>NC_086253.1:7804234-8137567 GCF_021018805.1 Prinia subflava
TAAAAATTGTAGTAGATCTGGATTCAGGATTTAGATGTACTGTGAGAAATGTTTCCCTATGTTAGTGCTTATCCTTTCACCTTTAATTGGTGGTGCAATGAGCTGTGCAGTTAAGTCAGGCTCAGTGTTGCAGCTGCAGGATTCGTGATGCAGCTGGAGGAAGTCTTGCAGGAGAAAAACACTGAGAAGTGATTTTGTACACAAAATCTGTGTACAGTCTTCTGCCAAATTGACTTCCTGCCCGCCCCCCTTTAATCATTCTAGTGTGCTTCAGACAAAAGACAAAATTAAGAATATAAACATACAAACTCAGAAAATGCACATAGCTGACTCAATTTCATTTTTTTCAATGCTCTAGTGTTTTCTTGTTGTAACTATTGTATAGAGTTGCACATATTTCCTCCTCTAAGCCTGCTCAGCAACCTCTGAAAACCAAACACTTAATTACCCAATATAATCATGCCAAGGAAACTCCAATATTCCACCAATAGTCCTTGCCTCCATATACACACGTAAGTCCCTTTTGCACGTAACAGGTAGAAGTAGTCTAAGAAGCAGGAAAAAAAAAAGTAAATCCAATCCTTATATTTAGCAATTAAACAATTACCCAGTGTTCAGCAATACTTGCTGATGTAACCTGGCTTTGTTCATCAAATATTTCAGTATGCAAAACATGTTCATTCAGTTACGAATTCATGTTGAAGATGGCTTTTACAAGCATTGTTATATAGTCTTTCTAAAAATAGGCTGATGTTTGTCTGAAAGAGTCCCTTAAGCACTTCTTTTGGTTATTGTGAACAGGGAATTTTAGCATATAGTTCAAAAGAAAATTAAAAATACTTTGGGGGATTTGAAGTCTTTATATGCTGATCCCTGTACCATTGTGGGCCTGAGTAACTGTTCCAAAAATACAGTAGTAGTATAAAATATATGCTCAAAATATCTTGAGATGAGTAAACCCAATTGTTTAATGACCCATTGGTACAATTTCTGTCTTTTCAGGAGGGTAAAAATACAATACTAAACACAAAGAATTCACAGAGATGCCAAAATTTTGTCCCAGTTAGACTCAGTGAAGTATTTTTTCAGTAATAAAGCTATGGGGAACTTGGAAAAATGCAGTAATGTGCCCCTATGTGTTCCCTTTTGAGTCTTCCTTGTGTAAGTAGTGAATAATGACTGAGACACGTGGGAAAGGAGGGATTGCCTTGATGGGAAATTGGTCATTTCTGTGAGTGGTAATGGTATTAAGAACCTCACAAACCCCTGAATTAAGTTCTGGCCCACCCCACATGAAGAGCATCAATTGGTTTTCAGGCTGTTTTGCTCCCTTTTCTCACTTGTGCATGCAGGTGCACCATTTCCAGTAGCAAGAGCTGCATTTGATTTGTGAAATAGCAGCCTTGCTCAGTGCTCAGGCAGTGAGGTGTGAAAGCCTCACAGGCTTTGTGAGTCCTCACAAAGTGATGCTGACATTCAGCAATTGAAGGAGGTGGGAAGCAAAGCCTGCCTGATGTGCAGTCTGGGAAGGCTGATGGTGCATTGCCATCGTCCATCCTTTAGAGGAAAGGTGTCTTCCATGTCACAGCAGCTAAATTGCTGTGAGGAATTGCTAAAGAAAAATGGAGATGCTGATAGAGTTCAGGTTTCAGTGCAGAAACTTGGCACTTGCTAAAAATTTGAACTGAACAGCCTTGGCTTTTTTTCCCCTAAATTTACACTCTTTAAAACAATTTTTTGCCTTTATGAGAAATAAGAAATTACTCCAAATGTAAAGCAGAATAAAATAGCTACAAATTGCAAATTAACACGTTTTGCCACTAATCTAAATGTTGGTTACTTTGAACCTTGGCCTAAATTTCAGAAGAGTTAATTATACACAGTTTTCTTTGCTAGCAGAATTATATTACAAAAATAAGGACAAGACAAGCTCTGGTATGATTACCAGGGAAAGATTTATATTGGTAACTTAAGAAGTAAAGTAACAAGCCCCCCTAAACTTGTCCAGATTTGTATTGAAGGCAGTATTTTGGGCTCTGGTATGTGAACTGTTAAAAACTTCCTCAGAAGTGTTATGTTTCATTGCAGAGGTGGCTGTGTCACGTCAGCATGAGCTGATTTCCAGCAATCTTCTTGTAAATCATCTTTACTTAGTGACTGTTTCAATCTACACATATTTTAATTGCAAAACTCAGTGTCCCCCAGATGATTTAGAACCTGTTAGGATTGCTACAGCTTGCTGGGGGTACAAATACAGTTTTCCCAACCTCCTCATGCTATACCTCTCTTAGGTTCTAAGTCATCTCTGAGAAACATTGGATGAAGGATTGTCTCAGCCTCTTCTCCACAGGCCTCAAGGAACAGATGCTTTTTTACTTCCCTGATATTTCCATTGGCTATTCTGGGATAACTTCAAGAGTTGAGGTGCTGAATTCCAGTTCTCTTCACACAGGGAGCTTTCCTCAAAGATATTTGATAAACAGTGTTTCACCTTCTGCAAGATACAAGTAAGGGTCCAATTAAATGATCCTGAAGAAATGTGTCCCTTTCTTACAACAGGGAATCTGCTAGCCTTCCCCTTTGTTAGGGCCTAATGAAATCTGGTAAGGAAGTGTGTGTGAGCTGTGCATGGGTTATGGCTTTGGAGAGGATGGTTACACCTTTGGTGATGGTGGCAGGGATGAAGAGATGCATTCTGCAGCCTGCACCAGGCCACAGGAGTGTCTCCCTGAGCTGCTTGTGACTGTAGTGACTCTTAGGAGCTGAGACAGCCATGAGCAGGTATCTGGTTTTGTCTATGTAATACAAGACTGCTGCTTAATAGAGCATTTGATTTGTAAAGTGAGACTCCTGACAGTCGTAAAGGAGAGATTTTGAAAGATACTCTCAGCCTGGTAGCCATTCACTAGATGAACTGAGGGTATTCTGTTCATGCTCTGTGTGTCGGTATTTGTGCTTGAAACTTGGCAATAATTTATTGGTGGATGTAAATTGCCAAGTTTTCTCTTGGAATGGGCTGATAGCATTTGGCTTTTGTGGTTGCATTTGTGATGTCAGGTTTGATTCTTGCCAGCACTGCTCCTTTTTTTGGCTCAGTAACCATTGAATTTAAATAAAGGACTGGTGCATTGATTCTGAGGCGGTAAAATTTCTGTTCTGCTGGAAAATTGATGTCAGCCTGAGGTTCACAAATGGCTGGGATTTTGTCACATATCTAGGGGGATTCTGAAAAACTGCCTCCTGCCAATAGGGTTCCCTTTCCATAGAGAGGTCTGCATCCTTTGGTTGAACAGAGTGTATAAACCAAGGAAAATCTTGGAAAACATTGCTTTGACTCATTCTCTTAACTGAATATCACTGGGCATGTTCTGTTTCTCTGCTCTGTTTTCAAAAGCAGCAAGCTGGGGGAAGAGGAGCACCTTCCTCAAGGGCAAGGCTCTATTGCTTTTGCTGCTGGGAAGATTGTTACCTCGAGGGTGCTGCACAAATGGGTTTTCTCTGGGTTTAGATGTTTTGTGGTGTGGGGAAAAGGTGGGGAGTCTAGTGTCAGGTTACAGCAAGACTGCTTGTCTTGCTTTGCTTTGTTTTGTTCTGTTTTGTTTTTAAGTGGAAAAGAAATGCAGATCTAAAACCTTCCAGATTATTTTTCCTTTTTTCTTTTCTAACCATGACTAATTCTGGCTAGTTCAAACAAGAACATAATGAGCTACTAAAAATGTTAGAGCAGTGTGCTGCTTACACTAATTAATGTTTCTGTGGGAATGGTTTAAACAGAAATGAGCTTGTGTGTAAGTTTACTTAAACCATAAGGGAAACTGGATTTGTGGTTTTGCTGTGCTCCCATGCTGCCTTCCCTTATCTGCCCCTTCCCAGCAACAACTTTGCAGTTCACTATTTCACAGCCCCTTCCAAGGGACAGAAATTTCCTGGTACCTGAACAAAGCAATGATTTTACCTGCAGTTTCTTTTAACCACTTCAGAAACAGTTGGGCAGAATCTCCAAATCACTCCAGTTGTAGAAATTTTCATAGGTCAAGTGGAGGTATGAATTTGCACTGAGGAAATTAATTTATACCCTTGCAAGTAACGTGGGGAAAAAACCCCACCAACCGACAAGTGTCAGTCTGATCCAATTTATAAAGTATTTTTAGACATGATCAAGGAAGGCAAATGTTAAATGGAGGAATGCAAGTTAGCTGGCAGCAGCAGTGAGAATTAATCACTCAAAACCAGTGTTTCCAAAGGGATTTTACAAAGACTAAATCTAGGCCTGGTTTGGTCTTACATTTTTTCTTTCTGATTTCAAAATAAATAGTCTCTAATAAGTTTGCACATTGCATGGATTGGTTGATAGGGAGGTTGCATGTAGCTGTCTCCAGCCTGTAGCTGGGCCAGTTTTAGAAAAAGGCAGTTTACTGTAGATAAATATGAGATCCTGTGTCTGAAAACAGAGAGTAAATTCTTCATATAAAGTGGTGTGTCTGTGTCCTGACAAATGGCTATTGGCCAAAATGATCTCTTAAATAGCACAGCAATTTAGAGTGACTTTCAGTGCTATATTGAGGAGACTTGGGGAGATTCTTGCACAGCAGTACAGAAATGGAGGAGAGTGGTGTCATGTTGGCTTGCTTTGGATATGGTACTTACAAGGCTTGTAATGGGTTATTGCCTCCAGTTCTCATGCTTGATTTCTCAACAACCTTTTTAAAGCACAGAAAAGGTTTAGAGAAATCCCACTAAAATCTCTGGCTGTTGGAAAAAGTCCCCTAGGGAGAAAATTAGAGGGTGGAACAAAAAGGATTGAAACGAGCTTAATTGCAGCACACTTCCACAGGAGGAAAATATCTGCTTCCAAGGGACTTTTAATCTAGCTGAAATGCCAGGAGAAGGCATCATCAACTGTGAGTTGCAGTTAGACAACCCAGAAGGGACAGGAGGCAGGACTTTTGATGGTATGTGTGAATAACCATGAGAACGAGCTCAAAGAGCAATGAAGGCTTCCATTTGCAGTTCCAGATTGTGATCTTCTTCTGGAGAATGTACTTAGTGATGCACAACTCACTGGGTATCATCTGGGGGCAACAGCATGAAATTCTGCGTCTTCTGGTGTAATGTGAAATGAGACAAATAACTTGGTTGTCCATTAACCTCCTCAAATTCTATTGAACTGAAAACTACCCTGTATTTTCTTTTGAATATGTTACTTGGGATGGGTTTTTCAAAAGTAAATTACAACTCTTTTTAAAAACACTCCATATTTATTACATCTGTATCTGTTATATAAGATTTATCCATAACAGGGCTATCTTCTATAGTATTTTGAGTTTATTGTTGACTGTAATGTTCCTTAAACATATTGAGAGCTGCTTGTTCTTTTCTTCCTCTCTTCTATATGCTGTTCACACTTTCTTGGAGAATATTTGGGTCAGAGACTTTTATATGCAGCTTTGAGTTTACCAAGTTTCTTTTTAAAAATTGACTGTTGCTCTCAAATCATATGCTCAGACTTCAGTCTAGGAATTTGAAGATACCCCTGTGTTATGGCCAGGCACTTCTTGCTAACTGTATTATAGAACTGAGTATAAATAAAATGCCATATTACAAAGTTCTGGTGTTCTGTTTTGGCTGCTGTTTAAGTGCTGGTGAGGGGGATTGTTGTATAATTCTTTCATGAGACTTCCACAAATGCGTATTCTGGTTTTAATCAAGGTGCTTTTTTGAAGGTTGGGGGAAACCAAACCAGAAGAGCGTGCCTAAATCTGCTAGTCTGAATTGCAGTGTGTGTGCTTCCATCAGTTCTGATGCTGTGCAAAACTGTGCCTGCTTTCTCTAACACCTGTGTTTAATCTTCAGATCTCTGATGGCCAAGGAGATGAGCGCTCAGAGTCCCCCTATGAAAGTGCTGATGAGACTCAGACTGAAGTGTCTATATCCTCCAAAAAATCTGAGCGAGGAGCAGGAACAAAAAAAGAATATGTGTGTCAGGTGAGAGATGTTAGCTGGGCTGTGTTTTCTGAGCTTTCCCAGGAAAGGTCTTTTTAAACATGAAAATGACAATATTAGGCCAGAAACAGGTTTATCATATGTGTCTGAGATGTCTTTTAGTGATGAGGTTGCCATGGCAGTAAAGGGAATTCTTAATACCCAATTATTTTCTTTCTTGACCTCCAGTAAGTGACTTAGCCTTTCTGCTTGAGTGTCCAGGTCTGTAAGATAAGCATAATTTGTAGCTGAGAAGCAGCACATGAGTGTTGCCAGGTGACTGCTCAGATGATGCAGGAGAGCTGCTGGTTTCTCTGTTAGCACAGAGGAGAAGCCCAGCCCAGTGGGGTTTGTGCTCTGCATGCAGCAGAGATGGCAGCACTGCCCTGCTGTGGTGCAAAGGAAAGGAAAAGCCTTTCCTCAAAATGTTCTAGAGGGGCTCTTAGGCTATGAAATGATAAAACAATCCAAGTGGACAAATCAAATTTTTTTCTGTGGGACTGAGCCAGTAGTTACGTTTCCATTTTTTGTACGTAGTGGGAGTGAGGTTGAATCTGTCTATAAAAGTTCAGTAATCCCTAAATTGTGCCAGCACTGTTGTTTGGTTCATTTTTAAGTATGCATGTGTCACTGCTAACCACTCAGATATAGAAGTGTCATTGTGCCAACTGGACTGATTTCCTTTTGCTAAGGAAAAGGAAAGGAAAATGCTTTTTAACCCTACTCAGATGCATCAGTGTGCTCAGGGAATATTTCTTACAGCTTTTTTTTCTATTCCTTTTTTTCTGTCAGGTTGTATTTACTCCTGAACCATGGTCTGAGAGGGATATTTCTAGTGGTTTAATGATTCTGTTACCTGTTTCAACTTGAAGCCAGGGCATGTGATGATGCTTGTAAAATTATCTTTCGCTTGTTAAACTTGATTTCAACAATGGGCAAAGATATTTTGAGGAGCAATATATGAAAAGGAATAAAGAAAACAGTTTTTTTCCACATATGAACTTTTCTTTAACATTCAATGCCTTTGTGTTGTAAAAGCTGTGTGAAAAAACAGGTGATCTTCTACTGTGTGAAGGACTTTGCTATCGAGCTTTTCATGTAAGCTGCCTTGGGCTCTCTGGAAGACCAGCAGGAAAATTCATTTGTAGTGAATGTACATCAGGCAAGTTTGTCCCTTTCTATTAATTAAAAAAAAAAAAAGTTAGAGTTTTCCCTTATATTGTTCTAGGACCTCCTCCTGAACAGAGTATCCTCAGAGAACCCTTATTTATCCTTTGGGACCTGACAGGGTGGGAGTTCATAGAGTACCACTAAGTGTGCCATGTTTTACAAAGTTCACCCTGTTTTCAGTGAGAACACCCTTGCAACGTGGCTAATTTAATCAGAATCCCATTGCCTTAATAACTGCAGATTATTGCTGTCTGAGTGCAATTACAGATGAGGTTTAAAGTCTGTTACAAAGACTTAAATCCTAGAAAAAAGAGCAGCGAGTGAAACGTTTTAAGTTCTTTTTCAGTCCTTTGTGTGTCTGTGTCAGTCTTTTGCTTTTCCTGTTAAAAGACTACCTCATTGCTATTAATTTCATTTGCTTTTAATCCTATAATAACTGCTTGGAAGTTCTTAATCTCAAAACTTTACATAAGATTTGTGTTCTTGCTCAAAAGCTCAGTACATGCAGTAAACCTTGTTGGAACTGCTGCTTCAAAATAAAGCTGTTACAATTAGTCCAGAAAAAAATTAGAGGATACTTGTCTTTGGTTTGTGGTCCTGCTTCAAGTTTCAGAGGATCACAGACAAACCATCATCCTATTTCAATGGTTTGAAAAAATTTGAAATTCATATTTGTCCTAGCATACTGAGGCTTATAAATAGGAACATAAAATCAGATTGGTGAGGCTTTGTGTGTTGTTGTGTATACTTCAACTGCAAATGGGTTTGCTTTATAACTTTTTTATTTGTATCTGAGCAGATGAGTATTTAATACTAAAAAGCTAAAGTAAATAGATTGCTGCATCAAGTAATGCAATTTGATTTGTGGAAAAAAATCTCCTCCACACTACAAAAGCAACTCCCTCATGCATAACATGAGAGCATGAGAGAAGTGTTTTAAATTCATGTGTTTGGATATTACATTCTGTTTATTATTTTGCCACTAGGTGTGCACACCTGTTTCGTGTGTAAGGAGAGAAAGGCGGATGTGAAACGCTGTGTTGTGTCTCACTGTGGAAAATTCTACCACGAAGCTTGTGTGAAAAAATTTCATCTCACTGTGTTTGAGAACAGGGGGTTTCGATGTCCTCTCCACAGCTGCCTCAGTTGTCATGTTAGTAACCCCTCACATCCACGAATTTCAAAAGGTAGTTTCATTTTACGTTTTTATGACTAATGAATTCATTTTATTTATGGGATGTTAAGGTAAGGAATGTGTCCATTTGAGAGCTGCTAGCTGCAGTTTTGTTAGGCATAAATGGACTATGAATTGATTCAGAATTTTTTAAAAAGTAGTAATAGAGTAAGTTTTAGTCAGCTTTACTATTTACCTTATTTGTGCTCTTTTTTTAACTATCTTTCAGTTAACCGTGGTTAACCATGTTTTCTTCTCAAGAGAGAATGAAATCTAGAATGTGTAGATGATGAAGGACAGAGGCAAAGTAGTGAGGGCAGGACCTGAGAATGTACAAACACTGCAGCAATGCTCAGTGAACGTGGAGACATTTTGATTCTGTGCAGGTTCTCAGCTTTGGGCAACATTTGCAGACAAAATTACATGACTCGGGAAGAGCTGGCTTACCCTGATGCGCATAATTAAAATCTTAGAGTGCTTTAATTTGAGTGTAGGGTTCTCTAAAACCCCTTATTAATTCAGTATTGTTGCAAATACACAATGGGTGAGGTTTTGTGTGTGTGCATTGCGCGTCTCAGCACTGCCGCCTTTTCTGCCCAAATGGGGAGTCGGGTTTGTCCCGCAGTAACTCAGCAGTGCTGTGCTGTGCCACGAGCCAGCTTTGCCTTTTGTCCTGAAGTAACTCAGCAGTGCTGTGCTGTGCCACGGGTCAGCTTTGCCCCAGAGTGAGCTGTGAGTGCTGTGCCTTGCAGGGAAGATGATGCGCTGCGTGCGCTGCCCCGTCGCGTACCACGCCGGCGACGTCTGCATCGCCGCGGGATGCGCCGTCATCGCCTCCAACAGCATCGTGTGCACCAACCACTTCACTGCCACCAAGGGCAAGAGCCACCACGCCCACGTCAATGTCAGCTGGTGCTTTGTGTGCTCCAAAGGTAAACGGCTGGGCGGGCAGCTCCTGCAGAAACGCTCCTTCTTCAGCTCAAGTGTGGTTTTTCTAATCTGTTCACAGCAAATCAGTAGTGATGTGGAATGTTAAGTTAGGCTTTGTTAGGTTTGGCTATAGTTTCAAGTTGTCTTATGCTGTTTCAGGGTTTTAAATATCCTCTTTTTTTCAGAAATAATTTATTAAAGAATGTTTTTACTTGGCCTTTATCCAACAACCAGAAGCCCAATTTAATTCTTTACAAGAGACACCTAACGAGTGTTTTTCTGTTCTTTCTCCTGTGTTCAATGTACCAAAGCTTTTTGTGTTTCTTTATTGCTAATATGTAATATTACACCGTAAATATTTTAAGGGTTGCTTTTAGTTTAGCAGCAGACTGCAAATGGATTCAGTATTAGTTTTTGCTGCATTTGCCACTAATTAAGGGTATTTTGTTTCATCTTGTACAATAAATCTGTTCCTTATTGAGACCTACAAAATACATAGTGCTGATTAAACTTGTAGCAGTGAAACTTTACCTGATTTGTTAACAAATTAACATGCAGCATAGCAGCTTTTAAGCTGCAGCCAACTTCCCACTTGATAATTCGTGGAACAAACTAACAACTTTGTTCCTTCGGCCCCCCAAGGGGGGAAAAAAGCACCCAAAATCATAGAGAAATCTGTTGTGGTTACAATTTTTCTTACATAGAAATGTTAATATATATTAAAACTAAATTAAACATGTTGTAGTCATTAAAGTACAGGAAAGTAATTATAATTTGTGCATTATTCTGGCATTTTTATCACCGGCTTGCTTGTTATTTTGCATGTGTTACTAACCCAAGTCTGCTAGGCATTCACATTAGTCAGGACCTTTTGGCTGCTGTACCCAACTAAGTGATGTGTGTGTATGTTTTGCAGAGGGTCAGCATGTTTTAACCATTTATTTTCTAATTGAACCTACATATGTATCATTTCTTACCTGTCTGGAATTCAAAACTTATCCTTTGATCTTGATGTTTTCCATCCTTTTTTTCCTTTTTCTGTGTCTGCAGGTGGAAGTTTGCTGTGCTGCGAGTCCTGCCCAGCAGCCTTTCACCCTGACTGCTTAAACATCGAGATGCCAGATGGGAGCTGGTACTGCAATGACTGCAGGGCGGGCAAGAAGCTCCATTTCCAGGATATTATTTGGGTTAAACTGGGAAATTACAGGTCTGATGAAGGAATTTGTGTTGTTTTACAGTACTGGCATGTTTAACTAAGGATCATACAATGGTTGCTCCTGTGGGCCAGCCTTGCTGCACACTGATTTGTGACTCCTCTCTGAACTGGGATCTCACCTCCTTGCAAGTTCACGTTCAAAGATTTGCAGCTTTGCTGTTGCTCTTGGCCAAGGCATTACCCTTACAGGACTCCTCGAGTCTTCTGACTTCTGCCTCCAGTGTAGGAGCTTTCAACCCCTTTTTGTGTCAGAGATCTCTGCCAATAAATTGATAAACTGCTAATTGGCTAAATTGCTCCCTCATAGGCTGGGACATCAGTCACTCAGGTTGTTGGTGTTTCACACTTGGATGAGATTTCAGTGAGATAGAGGTAGCTGGGAGTTATCCTTGAAACATTAATAGGTGTTGTCAACCTTCTCTTGATCTTTGACAATTACAATATTTGCAGGGCTTGTAAAGATGATGGTTTTGCTACCCAGACACAGGGAGTCCTGTGTGTGGGCTTGCCTTGCAGGCAGGTGAAGTCCCACAGATCTGAGTGTCAGACTTTCTTTTTCTAGTCTTCTCTCACTCTCTGCTAAGAGAGGGGAGGAAAGGATTTTAAATCCTCTTGGATCTTGGAGATAATAATCAATTACTGCTGTTTCGAGTGATTTTGTTAAACTGTCTCTTGCAGAAAGAGCTTGACTAAAATGCTGTATTTTTTTATTTGTACTTCTGTGCTAGATGGTGGCCTGCAGAAGTTTGCCATCCGAAAAACGTTCCCCCAAATATCCAGAAAATGAAGCATGAAATCGGAGAATTTCCTGTGTTTTTCTTTGGTTCTAAGGATTACTATTGGACGCACCAAGCACGCGTGTTCCCTTACATGGAGGGAGACAGAGGGAGTAGATACCAAGGGATCAAAGGAATTGGAAAAGTCTTCAAAAACGGTACATAGCTAAAAGTAAACAAAAATAATTCTGGGATATGCCTGCTTTGCTTTCTTCACACATAGCATTGGGTTTGAACATACGTTTTATAATACTGAATTAAAGAAATTTGTGGTGTCCTGGGCAGCAGTCGCTATTACTGTCTTTGCAATAAAACATTATTTTAATGTCTTATAAAAGACTGGCATCTAACTTAAATTATATCTGATGATTTTTACTTTCTGGAAAGCTAAAAAAAAGACTAAGGGAGACTTTCTCATACTCTCTCAGACTGGAAGACTGAAAGAGTAGAATTTATACATCTGTTAAGAACATTAACACTCCAGAAGCATTGTTTGCAAGAAAACTGATGGGACTAGGAAGTGGGCAATGCTTTGTTTTAACAAACATGGGAATGAGCAAGTCAGTTTGTGGGGGGAGTAATCCTCTTTTCTGTTGATGCTGCAATCTTTTTCAGCTTTGCAAGAAGCTGAAACTCGATTTCGAGAAATAAAACTACAGCGAGAAGCCAAAGAAACCCAGGAGAGTGAACGTAAACCTCCACCATACAAACATATTAAGGTAAAGTCTGAGGAAATGGGTGCTTGATGGTTTGAGCTGAGCACTGAGATGGGGTCAGGCTGTAATGATGGTAACTGTGCTTTTACAGTCACAAGTAAAATTTTGCTTTTGTTGGAGCATCTAGTGGTGCAAAACCAAATTAGCAACCACTGTGTAATAACTCTTGCCATAAAACTGACTGTTCTAAAGTCGCGTTTGCACTATTTTAACGCATTTTTCAGGTGAACAAACCTTGTGGCAAAGTGCAGATCTACACTGCTGACATATCTGAGATTCCCAAGTGCAACTGCAAACCCACGGATGAAAACCCGTGTGGCTTTGACTCCGAGTGCCTCAATCGGATGCTGATGTACGAGTGCCACCCACAGGTGTGCCCGGCGGGGGAGCGCTGCCAGAACCAGTGCTTCACCAAGCGCCAGTACCCCGAGACAAAGATCATCAAAACTGATGGCAAGGGCTGGGGGCTGGTTGCCAAGAGGGACATTAAAAAGGTAGGAATTGTTCTTACCCAGCAGCCAACCGTGGCCTGCAGCGCTGCCTGTGGGTTTGGGATATACTTCACTAGGGATACTTGGTGTCTTCCAGGGCGAGTTTGTGAATGAGTATGTGGGAGAGCTGATTGATGAAGAGGAATGTATGGCAAGGATCAAATATGCACATGAAAATGACATCACCCACTTCTATATGCTTACTATTGATAAGGTAGAGTATTTGATGTTTTTTGCCATTATTTACTCACAACCTTACTTTGATCTCTTCTTCTGTTGATCACCTTGGCAGGGCACCCTGCTACCTTTGACATTGTGCAGTTTCACATGTTCACAGCATTGCATCTTCTGTGCCTGCTCTCTCCATTCTATATGTACATAATGACTCTCCTTAGTTCTGTGTTACGTCATAAATTAACATATAAAAACACAGATTAAGGCCTATACATTGTGCTTTGTTGCTTGAAATGAAGTACAGTACTTACCTGTAAGTACAAAGTACTTACCTGCCTGATGTTTGGGGCAGTAGTAGTGATACAGTGGAAGGACTTCTGTTAGCGATCCTTTCACTAAAACTTCAACAACAGAAAATAAAATTCTCATTTGAGAGAACGTGGAATAGAACTGTGAGGCTGTGTCATATAGGGCATTTCATCTTTTTTGCAGCCATCTGTCTCTTGCATTGTTTGTGGCAAAACTAGGCTTGTGCTTTTGTGGAAACTGTTTTCTGAAAGCACTCTCTGTTAGTAGCCAGCGAGCCCTCCACAAATTAATTCACAGCAAATTATTGCAGCAGATAAATTAACACACCAAAATAATTCAGCACCTGTGCTTCTGTTCACACCTCTGAGTATTTTCTTCCTCAGGAGGAAGAGAAAGTGAAGAACCTGGACAAACAGGAGTTACAGATTATCTGTATTATATTGCTTCAGTCCCCAGACAGCTAGTTAGGAGAAAAACAAGAGCTGGCTGCCAGTCCTGCATTTTTTTCAGTCCCAACCATCATTCTTTTTCCCAAGGCTCTTGCTCTGCATTTCCACAGCTACTGTTTTCATTAGTCCTGTAACAGAGGAGTTCTGCACAGCAGTTACCGCCACAGAATGATGAAACCACATTTCTCTGAACACTTTAGGTTTCTCAGTCCTCTACTAGATTGACATACAACATCAGTGTGTTAAATATCTGAACTGAACATGTATTTGACTCTTACTGTAATTAATAAATGCTCATTGTGGGTCTATCTTGCCAAAACTGCCAGTGCCATTATGAGGCTGAGCTGCCCTTGCAGTGAGGTGTGTGCACAGAGGCATGACAGTCACACATGTGCATTATAAAAATCAGCTAGAAGGAAACTGTAACAATACTTCATAAATAAGGAAAGCCTTCTCAAGCAGCTCTGCAAAGAAACACAGTTCTGCCGATTTCAAGACTTTCATTTTATTTTGTTCCTGTCTGGTATGTTTTGTGGAGACAGAAATTTAAGAGCAATTGTGTGTGGGCATGGGATGTTTTTAGTTTACCAAGAGCTCGTTTTTGTTTAAATTAGGCTGATTTGGGGAAAGAAATCTGGTGAGAAACTGGTAATCTCTGGAAGTAATCATGCAGTGATTTGGTAAATGCCATGAAGCACAGTACTTGTAAATAGCTCACAGCTTCGTGAATGCAAAGTAAATGGTAAAGGACTGGGTCTGAGCTTTGAAGCTTCCTGGGGAAGGGGGTTCCTTACCATGCCCACCACAATGCTCACAAGAACACTCATCCTGCCACGTGGCTGTGATGGGTGCTGGGAAAACGTGAGCTAGAGCACGGGTATTGCTTTGGGAGTGTCACGTTCCAGGCCACGTGGGACACTACAGTTTCCAATACAACATGTACCAGCAGCTGGCTTGTGTGCTGTGGGTGGCAACATGTCAGCTCTGAATGCAGCTATTGACATCAGCTGTGGATGTTTTTTATATTTTTTTTGTGAGGAGGAGAGTAAAAACCTTCATCCTGTTGCTGGTTTGTTCTCCAGGACCGTATTATTGATGCTGGCCCCAAAGGAAACTATTCTCGGTTTATGAATCACAGCTGCCAACCAAATTGTGAAACTCTAAAGTGGACAGTGAATGGAGACACTCGTGTCGGGCTCTTTGCTGTGTGTGACATTCCTGCAGGTACAGCAGCTCGGGCTGGCTTTGGTTTCATCTCTAAATTGAACTTTTTGGGCATTTATTGGTGGGACAGTCATGGCTTAACTGATTCAGTGCAAATATTCTTATAGAGAACTCTGCACACAGAGGAGATGCTTTGTGATCTGCCTTTTACTTTAGTGTTTCTTAATTGTGAATCCCATGGCTGCTTTTTGTTGCTTGCTTCTAGGGCAAGTATCCTTAGTAAGTTTTTATTTTGGAGCTCTGAAATGCATCTTTCCCAAGAACATAAGAAGCTCAAGGAGTGGATGTAGGAGGCTGTTGAAGTATCTGTTTTCTGGTTTGTGTACACACCTGCTCACACACATACATACCCAGCTGAATGGATGGATGGATATGTGTGAAGGCCAGACACAAGCACAGTTTTGTGAAGTCAAATGAATTTATTTTAAAATGTAATTGCATAAGACATCATGATATGTGGGCATCTTGTTCATCACTGACAGTGCTTATAAGCAGTAAAGAGAGAGAAAATCCTGTGACAATACATCAACAAGCAAGTGCCAAACCAGCAGACAGATAGCAACAGCTGTATTTGTTTGCTATAATTTTGATAAAATTTCTTACCTTGTCCTTTTCACACTCAGGGACGGAGCTGACTTTTAATTACAACCTTGACTGTCTGGGCAATGAAAAAACAGTCTGCAAATGTGGTGCCCCAAACTGCAGTGGATTCCTTGGGGACAGACCAAAGGCAAGTAATATATCAAGTAATACATCAAGAGATTTTGACAGTCTTGTCAGGGGAAGGGTTGTAGAAGCTTCAAACTGACTAAATGTGCTTAGCTGTGGTCAGTGAGATTATTCTGACATTCTAGTTTGTATTTTGCCATTTAAACCTTACACAGTATTATTATTTTGCTAAGATTCATTTCAAAAAATTAAATTGAATGGAAGAATAAAAAATGTGAGGTTTGAATGTGGAAAAAAAGTTTCCAAAGTATATCAAGAAATTATCTGCATGACTCCTGTCCAGATTAGTTTGAAACCTGTAATCCAGCAGCAGAATTGAGGTCAGATTGAAATAGGGATAAGGTTTGGTGTATTCTTCCTGTCATTAACTGCAGTTCCTGAAATTCTACTTTCTGTTCCTCAAAGAAAAATGGGGGCAGGTTTTAGTAATTTCAGCATGACTATTCACAACTGGAAGAGAAAAATGGATATTGAAGTGGATTGGTGCTGCAAGTACATAATGAGGGTAACCTAGCCACAAGTAGATTAGACTGGAAATTGAAAGACATTTTGTCAGTGACAAGAAAATAAAGGGTTTTTTTCAGTAGGAAGATCCTGTAGGGAGAAGATCTGGTTTCAGGATGACTTTTCACAAGGGTCAGTGTAGCTTTTTTGTCCACACAGATCAGTGAAGCACTGGGCAGATCTGCCCCAAGTCAGGTTTTTGGCTGTGTGCACGGTCTGCCAGGTATGCCAGCAGCTTGGCTAGGCTGTGTAATGTTTTTCTTCTGCACAACTGGCGTTTACAGTTTTACATCTTACTGTTTTAGAATTCTTCCACTAATGCCTCAGAAGAAAAAGGCAAAAAGACCAAAAAGAGAACACGGAGACGCAGAACGAAAAATGAAGGCAAGAAGGAATCTGAAGATGATTGTTTCCGTTGTGGTGATGGGGGCCAGCTGGTGTTGTGTGACAGGAAATCTTGTACTAAAGCTTATCATCTCTCCTGCCTTGGCTTGGTGAAACGTCCTTTTGGTGAGTCAGCCCTTGTCTCACACTGGTATAAATAACTTGTGCAAGTCCTCAGTTATTGCACTGAAACTTTGTCGGGGGTGTAATCCTGAAAACATTGGGGTTGTGTGGCAGGAATTTTATTTGTGCATCATGTGGGAGCAGCTCCTCTTGGATTTGAAGACAAAATGGTGGCCTCCTGCTTCTCTGGCAAAATGAGGGGTTTGTTTTACAAATGTGGGTAATTGAGCACATCAGCTGGTAGGAGCACTGTGGCCCTGCCACAGGAAAGTTGATGATATCTAAGAAATGCATGAAGCCCTTTGAGTTCAAGCCAGAAGAACAGCAGCAGCTTCTGAAAGAAGGCACCTAGGGAAACCAAGAGCAGCAGACATCAGGCTGCAGTTCCAGATATCACAGGAGTTACCTGGTTCCAGCCATGTCAGGTGGGATGTGAAGAAGGGAAGCAGGCAAAGCCTGTTGTCCCAGAAACAAGTCAAACAAGGACTGGTAAAGTATGCTGGGGCAAAAGAGCAGCTGTAAGTGAAGCACACCACTCATTCCTGAGCAACAGAGAGGGGACTGCTGTGAGAGTAGGCAGCAGCTGAGCAGATGTTTGCATGCTCCACCAGCCTGCGAGTTCTGTGAAATGCTATTAGTGAAGCCTGAGTCATTTCTTCTAGCTGGAGCTGACTGCTGCATTTAAATGAGAGGGTGTCAGGTCTGCTCCTTGCAGCTGCCAGCTGAGCTTTAGAAGTATGACGTGGCATTTTGAGTGTTGAGATCTGCCCCGGTAGTTGCTGTCATTTGCTTTGTCAGGAAAGTTGTGCCTTGTTCAGCTGCTACAACACAAAACTTCTTTAAGAGATGATGCTGTGTTTTACTCCCCACTGATGGACTCTTTGGTTTTGATTGCAGGGAAGTGGGAGTGTCCTTGGCACCACTGTGATGTTTGTGGCAAACCTTCTGTTTCTTTCTGCCACTTCTGCCCAAACTCTTTCTGCAAGGAGCACCAAGACAGGACAGTACTAAATTCCATGTTGAATGGACAGTTATGCTGCTCTGAACATGTTCTCGGGGTGGATTCTGTTGAGACTCAGAAGACTGAGAAACCCCGCAAAAAACTGAACAAGTTCAAGCCCAGGAGAAAGAGGAACAGATGGATGAGAGCTGAATGCAAATAGTCATGGACTGCAGTTTCTACTGCTAACACTATCTTGTAGATAAGTTGTGAATATGACCGGGGAAGGACACAATTTTACGTATATTCTGTAAAGGTTACAATGGGGGGGGATTTTTTGTTTTGTTTTTATAAATCCACTGAGCCAACCACAGCAGTCTTCTGCTGCTTCTGCACTGATAACGAACTGCATAGTTCAGCAAACTTCAGGACAAACCAAACTTATTACTCAGCATTACAGTTACACTTGAATTGTTACGAATGTAAAGTGTTCCCTCCAAAATACTTGCAGGCTGGAGGTAGGTTAAAATCAAACCAGGTAGGCGTAAACATAGTTTTTTTGAGATAGTATTTGTCAACCCAACAGATGTTTAAAATAGTATATCCTTGAAAGAAGTTGTTAGTTCTCAAGTCCTTTTGAGTAAGAAATGGCTTGGTCTGTGGTCCCAGTGAAATTTGCTTGCCTTGTGTGTTTTTGAGCAAGTGCTTGAATGCCAGTCGTGACCCGGGTGCGTCTCTCGCCACAGCCACACACACAGCAATTGGTTTGTGCTCTTAGAAATGATTCTTAAGCAATCATGATCATAAATATCCTTCCACCAAGAAATGTGGTGCGTGGTGGGAAAGGCACGCCCTGTACCAGAGAGGAGGAATCTTTGTAGGAGATTTTTTTTTTCTATACTGTTTTTTCCTATATTTCATCCCAGCAAAATAGAAGTTACTTGATCTTGCAGAGCTGTACAGGTCTGGACTTAAAGGGATATTGTCTTGCAATCTAGGCCCAATACTCTAGGATTTTTGTGTCTTACTAAAAATAAATCTTTCAAAAGCTATTATTTGGAAAAAATTACTTGATTATTTTTTCCCTCAATGGCAGGTAAAGTGCAGAGGCAAACTTTTCTTTGGAACGCTTGGAGTCCAAGCCTTTCAACTTTGTGATAATGCAAGAAATGCCCAAGAAGGAATAAAACCACCCCCATGAATGAAACAGAAAGTGAAACTTGACTAAAGTGCAAAAACTAAATTCAGAATAATTAAGTAAAAGTGAAATAGATTTTTGAAGAAGCATGAAAGAATTTTGATGTGAAATTTAGCCTTACTCTGTTCCTTTGGATAAAGTTTCTATAAAACTGGCTGCTTGACAGACTGAAATTTTTTGTTACATTTTTAGGAGCTCTGCTCTTGACTATCCTGTCACCACTGCGTTGTGTCAGCAAAGCTGTTTTGATTTCCTCACTCCCATTAGCATTAGGTCCTCACCAGCTCACAGTGAGATGAATATACAAGACTCAGTATTGATGGAAATAATTCTAGAACTAGGAAAAAACGGTAAAGAAAAACATTTTTGCCAGTTTTCTTCCCAGTGCCCGTCCTTGGTGTGTGATCATTCCAAGCGTGTTTGGAGCTGTGCCCTGTGAGCCACCCTGGGTGAGCACCCCTGCACCTCCAGGCCCCTGGAGCCATTTCTGTGTGTTCTAGCTTAGTTTGCCCTTAATAGCAGGAACTCTGTGTAGCCCTTCTGAAAACAAAGCCTTGCTGTATCATGGAAGTGTATGGTTTTTCCCCAAGGTGTTTCTTCAGGATTCAATGTAGTTGTTGGAATTACCAAAACCCCCTTTTATCCCCAACACGTAAAAACTTCGGTTTTATTAGAAGATATTAACTGAAGGAGGTTATAAATGTTGCATTGCCCTATGCTGAACACTTTGGTTTTGGTTTTGTGACCAAAATGGTTTGGTTTTTGAAATCAGTTTTTATAAACACTGTTGGCAGGGTAATTTTTTTTTTCAAATAATTTTGAAGAAATAGCACAGTTCAAAATCAGGGGAAGTGTTACATGTTTGTAATTTTTAAAATTGTATGCCAAGCCTTGCACTCAAGTTAAAATTCAAGATTCTTTAATTGATTTTGAGGGAAACTTGTTCTCTGCCATGGGGCTGAAGAACAGTCCTGTGCATAAAATCAAAAGCAAAAAATATGATGAGTGTTTCTTTAATATTGGGTTTCAAGGGAAGGAAAATGAGGTAAGGTAGTAAAGTGGAAATATTTTCCTCATTGCTTTAAAACAAAATGAAGGAATTTGATGTCATTGGGACCATTATTTGAATACTATACCATGTAAGGAAGGCTTTGTAAGAATACTTTTAAATAAGTTATTATAAAATTTTTCCTTTACATTCCATTGCTTTCATAATTTGTTGATTTTTTTTTAGTTGTTTTGTTGCTTTTTCCCCTTCATGTGTAGGTGTAACAGCTTTGTCCCTCTGGAGCAGTGATGTCCTAAGAGGCAGATCCCCACTTGCACTGTGTGTTACTGCAGGCAGTGCTGCAGTGACAGCACCCTGGGCTGAGGCAGAGCCCACAGCCCCTCATGGGGCTCACAGCACACCCAGCACGGCAGGGACAGCACAGCCACCCCTGTGTGTGCCTGTGGGGACAGAGAGACTCTCAGTTCACACAAACAGCTCTGAGCAGGGGCTCTTCGACCTTCTGCTTCCTTCTACCTCTCCCTGCTCTTTCCTGCTCGACCCTCTGGGCCCACAGAGTTCTGCATCGCTGAGACTGCAGAGCAGGAGTTCACTGTGAGTTCCTAGGAATTCATTGCAGCTGCTGGGCACGTCCTGCAGGCTGATCCTGAGGAGGAATGTGGATCAAATCTCCCTGGATACGTTCTGGCCACGTAAGCCCGTGAGCTCAGGCACTCAGGTGGTGATCAGGGAGGAGTTTGGTTTCTGTACCAGGACAGGTGGGGTGTAGGTGCATTGTAATGAAGGCTTCTGTACCTTGCTCTGCAGCCTGGGAAAACGGGCTAAAGTTTTGTTGTAAAAATAAGACAAAAGTTGTGACATTGTTTTCCTTCTCCCACTCTTCAAACACCAGGTAAAACAACCCTTAAGACTTGAGCTTTCTCATGATGCAACTCAATACTTTTTAGCATTCAGCAACTTGAAGGATTTTCTGTTATAAATTAATCTAAACAACATTAACTGTGGCATATTATGTGGCCTTAAATGATGTTCTTTGTGTCTTGCCCATCAAAGTAGCAAAATGTCTTTCCTCTTCTAGCAAAAAGCTAGGTATGTGACAGCCAATTTCAGAATTTGTTGTTCTTTTATCACATGAGCAAGCATGGAAACAATTTTCAGTTGAGTATGTTATAGATGTATTTTCATACAACCTAGGAAAAATAATCAGAGTAAATGTCTGTTTTGTTCAATAGCTTTGTGTTCATGGTCAGGTTTTAGGAGGTTTTTTATTTGAATTACTTGGAAAAGCAAAATACCTTGAAAGACATATTAATGGGATTTTTCCACATTGTTGAATCTCATTATTCCATGTCTGACTGCTTGAGAAACTTCAATGTCTTATTAAATGTTGAATTTTATTCCTAGCTATTTAAGAAGTTGCTAAGTCTCTTTTGTAAAACAGCTCTATATACTTATTTTGGCACCTTTGGGTTTTTTTTCTTTAAAGAAAAAAGTGGAATTGATACATGCTAAGCAAGCATGGTTTGGCAGTGAGGGAACAGGGCTTTGTTCTCTCTTAGGGAAAACTTAACACTCCAAGCCTTCCTGAGAGATGCCCTGGAAATACTGTTCTGCACTTCCACGGAGGTGATAATGATTGTGCTGTCGCTTGTTTTCACACTGCTGCTCATCACAGAAATGCTGACATTTCTTGCAGCCCTGTTTTTCTAGTGCTGCTCTCTGTTGCTCATAATTTTCCAGGCTTTTGTGACACTGAGCTGGAGCTACCCAGCCCAGCCAGCACTGCTCCCTGGGGATCCTTCTGCTGTCACAAATGCTGGTCCTGCTTGGTCGGGTCTGAATTTGACTGTTTGGCTTTTTCAGTTTTTTTGGGGTCTGCTTTGGCATCACGTGTGGAGTCTCCCATGTGTGACAGCAGCTACATTTTTTTAGAAAGCATTTCAGATGTCTGCTTTGATAGTTCTGCTGAGCTCACCTGGTGCTGTGCATCAAGACTGTCCCTCTGCTGCCTTGAGGAAAAGCACAGCCTTGTTGCAGAAAGAAAAAAAAAAGTCTCTCCTAGATCAGCAGTGGGAGGCTGCAGGGAGCTCTGCCCGTGCTGGGCAGGGGGGAGGGCTGCAGGCACCATCCCTGTTGCTGCTGATCCAAATTAGAATCACAGAATGGTTTGGGGTGGAAGGGACCTCAAAGAGCCTCCACTTCCAACACCCTGCCATGGGCAGGGACACCTTCCCCTGGAGCAGGCTGCTCCAAGCCCTGTCCAGCCTGGCTTTGGACACTCCAGGGACGAGGCAGCCACAGCTCTGGGCAAGCTGCCTGCCCACAGGGGCTGATGTACCACTCCTCCCCCCAGTTACTCACCTGACAGAGCCGAGAGAGATCAGAGAGCTGATGTATTTCCTAAATTCTTTTAAACACTTGGAACACCTTCCCTGGGGAAAGGAGAATGAGCAGCTGAGGGCAAGAACCACTTAACCCCCACAGCTGGGTTCCTTCATCCATCTCTGCTGCTGCAGGATGAAGTGAACAGTAACACCTGCTCCCACCTCTGTGCAGAGTCATTTAAAGTCCTGGATCTGCTGACACAGACACTGTTTTTGCTGGCCATGGAGGGCTGGTGAAGCACAGCAATGACACAGGGTCACAGCTGGCTGGGCTGGGTTTACACAGCACCTGTGTGGGACTGTCACTGTAGGAGGAAAAGGAAAACAAGGGGGGAAGGTTAAGAGGCCACAGGTCCTGGTTTCATGGAGCAGTTGACACTGGCTCCAGTACAGGTGATGGGCATCTCTGAGTGCCTGGGATGCTGGCTAAGCATCACCCAGAGAAAAACATAGGGGACATAAAGCAAACAACAAGAGTCAAGCAGCCACACACAGAAATCATCTCTGCAAAATACAAATCACATTAGTGTACCCAGATGGTTAAACTGGGCTAGGTGCACAGTGGCTTGGAGTGCCACAGCAGACAGGTACAAACCCTTCGTGCTGCTCTCCTGGCTGGGGGATGGACGGAGTGCCCAGGATCAGGGACAGAACTCTGCCCAGGCATTTAGGGGCCTCCAGGCCCCTCTCCTCAGCATGCAGAAAAGTGCAGGACACCCTGTGTGTGCCTGCACCGAGCTGCTCCTGTGTCGCTCCAGCCTGAAGCACCATCTGACAGCAGGAAACAAAAGGCATGTATTTGTCCAGGAATCAACCATTACTTTATTTGCACCTTTGCCCAGAGCTGAAAGGAAGGGGAGGCTTTAGGATCCCTTCCCTTGACTTGTGCTTATGCTAAAATTTTGAGAATGGGGAACAAAATAAAAAAATTGCATTATTATTAAAAGGAGGGATATTCACGTTAGTTTGTGTTGGGTGGAAGTGAGTGTTGTATCAAAGAGACTTCAATAACTGGAGCAGTCAGTCCTCACTCTGTTGAACTGTTAAAATGGAGAAACAGATATGATTGTTTGCTGTTTGAGGGCTTTTCCCCCTGAAGAAAGGAGAAAAGTGTTAACTTGCAAACAAAGCCAGGAATTGGAAGGGGAAGACTTTTCCCCTCAGCCCAGTGCAGCAGAGCAGGGAGCTGGGTTGTTTTACACAAGCAGCCGCAACTCAAAGACGGAGCTTTATTTCCCAGCACTGGTTTTAGCTATACAGAAATAAGTTGCTCATGGTTAAACACCTTGCCCAGAACCACATCTGTGTTGGCCCAGGGGAAAGAGGCAGGTGGCTGCTGCTGGCCTGTGCTACCAGCCAGCATAGACTGGCTCTGTGTGCTCCGTGCCCCCGTACGTGGGGTGTCCTCCCACGCCCCGGGGCAGCAACAGCTGCTTCAGGGACTTCTTGCCATGCTCTTGCCTCCTTCTCAGAATTATTAGAAAGACAACAAGGATTCCACCTGGAAAGAAAGGAATGGCAGTTATTCACAGGTGGGAAGGTAAAGGGTTAGGTGATGTTTGCTCCAAGGCTTCTCAACTCAGGTATTCTCTTCTGGTAAAATAAGGGGGTTTCTTATCCTACATACTCTACCCCTCTCCAAAAAGAGGTGGAAAAAAAAGGTTCCACTAGCAATAACAGTGCTTATCTTCAGTACAGCTTAACTCAAGAAGCTGCAAGGAATAACTACAAGTTTTGAAATAATTCAGTTACTTGCTTTTATCCCATTTACTGTTCTTCCTTCTCCACTTGGCATCATACTCACTGCAGACCCCACCAGAAGAACCTTTTTGAGAAATTAGTTTGCTCTGTGCAGCACTCCCACTGAAGCAAAAGTAACTAATGTAGATTAACTCTGAGTCTAGACTGAGATCAGGACTGTCAGGAAAAATTACTTTTGAATTGGGCACAGACATGGAAGTAATTGGCAAATCTCACGTATGGCGACATTCTGTTAGTTTGTTTCTGGCAGAAGCATCGTCAGAGAAAATTGATCTGAGCAGAAGAGCACAAATCTGTCGCTGTGATGCAATATGGCCAGACAAACACACCCAAATTTGGGCTGTGTGAGCAGACAGGCTCATGGTAAACATTGATCTGTGAGACCAGCCGTGAAACACGCGGGTTCCTGCGTGGGCTCTTTCCTTTCCCTCTCTTTGCAGCAAGCCCTGGGAGAGGCAGGAATGCTGTTCCCTGACCCTCAGACTTGTTTATCACAAATGCTGGTTAATGGGCCATTGTCCCTCTCTGGGCAGTCTTTTCATATATTTCAGTTTAATCTACTTTTTCAAATTAATACTCGCTTCAGATGGCGTCTGTTTTGGCAGATTGTTGGACAACAGCCTGGCATGAGGGGATAAGGGCTCAGTGGAGGAGCTTTCTCATGGCTCCAAGCCATGAGAACAACCCTTGTCTGCTCCCACCAGGCATTCCAGCCCCGTGGAGACAGCAGTCAGAGGGTGCTGCTGGAGCTCCTGCAGACCCTGCTGTCCTTGTGGAGTCCCCTCCTCAGCTGCTGAGGGATGAGTGTGGTGAGAACGCTGCTTTCCTGTTGGAGAAGCAGCTTTGCTGTGTCTTGTTCACTCTGGTGAGTTTCACAGGCATTTAATCTCTCCTCTCCTTTTAACAGCAGTGAGCCAAGTGGAGAATGGGTCTTCAGGAAGGACATAAAATACACTTGAAACAAGAAAGTGAATACGAGGCTTGCTGGATATTCTTTATCCTCTGATGGCTTACTCATCTCTATGACTTGGCTCTCTTGACACAAGATTTTCATCTCTGGTAGTGTAAGTGGCACTTTGGGGTTTCTCTTCATCTCTCTGGGCACAGGAGACAGATTTCTCCTCCTAGCTTTCTCATCTGCCCTGTTTGCAATCCACAGCAGTAATAGTTGCTCATTTTCATAATAACTCTCTGGTTAAACCTTCCCCCCAACTTTGATTAAAAACAAGAGAACTCTATTTTTCCTTCCTAAGACTAAAAATGCATATTCATGGTTTTGGAATGATTATTCATGGTGCAGCTTTCCAGTTGAAAAGCTCATCCACTCTTTAGCTTGTCCTAGTGAGCTGATTTACAGCAGGTGGCTTCTGGAGGGATGCTCCCCACGCTCAGCAGATCCTGGCTGTTGGATACAAGGTGCATTTGGCATCACTGCAACCAACACTCTACGAGCCAGCAGCTCCCCATCCTGCTGGATGCTGTGGCATGACATAAGGCAGGAATGCTTTCAGGAAACAAAGTCTCATACCAAAAGGAAATGGTCCCTTTTTCTGACTTTTGTGCAGCCAAGGAATCCTTGTATGAGGGTCTGTGCACACCCCCTGCCTCCCAGGGACAAACAAGAAGCGTTCAGCACTGTGCCACCTTCCTTCAGAGCAAGGGAAAGGACTGGCACTGACATTGAAAGAGGCCAGAAGGATTCTCATTGGAAATCCAGCTTCCCAGAAACACAAAATACACCACCCAGAGAGGGCTTGGCTCAGTACAGAGCTGCAGAGGGGTGCCTGGTTTCACCAGAGGACAGAGAGGAGGCAGACTCACCTGCTGAGAAGGTGGCCAGGACGATGACAGTGGCAGGGGTCAGCTGGCAGGAGTCCCCTGCCTTGTAGAGGAAGAGCTCCATGCAGTAGGTGGGCTCCACACTGCCCCGGGGGCAGAAGGCATCAGGAGGGCACTTGACCGGGTTCACATCTGGGCTCTGCCCAAGAGAAGAACTAACTCAGCACCAACAAACTGCAGAGGGCAATCAGGGCAAGGGGAGGTAACATTTTAGCATGAGGGGGAAAAAATAACTAAAGGCATGAACCTGCCATCGTTAAACTCAGCCGTGTCTGCCCCTGCAGTATTTAGCAAGGGGAAGAGCAGAAGGTTGTTACACAGCAATCCATACTCAAACCCCTATTAATGCACACACCATCCCCTCACAGCCCAGTCAGAGCACGCAGGCACAAAGCCACGCTCCTGGAGTCATAATTTTAATCATCTCCCTGCATCAGAGCCCTGTATATGTTTAAGAGAAGGGAAGGTCAGATTACAAAAACAAACAAACAAAAAGTGTTAATTGAAGCGTATTTAGCTGGTCATGGGCCACTCTGGTTAGCACAGGCTGCCCCAGCTGCTGGGCACTCACAGGGCAGTAGTGGTTTTCTGGGCACAGGTCACAGCTCTCCTGGCCCCGCTGTAATTGGTACTCTCCTGTCCTGCAGACCTTGCATCTGTTGTCACTTGGACCTTTGAATGTACCTAAATAGCAAATAAGCACAATATTAAGGTCTGAGATTAAACCCCAGGACCTTTACAATTGCATATGGATGAATCAGCTTTCAAAGCCACAGGGAGAAAGAGCATTAAGTGCTCATGTGCATGACAAAAGCTGAGCCTGGACTTTGCTCCTGGTTCGGTGGCAAAGGGTCAGAACAGAACAAACAGGGACAGAGGGACTGAAGAATATTTGGGGTCACACCTCGGCAAACAGAGCAGTGTGAGTAGGAGTACGTGGGAGAGGATTTAGTAGTGAGCTCTGGCTTTAATGTAGAGGGAAGATGGGAGCTGGAGGTCAGCAGTGTTTCATCCTCTCCAGTTCTGGATTCAAACACCTTTTCCAGCTCTTTGAAACCTGCTGAGCAGACTTCAAAGCCCAGCTCAGTCTCCCAAGCTTTGTGGGAGAGGCAGGTCACAGAAGTTCCAAGTCTCAAAGTGGTAAAATGCTCTCCTGCATGTTTAAAATGCAGCCTGGCTGTGAGACACTCCCAGTGCTGTGTCCAGGCTGGAGGCTGCCCACTACCATGGGAGTGGCTGGAGTGCTCTGCCCGAGCTCTGCCTGCCCTGCTGTTGTTTCAGGCAGCACAGGAAGGAGCACGGCCACAGCCCTCACATCCCCTCCCCGTGTCCCTCTGCCCCAGGCTGGCCCTGCAGGACATCACCTCTGAGGGCAAGGCTGTGCTTTCCTCAGCAGAGCCACCACCACCAACAAAGATCCTTTTTGCTGGCACTGTTACCCAGCTCTAGACTTGGGCTCCCTGGCATGCCAGAGGCCAGCACAGCTCTAACACCAACCAGCCTGGCAGGAAGGACTGACACAGGCACAGCCACCACCAGCACCCAGTCAAACCCAACCAACACCATCCCTCCCTGCCAGGGCACAGCTCTGCCCTGCAGGGCACCTGCAGCCCTTGGGTGGGACGAGGGAGTCTGGAATGAGCCACTGGAGCTGGAGCTGAGTGCTCCCAGCCAGGCACAGCCTCCTCTCCTGGCTGCAGTTACCCAGTGAGCAGGACTCTGCAGTTACCTGGCAGGACTGTGCACTCACCTGGCTGGCAGGACTCTGCAGTTACCTGGCAGGATTCTGCACTCACCTGGCTGGCAGGACTGGCAGCCCTCCGACGCCTCCCGAGGAGCCTCCTGCCCCCCGGCGCAGGGCAGACAGGCCGAGCAGCTGCTGGTGCTGGGAGGGGAGAGCAGGCAGGACACGCTGGATGAGCACTTCCACCCCCAGCCCTGCCCACCAAAGCCAGCTCTTACAAACTGCAGTCTCCAGGGTCAACCAGGAACCTTTTTGTGGGTGTCTGTGTCCAGTGCAGCTTCTCACACAGAATCACAGAATGGTCTGGGTTGGAAAGGACCCTAAAGATCATCTCATTCCAAGCCCCGTGCCATGGTCAGGGGCACTTGATCAGGTTGCTTGAAGGCCCTTCCTAGAGCTGAAATGGCAGGGGACTTGTCTTTGGGCACTACATTGCTGGTTCCAGCTCAGTGGCTAAAAGAACCCCCCCTCCCTGTCCACCTAAATCCTGCACCCCAGGAGCCTCCTTACTTGCAAAATGATCCTGGCTGGCAAGGCAGACAAAAAGCTGCATTTTGCCTGGAGCTAAAATAGCCTGAAAAAGAGAAGAATAAGGCTTCAGGATCCTGCCTCTGCATCTCTGCCCCACATCGCTGAGTATTTGCTCATGTCCATTTTACAAGCAGCCAAACAACTCCCCACAACACGCTTCAGGTGGCATTTCAGGGGTTAATGCAGGATATTTGGGGTTAATTTGTCAAAAGCCCTGAAAGAGCAATGGAAGTTCCCTGCTGCCCTCTGCCACGTTGAGGGATGCATGGAGGGCTCCAGCAGATTCCCCTGGTGTCACATCTGACCCCACCAAGGACACAGGGAAACCTGTCACCCTTCCCAGCACCACTGGAATGAAGCTGGAAGAGCTGATCCCAGTGCCAGCTCCCAAGTTATTCATCTGGAGCAGATCTCTGGCCAAGAGAAACCTCTCTGGCCACCCCAGCCCTTCCAGGCCTTCCCCCAGCCCAGAAGTCTGGGGTGCATCTTCTGCCCTGCAAAAGGAAGGACACAGGACCCACCACCTCCCTCCCTGCACCACGAGGACCAGGATGGGCAGCAGGACAGGTACAGACCCTTCCCAAAGCACAAAAAGCAGTGAAGTGCCCCAGAGTGCCCAGGGGCCAGCAGGACCCAACCTGAGAGCCCCAGCACACCAACAGGAAAGCTGAGAGAGCAGCACTGGGGAATTCAGGGGGGTTTGGAGGTGCCTGATGATGCACACCACAGTCCCTGCCCACATGGGACAGAGGGAAGGTTCAGAGAGGAGCTGGATGTGGTGGGGGTAAGATCTCAAACCTAGATTTACACCAGGCAGCAGAAGCTGTGGCAGAGCAGGAGGAAACCAAACCCACCTCCCCTCTCCCTGCAAGGAAAAAAGAACTTTTTACATTTATACTTGCAGGATTTAGGGGCCACCCCCACAGACTCCCCTGCTGTCTGACACAGTGTTCAAATCTGCTGAGTAAGGGCAGTGACAGACCCCATGGCTGGCACCACTCAGATTTTGTTCCTCCCAATCTCAGCAAGTGCCAGCCAAGGTTTGGGTACAGCCCAGCAGCTCGGTGGGTGGATTTCCAAAGGAACACTTGTTCATGTTCAGCAGGACCCCATTTTGGGTGCAGAGGAGCTGCTGCACTGCATGTGCTAATTAGGGTTTTGAATAAGTAAGTGCTGTTCTGTTCTGCACATGCTGTTTCCCCATCTGCAAACATATTGTACCAGGCTAGGGTGGCATTAGCCAGGTGCACAGCAGCTCCTCTTGAAAACCCCAGTTTTAATGTGTGGAAAATAAGGAGAGTATTACACTTAATATTCAGACTGCAGAAGATTGCTTAAACAAAAACAGAGATGATTTGGACACATTTTTGCTATCAGAGATAGAGAATATTTTATTTTCCTGACAATGCCCCCACCTTGTACTAAAATGAATTTCATAAAGCTTTTTTTCTGATTTTCATTGCAGAGTTAGCATTAACTTGTTGCAAAAACAAGCATGGCTGAGATCTGCTCTTTTCATTTTAATAACAACAGAACAGGGAAGAGATCTGCTGGGCTATTTTTAGCCTGTTTACCCTTCGGTGCTTTTAAGTTACCTGGTAATTGCATCTGGCCCCTGGAAAAAGCATCATGTGATGAAAATGCATTTGGGTTAAACACAGACCAAAGCCTACCTCGCTCACAGGCTCTGCAGGCTGCAGCCCCAGACTCATTAGCAAAATGTCCTGGTGGGCAGGGAAGACACACGGTGCTCCTTGGGAAGCTGGGAGGGAAGGAGCAGAGTGGAACACAATTTGAGGTCACCCAAGCCTGCAGAACATGACACTGACTGGTCTAGAAATAGAGCAATTATGAAAAAGGAGTCCAGGAAGAAAAACATCCGTTTGGACTCACCTGAATGTTAAAGGTCCTCTAAAAAACCTAAACTTTTCTAGTTTTCTGTATTATTAACATTAGAGATGCCCTGTGCCTGTGGGCAACATGGAAAGGGACCGTCTGAATTGAAGGTCTTGAAAAATATGCTATGGTCAGGCTTAAAACCATTGGCTTAAAGTCAGACTCTTCAATCCACTCTTGCAAAAGGGAAGGTGTTTGCTGTTCAGCATCCATCAGAAATTTCAAAAGGACCTGCTCCATTGTTAGGAATCAGGAGCTGAAAAAAGGACCTAAACCACAGGCAGTGATGTGTGAGAGCCCTGAGCTTAAATAGCAGGGACTGTAGGAAAAGAGAGGCAAAATGTCAGACCTCCAGGAGGAGGGGGAGGACATGAGGTAAAGGCAGGGAAAGACGAAGATTTTACATTCATCACTAGCAGAGCCAAATCTCCCTCAACAAGTACATGTGGAAATTTGATAACATACTCAGAGATGCTTTGGAGGAAAACAAGGACATACTCTTTAATTCTTTCAGAAACTGTAGGGCTGCATGAGATTTGCAGAGAAAAAGCAAACCAAAACCCCCCAAACCAATTGGCAACAGAGCAGATGCTTTGCTGAAAACAAACTAACGCAGGGCCTGCAACAGCCAGAGCCGCTCGAAGCTGCAGGGAGGCCAAATCCTCCAGAAATGTTAAATGGTCCCACTGAAGCCCTGGAGAGGCACCAGGAGATGGCCATGCACACACTGCACCCCCTCCAGATCCCCCACGTTTGGCCCCTGCTCAGGCACAACCCAGCACTGCTGCCTGCCCTCTCCACATCCCAGCAGCAGCAGCTCTGTGTGCCCCCGGCTGGTTTTTAAAGCAATTTGGGGGTACAGTTTTAAGGCAGATCCTCACAGCACAAAATGCAAGGGGGGAGCACAGAGGGGAGCACAGAGGGGAGCACAGAGGAAGATCCTGCTGGCACCTCAAACTCAGGGGCTGCTCAAACAAACTGCAAAGCCAGGTCAGCCTCCCTACAGCCAGGTTTTGTTGCCATTGCCCAGAACTGATGCAAATGGGGCTGCTCTGCAATGGGCACAGTCCTGGGAGGCTCTTACCACCCCTCCTGTCCTTGTCACCACACAAAGGACACAGCTCACTGTTTGCAGACATGGATACAGCAAGAGAACACCCGATGGAAATGGAGAGAGCAGCACATGCAATGTCCCTGCTGCCAGAGGACGCTTGTACAGCATCCCTGGATGGGGCAGCCTGGTGGAATTGAAAGACTGGGCTCCTGGCTGGAATGTCTTCTCAGCTTTTCCACTCTCCATCAGCTGAGGGTATTGCTTGGGATGCCAGAGACCCAAATGTAATGAGATGCCTTGGGGGCAAGAAAACAGGGATTGAGAAAGTAACTGGGCAGAGCAGGGAGATGGAGCCTGTTGGTCAGACACATCCCAGAGAAAAGCTGAGGGGATGAACCCACACCTCACTCCCAAGCGTCTGCCCACCACAAAACAACATCTTCCCTCAGTGCAGACAGAAGGAATGAGGGCAAAGAAGGGAAGCCCACAGAGGGGCAGCCCTCAGCACAAGGATATCCACACCAAGGTTTCCTGATGAGGAGAATTTAAACTCTGAGAAACAACCCTGGCAGTCCTTTCCCTACAGCCCAAAGGAAGAGCTTTTTCTGGCTGGGAAGTGTTTTGTGGTGCAGCATCCAGTCCCCAGGCGCAGGGGCTCAGCCACTCACCTGGTGTAGGAGCCCTGGGGGCAGGGCAGGCAGGAGGGTTGCCCACTTTGGGGCTGGAAGTGGCCTGCTGGGCAGGGGCTGCAGGCACTGGGGGCTGTGCACGAGCCCTCCGTGCAGCACGAGCAGCTCAAGGTGCCTAAATTGGAACAGAAAGTCAGGATCAGGATTGCAAGGCTTGACTGAAACCCCCGTGTCTGCCAGGACAGGTCACTCCACAAAGACAGAAGCTTTGGGATGCAGTTCCTGTGGCAAGGCCCTCATAAATGGTAAAAACTGCAATGTTTATGCTAATTATGCTGCTGTCCACTGTTACCAAGCTGCAGAACAGCCAAAAGATGATCTAAGGAGTCAAGGCTGTCAGTATGGATCTCCGGTAATTAAGCTGACTGCTTTTTCCTTCTTTAATCTGAGGGGCCAGGAAAATTTTCTTTGTTTTCCCTCCACCACACACACACACACACACACAAAAAATTTTAAAAAACAAAACAAAACAAAACAAAACAAAAAACCCAAAAAAAACCCCCAAAACAACCCACAAAAACCAAAAAACAAACAAAAAAAAACCACAAAACAAAAAGGAAACCAATATACTTCTTTAGATTACTGATAATTGAAGCTTGTAGGAAGCAGAACTGATGAGTAAAGCCTCAGAGTCAAGGATCTGCCTTGAGCAGCAACAGCTTTTCCTTGAGCACACGTGCCATGGCATTCCCAGCAGGCAAGTTCTACCCCTCTCTGTTCCACAAAACCAATCCCAGCCACGCAGAGGAACTGGGTGGGATTTACTGCAGCTGCACCATCAACACAGGCAAGAGCAGAAGGCCCTGTCAAAGATCCTGCACAAAAGGGAGGTGGGACATAATTCCTGCCCTCTGCAGATTCACACTAAAGCATCAGAGCTGCTTTTAAAAAGTGCCCTGCCGTGCAGGGAATAAGCAAAAAGTACATGGCTTGTATTTTGGAGGATTGTTTTCTTTTTTTGAGATTTTTTTTTTGTGGGATGGGTTGGTTTGAAATCAAAATCCAACCACGTTACAACAAATAACTTCTGGGGAAGGTTATATTGTGCACTGCTGACCACAGCAGAGCTTGAGCAAGTATTTTCTCAAGGCCATGGAAAAAGGCTGTCTGTAGAGCAGAGATTCTCTTTCAAGCATTCAAGACAGCTGGAAATTGACCTTGTATTTGGCCCTGGATCCCAAAATTATGTTCTGCCAGTAAATCAAAATGTGCTCATGTTACACTTCTCGTCACAATCCGACTACTTTGTCACCCCACTGGGGAAACCTCAGAAAGACCAAAAACACAGCACAAGGCCAGGAAAGGCCAAATCTTTGATTTCAGAAGGGTGAAATGAATTAAGCCCCTCTCCTGCTGCCTGTCCAAGCTTCCAACACAAGAACAAGTGCTGCCTTCACCTCTCCTGACAAATCCCTTTCCCTCTAACACAGCAGCTGGAGCAGGGGCTTACCTTGGGTGGGGACAGTCCCTGGGGGGCAGCGGGAACAGGCTGTCACATTGACTCTGCTGCAGCTGGAGGGCTGGGGGGTGCTGGGGACCCCAGGGGAGGAGGTCACTCCTGGGGGGGACACGGGGGCACTGCTGGATGTGGCTGCCAGAGCTGTGGATGCTTGAGAGGCAGCCCTGCTGCCAGAGGTGGGCACGGTCCCCGTGGTGGTGGGCACAGTCTGGGCAGGGGTTTTTGTGCTTGGATCAGCAGATGGAGCTGCTGTGGATGCAGCAGGGTTTGCAGTGGCTGGGGTCAGTCCAGCTGAGAGTGTTGCAGGAGCAGCTGGGGCAGCAGAGGCCATGACACTGGTTGCACTGGGAGGTGCTGGGGTGGATGTAACTGGGGCCTCAGTGCTGGTTGCACTGGGAGGTGCTGGGGTGGATGTAACTGCGACCTCAGTGCTGGTTGCACTGGGAGTTGCTGGGGTGGATGCAACTGGAGCCTCAGTGCTGGCTGCACTGGGAGGTGCTGGGGTGGATGCAGCTGGAGCCTCAGTGCTGGTTGTCTGGCCCAAAGTAATACCTAAGAGAAGAAAAAACACAATCAGTGGCTGAATTATTGTTCTCTCTTTAATGGCAGCTTCTCTTTTAAGTCTTTAGCAACAGCTTAAACCATATGTCCTTGTTTGATATCCAGAAGCTCCCCTCTGCTGTGTTCCACTACAGAGCAAGGATCTGAGGCAGCATCTGAGCATGTCTGGCCCATGAGAGACTGACCAAGGAAATAAATGAGTCCATGAGGCCACAAATAAGCAGATGCCAATGTTTGGGAGGTCTGACTCACGGGTGTGAGAACTGCCTGAAAAAGTTCTGTTAGAGCTCCTTGAGACTCTTTATGCAATCTGATTTAAGACGCTTGTCAAGTAGCTGACTGCTTTATCCCATCACCCTTAAAGAGATCAGCCAAGAAAAGACACGGGCTCAGGGGTTCTTTAAGCTGTTCTGGTGGTACATCCAGTAACCAGAAGGGAACCTGCAGGCCAAGACTTGCTTTAATTCTGAAATCCTCCTCAGAGTGAGGATTGCTGAAATCCGTACAGAAAGGAGCTCAGGTTGTTTTGCTGCATCTGCTGGTGGAAGACATCCCTTGGCACAGACATGGGTGATGTCCTCCACTTTCTAACAGAGGGGAGACCCATGAAACTGAGCATGGAAAGCAGCAGGTTATTGTTAATTTGGCAGTGTAGTACCAAGCAAAGGAAGAAAAGCAAAGCCAAAACAGACAGTTCCTGCCACAGCAGCTGTGCCAGCAGCTGGGTTGAGGAACTCAGGGCAGGGATTTACTCAACGCTTACTGCAACTTCTGAAAACACCCAAGCTTACAGAGCACCAGTATGGAGCTGATAGTGAGGGTGTAAGTGCTCTCTCAAGCAGCACACACCTGCTAAGCCCCACTGGCAATCCATCCCAGTGGCATGGAAAACACAAGGACTCCTATGAAATTTTCAAAGAGGTCAAAGAGTGCAGCTGACACCTGACAGTGGGAAGTAGGTGAGGAAGGACACGGGCAGGGTGACAAGATGGGTGACAGCACAAACTGTCAGGTGTCAGACCCACATCCCTGCAGGCTTCACCCCAGCCCTGATTCACCTCCACCTTTAATTTCTCTTTCAATTTTGTACCCACCATGCAAGGCCAGGCACTGTGGGCACCACAGCTCAGCAGTGCCATGGTATGAACATCAACATGCAGACCAAGCTGATGGCAGCTCCAGTTAAAGTTCTGCACCAGGATCAGCACAGTGGATAAAAGAATCTTTATAAGGTTGTGATCACATGGAGACAGTTTGCTGGGAGTGCTCCCTCCAGTTGTTGACTGCCTGCTTTGTGCCAAAACTCATCTTGGTGTAACTACTGAGTAAAGCAGATGAGTACCCAGCCATCTGGGCCACCGCCCAGGTTTTAAAGAATTTACAGAATAGTCTGAGTTGGAAGGGACCCAGAGGATCATGGACTCCAGCTCTTCAGTGAATGGCCCATATGGGGATCAAACCCACAACTCTGGCATTATTAGTACCGTGCCAATAGTCTTCAGCACCAACTGAACTAAGCCTCATTATCTTGCTGTAGCCTTAAAACAGAGACACCAAATCTAACAGTGATCATTTTGTAACATGCTGGTTTGCCCCAGGCTCAAATCCAAGGGACAGAGGTGCCAGCATTGATCCAAGGTAGGGAGAACAGCTCCACAGTGCCCACAGAGGATGCTGCTACTGTGGCCACCCAGAACTTCCACCCACAACCAAAATGCACAATTCCCCTCACCTACTCCCCTGCCTTAGGGGTTGAAGTCAGTCTGCTTGCTTTTCCTCACCTCTGGCAACAAACTGAGTCAGTCCTGAGATCCATTAAACTAATCCTAACTTAAACACTAGCAGTAAGTTAAGGGTGCTGTGAAATTCCCAGGGAAAGCCTTTCAGAAGGACCTCTGAGATCAGAGTCTGACCTTCCACAGCTTCTGTCCCCAACAGCTCAACTCTGCCAGGCAGAGACACTGCAGAGGTTTCAACAACTTGGACTGCCCACAGCTGGATGAATTCTGTTGTTTTGGGGTTTTTTTTAGTTGAATATGTTTCATTGATTTGTTTTAATGTCCAATGGTGGTGCTCTTAAGAGGGATTTTTTACAATGGAAAGTAGTTTTCCACAACACATTACCAAAAGTAGTGGAGTTGTTTGCAAAACTTCAGTAGCCATCAATAACCCTTGGTAGCCAGTACTTCTTAATAATTTAAACAACTTCTGGAGAAATAAAGAAGTCAGCAGGCTGAAAACAAAATACTTTGATCACTATTAAAGTCTTTGTGTGTTTTACCAGTTATAGTCAGTCACAGGTATGAAAAACAACTCAACCTCAGCTTCATCAGACAAACCATTTTCTCTCCTGCATTTACACTGCCTGTCATGGAACAGCAATTTTGCTTTCTATAGTATTTTTTTTAAAGGAGTGCTGTGAATCACCCAAATTACCTTCAGGGGAACTTGAAGGATGAGTTATTTTGCGTGTGGTGCCTTGGTATGAACAAGAGCCTTGAGGGTGTCAGGGAAGGATACAGAGCTGATCTTTCCCAACCTACCAACAACAGGCATCCCGCTCCTCGGGGTTTAAGATAAAGCCTCTGCAAATCCTCAATATGCAGAGTAATACACCTCTATTTCTCCTTTTGATCTTTTCTTTTCGTAAAAGCAAATTTTTGTATTTACTTCATGCATCCCACTTCCAACACCGCCTGTGTTTCAACACTTCCTTCCCGCAGCCCTGCCCACAGCCCCAGCCCACCCTGGTGAAGGCCAGGGCTCCCTCATCCTTCCCGCAGCCCCGGCCCACCCTGGTGAAGGCCAGGGCTCCCTCATCTTTCCCATAGCCCTGCCCACAGCCCCGGCCCACCCTGGTGAAGGCCAGGGCGGCCCCAGTCCCGTTATGGCTTCACCCCCTCTGTGCTCAGCCGGTGTGGAGGCCTCACCTGTCAGACACACCATGGTCAGGCTCCACAGCAGAGGACAGCGCCAGGCACTCATTTTTCCCTGAGGAGTAACGCAGCCTGTCAAGAGGCAGGATCAGCAGCAATGCCCTCCTCACCCAGCCGCTCATTCTCCTCCGCTTCTGTGCCCAATTTTGTCACCTGACTGATCATGCGGCTCAGTCAAGGCAACCTCTCCCCAACAAAGGGGGGTTTATATTCGGAGGCTGCAGCAGGTCTGGAGGCGACGCGGCCTCCTCGGAGCCGGGCACAGCCCGGGCACCCGGAGGAGCAGCTCTCCCCTGGCAGAACGCAGAAACCCGTGCGAGAGGAGCGCCCCGGAGGAAGTGATGGGCTCCCGGGGAGGAAGGGCAGAGCAGCGCGGGAACCCGGCCTGGCTGCGGGCCAGCGCCCCGTGACCTCGTCAAGTGAGAGGATTTCATTTTTCAGACACACGAGATTTCCTGAGAGAAGAGAAACGAGAAAAACAACCCCCAAAGGGTTCCCATTTTAACTGAGGCCAACCGTGCTGTAACCAGAACACAGCCTCTGGTGAGCACAGAGCTTTCCCAACCAGCATTTCACTCCCCTTCCTCCCCCGCTGCCCCCACGGCATCCAGCTGGATGCATCAAGCTCATAGAGTCTGATGATGATGATTTTGAGACGGGGGCATTAACTTTCATGAGGCCCCACCCCATTTTCCATGAGTTCCAGTGTCTGTACTGCCTGCTGGGCCACCTGAGGACAGAGGTTCCCATGTTTTTCTTACCTTGCAGCCCTTGAAAGATGCTCCATTTCCCTCTGCCCCCACTGTTCAGCAATCAGCATTGCCAAGCCCTCACTGTGAGAGGATTTCCTTTAGCATTCAGCTGAATACCACACTTCACATGTCACATCTTTGCCCAAATTGAGGGAACAGAGGGCTGGTCATGTAGGACTGTGGATGCTCCACACGCAGCCCCCACAGCTGCACATTCAGAGGGATCAGGCACTGTTGTGCACTGCTCGTGTCCCTTGTGCTCCAGGATCCTCAATAGGACCCAACATGATGAGCCAAACCCAGCCTGCTCTAACACAAACCCTCAGGCTTTCCTCACAGTGGCCCAGGTGGGGTCACTTTGGGGCCAGGGGCACTTTATTGTCCTCCTGTCTCTGGCAGTGACAGTCTGCCTATCTATCTTGCTTCATGTAGCTGCACAGAGACAGGGCAGTGCCCTCTGCTCTGGTACCACCAGTTTGGTGGGTGCAGCTCAGACTGTGACCAGCTGTCTCCCAGCACTGTCAGACAGAACCTCAGCCTGAACTGATGAGTGATCACAGTACAAAGTGATCACAGGCAAGACATCAGGCTCAAGGGCTCAGCCCTGGCAGCCCCTCACAGCGACTGCCAGTGGCTCTGGACAAGGCAGGGGTGGGAAGAGGGCTGCCCCTTCCCTGCAGGCAGGAGAGCTCTCAGTGTGACATTGCTCTGCTTGGCTTGACAGGTTTTACAAGTCTCTGCACAGGATGTTTGATCTCAGTCTCCGTAAAGAACCTGTTCCACCCAGATCTGTGCAGGGCCATCCACTCTCCAGAGGGCCGAGGCTCTGCAGTGAGAGACAACTTCTGCAGGAGCAGCATCTGCAGGATGGAGCAGCTCTGTGCACTGGTAAAACACCGCCAGCAATTACCCAGTGAGATTCATCCTGCTAGGGAAGCTGGCAGCAGATCATGCCCTCCATCCCACAAGCTGCACATCCCTGCTCAGTGGGGAGCTTTCCCACACTCCCCAGTCCCAGAACCAAGTCACACATTTGCTGAGCAGCTACAGCACTTGTACACACTGGAAAAGCTGTTCAGAACTGGATGTGGCAGCACTTTCACAGTGAGTTTTCAGCCCAACACATGGAAGAGAAAGGCAAATTGGGCATTAAAGCCCTTCCTGTGCCCTTGGTGCCCCCTTTCTGGGTGAGCTACCAGAGCCAAGTGAGAAATGAGACAGGCTGTTTTCCTCTCAACTGCTTCAGCAACTGGGCAAGCTGGAAATACACTTCTACAGGGAAAATCCAATGCCACTTCAGGGCAGAAAAGTACAAATACACAAATTCATAAACTCCTGACCTGACTAGGCCTGTCTCCATTGAGATTAAATGCTTTTGCTAGTTGGTTCACAGAGAACAAAAAGCAGTGTCATGGTTTATCAAAAGCGATGCCCTAGGCTGGCACAGGGCCCTGTTCTTGTCAGTTCTGTTGCTCTTCCACAGTTAGCAGACCTTGTTTCCCCAAACAAACCAGACAGTGCCCTCTACCCTCAGAGCTTACAGGGCAGAGACAGGAGCAATGACACTTCTCCCAGGAGCACAACATCCTGTTCAAACACTCCAGCAGTTTGTGCCAGCTCCCTGGCCTTGCCCAGCCTGGAAAGGACAGCTCTTGTCCAAGGCTGCCCTGATCCATCCAAGCTGAGTGAGCAAAGGCTGTGCCATTAGAGGTTTCATCTGCTGAGGGCACACTTAGATTTCTGAGCTTCCCAGGCTTTACAAAGCCAAGGATCACCACAGAGCTCTGCATTAACTGCCTGCAAGTCTCCTGGGTGTTAGATATCCAAGTGATCTGTTTACAAGGAGAGCTACCTGCTTAATAAGAAACACCAAACAGGAAGACTCTCAAACACCAGCCACCTTTGCAGTGTCATGTGTGACCTGCCACTGCCTCAGCTTTTGTCACCTGGGACATGACTGTAAGTGCTGTGGGGGTGGAAATCCCCAGGTGAGGTCCTGCTGTGGGGATAGTGCACAGGAGAGGAATGAGTGAACGGGCAGCAGACTGTCACATCCACCAGCCTGAAAATGGTAGGTCACCAGGTGACTCCTTCTAGTCAGGAAGGTATTAACTACAAGCAGAGGAGAGCAGAGTTGTCTGGCTTGAGAGGTACTGCTAAATATCATCTCCTTTCAACTCCCCTGCCATGAATAGGGACAACTTCCACTAGACCAGGTTGCTCAAGACTGATCCAATCTGATCTTGAACATGTCCAGGGATGGGGCAGCCACAGCTTCTCTGGGCAACCACTTCCAGTGCCTCACCATCCCACAGTTAAGATTTCTTTTCCCCTAATAACTAATCTAATCCTGTACCCTTTCAGTTCAAAGCCATTCCCCCTTGTCCTATCACCACGTGTTCCTGTGTCGCTCTCCAGCACTCTTACAGTCCCTTGAGGTAGCAGAAGGTGCTGTGAAGTCTCCCTGGAGCCTTCCCTTTTCCAGGCTAAACAATTCCAATTCTCTCAGCCCATCCTCATAGCAGAGGTGTTCCAGGCCTCTGAGGATCTTACTGGCTCTCCTCTGGACTGAGATAATTTTATTCTTGTATTCTTTCCATGGTTATCCACCACTCCACTGCACTGTTGGCGTCCTAGGCTTAACAGACACTCCCTGGAGTGGCAAATGGCTCTCATGCTCCAAGGCAGGCAAGGTGCTGCAAAGTTGTCCTGTTCCCATGGCTCTAGGGAAACTGGTGGTCCCTGGTGTGCTGTATCCACATATTTGACAGGACTGTGGTCCTTGGGCAGTGTTTCTGACCCTCACCCTGCTGCTGAGCTAGAAACTGGGGGTGGGCTGAGCTGCTGCTGTGGCTGGGAAAGAGCAACATATTCGGGCAAACTGCAAGCTGGATTTCTGACAGGAGCTTTTTCTTGGAAAAGACTTTTCTTCAAACAATATAGGCTGTGAGTCCTACTCAAACCTAGGTGTGTGTAGAAGAGGTACCAGCTGCAGGTATCACTTGCTCCTCTGCAGACAAAAAAGAAGCACTCCTGACCCCCCAGGGATGCACCACCCTGTGGGCTGTCTTGGGAAGCAACAGCAAATCCAGACCCCTCTCTTTTAGATACAAGGTTATTCCAAGGTATATCCAGTGACTCCCATAAAACAGGAGAGGTATCCAGGCTTTAGGGATAGAGGTCTAACAAGCAGTCAACAGCTTTGTGCCCAAGAGGGGGCCAAGACACTCCCACAGAAGTGAGGGGGGAAAAAAGCACCACTGTTCCCAGAGGAACAGGCAGGGGTTTGTGCTCTGCACGGCGAAACCTCTCGGTGAGCGAGCGGCCACGCGATGGCACCACAGGGCTGGGCAGGGGACACGGCCACGCCCGGGCCGGCACCAAAACCTCACCCCAAAACAGCCTGTGGGAGCTGCCCCTCCCGAACTGCGCCAGCAGAAACCTCCGGCAGCGGGGGCTGCTGTGGAGGAGGGATAACGAAACCCACAAAAGGGAGCTGCAGGAATTTAAGTTAAAAAAAAAATAAAATAAATTATTACAGTCACTTTGAAACAAAAACCTCACACCTTTTTTTAAAAAATGTGTTTCTTCTGTGCCCAGGTTTAGAAAGAATAATAAAAAAGAGCAGAGCTAGCCAAAGGAAAGGTGGTGTACTGCAGCAGGGATCTGATGGTTTAGCCAACCATAATCATATACAGAGGCTAGAAGTGTATTTTCTTACAAGCAGCACTGAACATTTAACTCTTGTTTAGTCCTCCCATCAGTTAAAAAGGTGGTCTTAATTGGACCAGTGTGTGTTGGGTGTCAGCTCTAAGGATGGAGGACAAACCCAGCTGGTGCTTGAGGCAGAACAAGTGCAGAGGGTGTTGCCTGTGCTGTTCATGCCTGCAGCATTTCGGGGAGGGAAGGAGGAAACACCTTGCACTGAGGCCCAGCTTGGGTCCCCCTGGCCAACAGCTCTGGATCAATGCAGATCACAATATTTTAGCACAAGATCAGCTTGTCTTGCCAACTCTCCTACGTTACGAAACAGCCAATTTAAAAATATAATTTAATTGAAACATGAAAAGGAAAAAGGAGAAAGACTATGGACTCCAGTGACACCAAATGATGGGGCAGGCACTAGAGCCAAGCTTATGTGCTAATGAGGGGTTCAATCAACCATTCAGAGAAACCAATTGCTTTCTGTTATCATTAAATTTCTACCAAGAAGGAATAAGTATATTATAAAACCAAATGCAACATAGGAATCACATTCTGAGAACCAAATAAAGGAATCTCCCCACGTTCCTGAAGAAAAGGTCACAGAATCGAATCCCAGAATGTTTTCAGTTGGAAGGGACCTCAAAGATCACACAGTTCCAACCCCGCTGCCATGGGCAGGGACATCTTCCACTAGACCAAGTTGCTCCAAGCCTCATCCAACCTGGCCTTGAGCAATTCCAGGGATGGTACAATGCAAGTGTCTTGAAACACAGCAGGTTCTGGAAACAGTCCCCTCATTTACTTTAGAACAGTCAGGTTTTGTTTCTTGCCCGATTTTCCCTTTCCTGCTCTCAGGAGAGCCTGTACACACACGTGGCAGGGAGAGGAGTGGAGCCTGAGATGTTCAAGCTCTGTCTAAAGGCACTCAGAATACAGGACAGCATTGGGCTCGGGTTTGTCCAGGTCTGGGAGAGGTCAGTGTTTGGTCCATCAGTTTTAAGGATCAACACCAGAACAACATCCTAAACATTAAATCCCCTACAGCCTTGTACCAGCTAAGCCTCTCCAAAAGTGTCTGTGACAGAGATTGCTAAAAACAGCTGGGTGTGATTGTGCCCAGGCCAGCCTCAGCAGGCAGGTGAACGAGCACATCTCTGTCCATGTGGAGTGTATCAGATCTCCAGGAAATCTCAGAGAGCATGTCCCCTGTGAAATAACAAATGAAGTGTGCATCTCAACCTCTCCCAAAGCTTTTGTCCCCAGCGTTCTACCAGAGCAGCTGACCTGGAACAGAATTCCCTTCCTGGCTATTTGATAAGGTTGACCTGACACAGAAAGGAAAAACTTCTATGTCTGGCACTGCCCCAGCACAGGCAAGTGGAAGAGAGCCATTTCACACAGCTGCACATGGAGAAATTGGGATAAGGCCAGCCACACATCTCCACATAACACTGTAAGACAAACCTTCATGCTTATCACAGAACCAGACCCTAGGAACAGTAAAAGGCATGAAAACAGTTTCTAAAAACCCACAACAAACCCCACCCTAAAAACCACTAATCCCAAAACCCACCTTCTGCAACACTCCAACTGAGAGAAGCCACCATTGCTTCGATTCAGATAAAGGCAGCACTGAAGAACAACAGGGTTTATTCCAGACTTCCACACCCCATGCACAGAACCCGGGCATGGCAGATCTTCCTCACACCATCAGATCTCAGCTGTGGCTCAAACACCTCAAAGCACAGGCAGAGCCACACTGCAGACCCACACACCCAGGGCTCAGCAGCTTTCAGTGAGCCCACACAGAGCAAGAGCAGGTGTTTCAGTAAACCTACACAAATAGCCTAAACCAGCAAAACCAGCACTTGTCAGCTTTGAAATGCCAACTCTGAAATGCACCTAGAGAAACAATGTCACAAATCTGAAGAGACACACCTTATCAGGAATTTGGCTGTTTGGTCTCAGGCTGGTGCTTGACCAACTCAACTGTCAGTACAATGAACAACTCGGTTATTAAGAAAAGCATCAGTCCACTTCCTTAGAAAATCTAAATTTTTTATTATACATACTGTATTACACTGAAAATACGTACCCAAAGACAGAATATTTTGAATTTACATCTGTACAAAAAAAAAAAAAAAAAAACAACAAAAACAAACCAAACAAAAACCGATAGAAAACATATGGGCTATGCTATAGATGTGACATTTTACAAAATGACAGTTTTTGTTAAAGGCACCAGATTCCCAGAGGGCTCTGGCTTAACATTTTTTAGTCTTTTTTTTTCCAGTCAGATCTTACTATGAAAATGTGATTCATTCTTAAATCATGTGATGTCAAAGTCTCAAGATTCTTTTATCTGAACAAGTGATCTGCACTTTGACACAACTTAGTGAGAAAAGTGACCAATTCCACATGAAGATGTCAAGCAACTACCAAAGGCTCCTCTGCACTGTATCCAGGATCCTATGGTATTGAAACAAAAGAAAAAATGGCAAAGCCAGGACTGAAAATCAGGTTAACCCATAAAACACCAGCCCAATACTAGAGCGTTAACTGTACTTAGCTTAGACTGGTTTGTATGGAGATAACTACAAAGCATTAGAGTAGCAAAAGAATGAACAGAAAGACGGAATCTGTGATCAGAACTCTTGCTCAACATCCTTCTTGGGCTCCCTTTCTTCATTACACCCATTGCACTCTTTCTGGTCCTCACAGCACATATGAAAGAAAACAGAGCCTTAAGAAATCTAGCACTTCACTACAGAAGTTGTTGAATACCCTGGGTAAGATGAATGTGCCTAAAAACAAAGTTTGGACAGGACAGGGAAAACACAAGCCCCTTTCATTGCTTCTTTCTCCAGTATTTCCTACTCAAATCAAAGAAGCTAATTCATATCATGCCTGGGCTTGAACAGACAGGGGCTTCTCTACAAAGCAAGGGCAAGAGAGACTGGGACATTCCCCTTGATGAGATGCAGTTCAAGCCCAAAGTTCTAAAGTTTGGCCTTGCTATTTCCTAAAACTTAATGCTTGGATAAAGGGATGAGGAAAGGACAAAAGCAAAGCTTTAAGAAAACTCTGAATTACTTCTCTGGTCAACTCAGTACATCTGCAAGTCATTCAAGAGTAAAGAAATGCCTTTTTTTAACCTACAGCACACACTGAGCCTCACTGAATAGCTTCACATCCAAGTGACTGAGTATTCAAGATAAAAAATTTCAAGTTCCAAGGCCACATTTTGTTTTGCATGTAACAATTCCAATATATTGGAATTTCAATATTTAAGTTTTGTTGCCCTTTCTTATTTGTCTGGCATTATTCCTACTTCCAGGAATTTGATTACACAGATTTGATTATTTCATTCTCTGAACCTAAGAACTCCACATAGTTTTACTTCTTATAATGTATCATTTTAACAATGTTGCAGAACCTTCCCTTTCTTTAGGCATTTAAACACCTTCTAGATTCACAGATTAAGTTGAAGTAATGCTCTGGTGCTGAGGGTCATAGAGTGACTTTAAAAAATAATTTATTTTTGCAGTGTTAAATTGTATCATCCTAATGAGTTAACGGAATTAAAAATATACTACAGTTCTACTTAAAATTCCCATTAATTGCTTATGACTGACTTTAGACAAACAGGCCTGGAGACCAACTGCATTATGCAGCAATTACAAACAGCAGCATGGTTAAGCTTTCTACATATTACTGCACTCAAATGACTCCACTGCATTCTAGAAGGGCTTCTCGAAGAGCAGAGGGCCAGCCATCTCCACCCAAAGCACAGGTCTGAAATGCAGACTTCTGTGGATCCAGAAAGTTCAATGAGGGACCACCATTAATGTCAAGCAAGCCAACAGAGCCACTACCCAGCAGCTCCTGACCACAGCTGAACAGCACAGTACTGCCTCAACAGTTCACAGTGACAGCACACGCCCCTCAAGCCAGCCAATTTTGTGAATGCTCATTCTTAACAACTGCATCTGATACTTGCAGCTCATCTAGCAAGCAGGAAGAGTTAAGACAGAAGTATCACACATGTTTACAGAAAACTGGTCATCACAAGGAAACTTTAAAATCTGAATGCAGACAACAAAAGGAATGTCACTTTTCTTTAAACCTTTCTTCTAAAAGATGAATACTTTCATATCCTATCATTAGCCCTCAGTGTGTAACACTCTAAAACCAAATAAGTTATAACCATAACACATTCTACTAAACTCCTAAAAACTAAAACTCACTACTCACCCTCACTTGTCAAGCTGTTTAAAAAGAAAAGTTGGAATCAAAATTACAATCTATGTTGTTTCTGAAATGAGTCATTGTGGGGAGGACAGCCCCGATGTGACAGTTGTATGTGAGTAACTTTCACACTAAAACATGCACAACACTCTGTAACAGCAGCAGTTACCATCAAACACCCTGCCCGTTACAGGAGCTAGATCATTCTGTGTATTTGTTTAAATAAAGTTAAGAAATCTACACTTTTGGTCACATCTTAAAACAATGTAGAATACAGGGTGGGGTTTTTTAATATTATTTATACTTGCCCTGTCCAGTTGGGTAGTTTGATTGAAAAACTAAGATTAAAATGCAATAAAAATTCCCCAATAAAAAAATTCTAATCAAACATCTATATGTCTTTTTTAGTATACAAGTGTACTATGGGATTTGGTCTGCTTTCTTTTCAGAGAAAAGAAACAAAATAAAAAGCCTCATTTTGTCCAAAAAGTTCTACTTCAACAGGAACCTCTAAGTCAGCCCAAGGTACCTCCTCAACACATCACCACTCTGTTACTCATCTTTGTATTTCTTCGTTCTAAGCAGCATTCCTAACCAAGCACAGCTCTACACACAAGTACTGGTAGAAACCAGACACTGAATCCAAGACTTCTTCAAATGATGAAGCCAAGTCTCCCAAGAAGGAATCCCGACTAATGTATATAAATCCTCTCAGTAAATGCCAGCTTTGTTTGTACTATTAAAGCCAGATTACACCACTGGTATGAACACAGTTATAAAGATAAAAATGTGCTTCTACTAGCAGGGGCAAGTACAAGGCACATTTATATGCCAGTGTAAATTGTACTGATAAAACTACACTGGTAAGAACCACAGCTACAGTCATTCAAAACATTTTGGGCCAGGGCTTGGCAATGAAACACTTTATGACTGCTCAACCAAACAGACATTAACAGTGCCTCAAGACAACAAATCTACTTCTTCTACTCAGATGTGTCTCAGCCATTTCTAGGGCCATTTTTAAATTTGGCTCCAATTGATTTTGTGATGTAGTTATTTCCCTTCCTCCAGGTGAGTTATGCTGTGTAAAGGGCTTGTTATGCAAGAGCCACAGATCAGCTTCTACCCCAAGACTCCTATGGCAAGGAACTATCACCTCCAGGGAGCAACAAGCCACAGGGACTTTTATAATTTTGATGCATTTTTTTCTTCAGAAAGTTATGATACTCAGTTTCTGTCTATCTCAAATAATGACAAATATGGATTAACTCATGCTGGGCATGTACACTGACAATATAGAGAGTTAAGAAAGCTGCTCAATCTCATCCTATGACCCAAGCATAAATAAGCTAAACATACAGTGGGTACCTTTAGACACTGACATCTACCATCTGCAATAGTTATACTGCAGCTGAAATACAAAATTATCAAGCACCGACCTGTGGTGCTTCAAACATCCATTGTTACGACAGAACTCATGTTGCCAAAGAAAATGCTTTTACAATAAAATCTGTGCCCTCAGTTAACAGTAAACCGTGATTGACTGTGCAGTAGTCTTCTCTTCTGGTACTTGGCAGTAAACTGCTCCTATCTGTAACCTTTCAGCTGTGATCTTCTTTTTCAGCATCCTGAACTGCAGGAAAACAAAAACACACCAACAACGTCCCCCACATCAAGATCATCTTTCCCTCTCCCAAGATTAATAAAAAAAAATAAAGTGAGTTTGACACCATCATCTTCTGTGTTCACTGAGCTCGGTTTGGTTGAAGAGCACAGCTTCTACTCTGGAGGGTAATAAGAAATGTACACATGAATGCCATTTTGTACAGTTGACATACTCTATGAGCTGGTTGACTCTAAGCTTGATTTGGTCCAGTCTGCTGCTGCTGCATCTCTTAGGAAACATTAGTTATAGGTTTGTACTTCTTGAATCGGGTCCATTCACCAGTAGCATAGTTCATTTCAAAGACTGTGTCAACCAACATAGTGGTGCTGCCAGTGCCATCTGCCTTTGGTAAATCTTCTGTATGTTCACTAAGTTTAATTTGGATGATGTCACCTTGCTCTTGGCAAGGATTCTCTGCAGAAACAAGGAGAGGAACATGTTATACATTTCAAGAGTATATTAGACAAGATAGGGGGTTCTTATGCTTAGAAAAACAACCCCAAAACACAAACAACAACTCTGAAACCCAAAGCTGAGCAAACCACAAACATTTATCTCTGTCAATACTTCTGAGACTGAGTTTCAAAAATCACAAAATCAGACCCCAAAAGATGAAGGTCAAGGCTAAAGTAATTGGAAGAATAATAAAAGAGGGAGTAAATCCTGCCAGTGCCATTTCTCTCTGCCTCAAGAGTCAGAAGAGAAGCTTATATTTAAATGGAGTTGGTAAACTTGAACTACCAGAGCTACTTTACCTGGGAGACATTTTGTAGTTAAATGCCTCCAGAATTTTTAGCTGTTAAGGAAGCCCAAAAAGCTTCACTGAAACCACTTGTCCTAGACTCAGTTCCATGCCAGTAGAAGATTTAAATGTTACACTTTAAGGTACTGGAATGCTGCTCAAGAATATCAGCTGGCAGTTATTTATCCAACCTCCAAAAGGTGCTGACATAATTACTGAAGGAATTCGTATTAATATACACTTTACTATATATGTGTACATGAATCTGTATCACACACACTTCCAAAACAGTATTTTACTTTGTGTTAGAAAAAGCTGTCCATGTAGATGTTAGAGTACAGCCCTCTACTGCAATCTGAAGTAGCATCAAGCACTGAAAACACTGTCATTAATGCAAGATGCACCAAACTTAAAAGCTCAGGGCTCACCACAGTGACTCTGCTCTGGCCATCTTCATGAGTGTACTGCTTTACTCCAAATGCATGAGCCACACTGAGGCTGCAGGACTCTGCTTACAGGAGCCCTCAAATACCAAATTAGAAACCAGAGCTAGTGCAGATGATGGAGTTCATTTAAGGACTCTTCAGCCCCTTCTCATCTTACATCCGATAATCTTCTAGGTAGAACAGCTTTGGTCTATCAAGGCCAATACATAACAGGATCCAGCTATGAGACAGCTTATCTCCCTGTGATTCACAGCACCAGTTGTTATCTAAAGCCTCTGAGATAACAGTTGCCAGTTTCTAAAGCAAGGAATTAGCAAAGAGGTTCTGCATTGCACAACTGGTACCTCAACTGGGCAGAAAAAATGTCACATTCATTGGTCCTCTAGGCAGAGGAGCAGCACCTAATTCCACTTTGATCACTGCTCACCAGCTGCCATTTCTCCTCAACCCTAAGCCATAATTCTGCAGTGAGTTCAGTTATATTGTGATCAGCAGCTGTTCTGACAGAACAGTTGACTTAGTGGAAATAGACACTAAAGACTCATTTCCAGGTAGTCAGAACTATAATTCATAAAATGATGTAGAGTCTAGTGTAAAGCAACAAGCCCAGCACGTGCAGACAGAGCTAAAGCAATGCACTCAATATGCACATTTAGAAAGGCTGGGCTGTATTTCAGATTTGTGTACTCAGAAGCAAGCTAAATTAGTATCAATACGTGCCTCTGGATCCTGCCATGAATCCAAGTATAAGAGCCTTTTCTGGCCTTGTAACTTTGTTTGCAGTCTTGAACATTTCCTGTGCAGCATACATTTGCTCCCTCTGTAACAGACACAACAAATTCAGTTGAGAAAAACTTTGCCAACAGGGACCCCATTAATACCCACAGATGAGCATAAAAATTAAGGTGAAAGTTTGTAGGACCTACAAAAAGTTAACAAAAAAGGCATCTTAACCTCAAGGCTTCCCCTCTGCAATACTTATTCCTAATGCACAGCAGTGACAAATCAACTCTGGACACTGAAAAAAAACCACTCCACCTTCAAACAGTTACAGAAACCTGTGAAAGGCTTTAATGTTTATGTTTTCAATTTTGTATCCTTTATGACATTAGAGAAAAAAAGAAAATAATTCAATGCTTTCTCTACAATCCAACAAACCCAGGCTTGCAATAATTTCAGAGGATTTCTCTTTCTTTAATAAATGCAGTAGAGCTACTGAAAAGGAGTCACCCAGCTTGCTAAAGTTCAGATCTTGCAAGCCAGGCTTACAGATGTGTTTAGCAGAGTCTTCAGATCAGTTGCATCTCAAACTGAGCCTCCAAGCATGCATATAATATATATACCAAAGTACCAGGAATAAGAAGCTTCAAGATATATCCCCACTCTCAGGCTTTGAAAAATGTGTAATGGGGGGATGAGGTGGATCAGAAATAAAAATCTTTTACCTTAAAACAAGCTATTGATGTATCTTCTCCTACTACAGCAATTTCAGGACAATTCTAAGCAACTTATATTATGTGCAATTGGCTGGGCAATTTCTGCTGGAAATATACCTTTCTCCCAAAATTCTATATAATGAGCAACACATTATTTTACGTAACAAACAGCATTAAGTAATCTTACTGCAACATTAACACTGCACAACTAAAAATGTTGTGAATAACATTAAGACAGCAATGGTAAACCACAAAGTATTTTTGTAATCTTTGGTTACAAAAAAGCAGCCTCAACCACTTCATGATCCAAAGGCCAAGAAATGTCAACATACACATGAGATCCAATGCACATCAAAAGCATCAGTCAACAAGAACCTGGTTTTACTTACTGTGAGAGAGAGGCTTTTCTTCGGCGGTGGCTGTTGCTGGGTTTGGGGAGCCACTTGCGGTGCCTGTGCCGCAGGGGAGATGGCAGGAGGTGTGGTGGGTGTCAGGGGTGAGGTAGGTGTAGCTGCAGGGGGATTAGAGTTACTGTTGTACATGGGTGTTCTTTGTTTGAACTGTGCAGGGAGAGTTGTAGTAGCAGTTGGAGCTGCAGGCTCTTCAGTCTGTCTGTTGGTCTGCAAGGCCTCTCGTGCAGAGCCAGCTGCAAAACCAGCCAGGATAATTAAAACATTATTATCCACAAAGAGGGATTAGCATCACCCAGTGGCCTTTAAAGAAAACTAAAATCTCTGATGATTCCATTTTAGCACCACCATTCAATATATGCCATCTAATATCCATATGAAAAGAGCTAATGCTCTTTCCACTCAATTATCTTTAGAAATAATTAGACAACAGAGTAACTAGCTGTTCAATACAGATACAATATATTTAGCATCAAATTTCATGTTTAATCAATATCCATTTTATTACTGAAACTGCTATACTTACTTTCCAGTTTATATAGCCATAAAACTGTACTCTGATCCTACCAGGACTGCTGCTGTACTATTGCACAGAGCGAGTCTAAAAATATTTCACCTGTTTTTAACTAATATAGCAGCAGCTTTCAAAGGAAATGACATTAAGATACTGAAAATACAAATATACTTTAACAGATGTCACAAATCACTCGTTATTTAAACACTAACTGCTAGAAGTTAAAACCCCACAACTCTGACAAGGCTTAACTCTGTTCTTTCTCAAAGCTGATCCATCCACCTTCAATAAAGGAAGTTATACTATTCCAAACCTGGCTGCAGTTGGAGGCAACTCATGAAATCACAGCAGCTTGACCATGCAGGTTACCATCTGTCCAGCCAGTGGGAATTACCCAGTGGACACTCTGTGTGTGTTCTTTTGCAGCTCTTGGACACAGGCACAGCTGCTCAAGCACCCTTCACAAACCTCATGAGGTTTAAGTTGACCTGTTTACATTGTGTTCACAGCAGACTAAAGGCAGATATGGATTAGTGCTACACTGATGCCCTTCAGATCAGACTTTAGGAAATGAGACTTCTGTGGTTCTCCACCTTAGCTCACACATGGCAATGGTTTTAGCAGCAGTGGTATTTTTCAGTAGACATGGAACAATTGAGAGGATAAACATTTGCAACTATGAGTTATTCCCTATTCTTGTACAATTCTCATTACTAGCTTTGTCTCTTATCAGAATAATTGACTTTCATAAAGTAATGCCTTAATTATGCAACCTCAGATTGTATGAGGCCAAATCTGTGATCTTCTGTGTGCATCTTATATCAAGAAAACAGCTTTATGTTCCTGGTCCATAAGAAAAGCTAAATACTCCATACTCCTAAAGGAAAGAGTAGAGAATTTTAAACTAAGCTTTTCCTGCTGTTGAACACAATGCCAACACTCTGGAAAATAGTATTATAGCTGTTGACACACTGATGTGTTCTTGGCTGCATTCCTTCTGGAGATGCCAATTTTCTGCCAGAGAAAGATGTGCATAGACCTTCAGAGAGATTCTGAACTGTTTTGAGGCTAAATGAATTGACTGGGTTTTCCATATGCAGTTTTCCACAGTGCCCAAAATGCCACAGTTCAAAAGCAAAAGTAAAAATAATGTATTAAACTGAAATGTTGGCTCTCTGTTAACAGACAGATCTGGTAATGAATCCCAGTCACGGACATCTGTTAGCACAAAGTGATACATTCCTTTAAAGACTTCACACACAGCAGGGAAGGAAAAATAAAATCAAGTTGGTTAAAATAAAAGTGTAGGAAAAAAGGACTTGTACAAACTATTTTTTACTACTGGCAATTTACTAGAATTGAAAATAACAGCACTTTTCAAAATATACAGGAGGTCAGCTATTATCTTTGTTATACAAAGGTAAAAGAAAAATGGATGGCTTAATCCCAAACTGTGTGAAAAGTAATATACACTTGCCTTAAGAAATAAAACTGACTTCTTAAAGCAACTGTTTTTTATGTGCTAGCATGTGTGTGTATGGAACATATATTTCAGAATTAAGTTGATTACTCTTTGGGGATTGCAAAAGCTGGATTTTCTATTACTGTGTAAGAAAAAAAGAAAAAAAAAAACAAACCAGGAAATTGTTTCACTTACGTGACTTACCTAGTAGTCACTGTTAAAAATTTAGAGCCAACAATTATGTTCTTTACTTAGGTTAAATGATATGTCTGGCTTCCCCAAACTCAGAGGCAGGAGTCTTGCAATGGATTTTATATTGCTAAGGTGGAGTTTAACTCAGGTTGAGGGACAGCAGGTTTGTAAACACAAGAGCAGCCAGACAGTGAAACTGTACAGAGCTGGAGTTAGCAGGTCCCAAGAGTGAAGAAGTGTCTGTTACCTGGCTGTGTTTCAGAGCTTGGGATATAGGAGGAAGACGGCACCACACTGGGGGTAGCAGGTAAATAACTTGTAGAAGGTAGTGCAGGCTCATTGTTCAAAGAGCCAAGTTTCTGCAGAACAGAAAAGAAAGTATTAAAGCCACACTGCAAGTATTCATGGGCTGTTTCTGCATTTTAAATACAACTCCAATATTAGTTTTACTAAGATATTCCCTTTGGGAAATTAACTGCAGACTCCTCTGTTGGGAGTCCTACCTAGCAACCTGTTCAACACTAACTTTCTACTTCAAACATTAGAAATTTGTGCAGCTGGCCCTCTGTGAAGAATTACACTCTAGGATTAAGTGATCTACCAGAGGAAACATTCTCTTCACCATTAGCAAGCAGAACCATGTTCATCCATGGGCAGAAGGCCTACGAGGGTATCACCCAGGAGAACACAAAGGCCTCTGGGACACAGGCAAGCAGAAGGCAGCAGAAACTACAGGCAAAAACAGCATTCCCACTGAAACAGGCAGTCAACACCAACATCAACTGATGCCACCCAGGATGATAAGGCTACAGAAAAAGCCTCATTTTCTACTTAATTATACATGACACTGCATCCACAGCATAAAGACAGCAGCATGGTTGATGACTTCACTGCCTGATCCAGCCTTGTGAACATCAGGAGGTGAGAGAGGAAAGAAGTCTTGGGGGGAATAAGTCTAACAGACAAATCATTTAAGGTAGCCCTACTATATAAAATACAGATATTGTGTAAAATGTGGAACTTGTTAAAAAGAAGATTCTCTTAGCACTCTGCAGAAAGACAGGCCATGACCTTCACTTCTGACTCTGGCCTCCCAAGATCTGCCTGGATTTTTGCCTTGGCTTGTCACACACGCCCAACAGACACCTTCTCACTCAAAAGTAAGGGCAGGACATAATGTTCTTGTAGAACCTACATCCTGACTGCGAAAACAAAGCTGCACCATGGTTTCTAATTGCTGTATCTGAAATAGGAGGAAAAAAAGCCTACAGATGACTCGTTTTCCCTCTCCCTGACTGAACAACTTCTAGCAATAGGTTTGCTTTTTCTTTGGTGAAAATATAATGGATTTTTGAAAAAATTATATAGATTTTCTTACATAAAGAGACATGTTTCAACAAGTAAGTAAAATAGCATTGCAGTGTTTAAGTGCTTTAGAACAGCACCACATGTCAAGACTTTTTTTTACTGGTTGGGTTTTGTTTGATTGATTTTGATTGGTTTTACCTGTGTAGACACAAGGCCAGCAGCATAATCTGGGGTAGCATTTTCTACTACCGTTTCTTCTTTGGCTTGTTTTTCCACAACTTCCGTATCTATCGCATGAAAACAGAAGTGAGTCCAAAATTTTTTTTCAGAAATATTGAATATACTTCTTAAACAAAGATATAAATAAAAATGCATTTCTCAAAGTATGCTAGAATATGCTTGAAGATGTGTATGCTGAAACAGATACAGTAATCTCAAAACACGGTTTTATATTGAACCAAACCACAATGTATAGGATACAGTAACTGAGTAATCTGATACTGGAAGGCATGAAAGCCCAAGCAACATGTTAATTGCAATTATGGTTTTGTTCTGAGGTGGTATTCTTTTTTTTGTGACAAATACAAAAAAAGTTGTTTTGGGACAAATATTCTGCTTAGTGTGTCTTCTTGATATGGTTAAGTAGGACACTCCCCTGTCACTTGCCTTAAAAGCAGTGTATCAGATATTATTCACTTGCTAAGATCTCTCAGTCAAAATTTTGGAAAGTGCTATAATGTTTTCCAACATCACTTTCACCTAACTTACATGGCCATACAGCCAGTAGAAGTGCGTATATGAAAGTAACTCAGAAAAAATTCAGTACTGATGCCACTCACACCTATGGGCTGCCCAAAGCACAACTGATTAGCTCAATCCCTTCACATAATTGAGTTATATTACCTAAGCCAGGCCAATATGAGCAGGAGCACTGAAACAAGTGAAAATCCTCCCTTAACACCTGTTTGGGTTGTTTGGTATCACATCCCCTAATTTTTTAAAGTTTAGCTCAGGCTAAGCTTTAGCAGGTTAAGCACAAAATGGTACTACAAATCTTGATCCTATTTGCAGGTGTACTGACAGCCTTTGTAAGTAGAATGCTGTACCAACCTAATGTCTTTCTTCTTCTCTTAGCTTCACGACCAGCCCCTACCATATCCAGCTCAGATATATCTAGAAGCTGAAAAGAAAGACCACAAAGAACTTAATAATCAGTGTTAAATCTATGTAGTTTATCTCTAAATATCATCCTCAGGATTTTTTCCTTTAATATATTGATTCAGAGCAACAGCAGAAATTCACTTTAGCTGAAAGAAGAGAACTGAGCTGAAAAACAAGGAGTGCACCTACCTTTACTCCTCTTTCTTTGCGCAAAGGTGTTCTTGAAGGAGGAATAGGAGTTCTGTTTCCAGAAGGACTAAAAACACTGGGTGCTGAAGTACTCCTGAAGGGAGCTTGTTTTGGTATTCCTTTGAGTGGTGCTTAGGGAAGAGCAAAGAAGGCAACAACTCAAATATGCGTTTAACTGGTTATGAAAAATGCTTTAACAAGTTCTTTAGCTCTTCCCCTTCTTGATGCACACACTACCTGCCCTTTCAATTAAAATTTTTATAATGTGGAATTGGCTATAACACTACAGGTCCCTCAAAGGTCAGATTAGGTTTTACTCTTCAAAGAAGGAGTAAGAGCCAATCTCTGAGCAATGCTTGCAACCCCATTCTACATGAAGTAAACAAACAGGTGCACTGCTAACAAAATCTGCTTTTCCTATACACACAGATGCTTTCCTTACTTGTAAAAATAAACTCTGAACATGTAAAACAGTGTAGGACATAAATCTTTTGAGTCCAGTTATTGCAAAGTTACTCTTTGATTTTCACAATCTAATTACTTGGTAAAACTGTATTTAACCAAAAATCTTAGCCAAGCTTCTGCAGAGCTAAGGGCTCATGATCTGCTGCAAAGGTAAATTACAGCCTCACACAGGGGTGTGAAATTCTAGAGCTGCTGTTTGCACAAGGAGGACACAGTCTGGGTCTAGAGTGCACACAGGACACCTCCTGTCTCAGTACTCAGCAGCATCAGCTACACCTGTAAGCATCTGTTTCCTCCCAGCTCTGTGATGCTGCCCTTCTACCTCACTTCATGCTACCACTAAACACAGCAATCTTTTAACTATTGAAAGATGTGGGATAAATATACAGATCTATCAGGTCTTTGAGCTTCCTGACAATCTCATCATGCCCTGTAAGTTGAAGATAAACAGAGAACTTCAGTTTGAGCTTAGAGACCCTGTATCCCTCTAAAGGTTGTCCTGAAAATGTTTTCAGCACAGGACAATGCTCTGACCCATGTGAGTACCTTTCAGCAGAGCAAACCTCAGCAGGTCCCCAACTCCTGTTTTTAGAAGCCAGCTGGCTCTAAAGGCCAGATCTAAGAACTGGCTTTAGTAATTCAACAGCTACACAGAATGCCAAGAACTAACAGTCCTTTTCTACAATGGGACAATTTTTAGTTCAAATTGCAACTAGACCTTTTGCATTTTCTGCATGAACATGAGGCCAAACTTCAGCCCTCAAAGCCACATCTTAAACAGCATTGACACAAAGTACATCATAGCTTGTAGCCACGCCAAGAAATCACGCAAAGGTTCACACCTCAGCATCACTGGTGGCCAGCAAAGTTATACCTGTGCAGTGACCTAAAGTATGTAACTAACTTTAAACCCTCTTTTCACACCTATTTGAAAAATTGAAGCAGTTCAGGAACTTCAGCAAACAAGTGAAATACATTAGTACAAAGCTGAAGGATCATTCCACAGGTTTGCCATGTAGAATTCAGCGCTCAGCCTTGGCTGCAGAGAACACCCTGTCCCCTCTTCTTTCTCCAGACAGAATTACACAAATACAAGATCGTTTCAGTCTACTCCACAGCATTTCAAAGAGCACAGCAGCCTACTGTGATCCACTCTGCTCCCTTTTGGAGCAACATGGCTTAGTCAGGAGTTATTCCTGGAGTGATGCAAATTAAATTCCTATCAAAGTCTATAGGCATGATCTAGCTGCATACAGTTTAGAAGCATGGCAGATATACTTGCCATTTAAAAAACCCCCCACACTGTTGTTCTTTCTGACAAGACATGTGAGAAACATTTCAGTATCAGGAGAGAGGGAGGCAGAAAGGGAGAAATCCTTTGCTTCAAAAAAAAAAATTAAGCTTTTGTAAAAAACCAGATGATGATTTTATTCTTCATCAAGGCCACTTTATTAGGTTTTCTTTCTGAGAATTGATGAAAGTGAGCCATACTTGTTGTATCTATCTTCTTGACCAGTCCCCTGCCTTTGGCATGGAAAGGCACTCCTGCAGTCTTCTTGAGCTGTTGAGCAGTTTCTGTTGCTAAAAGGAAAAATGGCTTTAGTTATTACAGAACCTGTGCTGAAAATATACAACACATTGCTTCTTACATAAAATGTTATTAACTAATACATAAAGAGATAGGAATAGCACCAAAAAAAGAATTATATTTTAATTAAAACCATTTATGGTCATTTATGTGAAGTAGGCAGAGTATTGGGAGAGAATGAAAAATCAATACGACTATGCAATAGACAAGGTGGCCTAAGGTAAAAGAAATTACCAGAATAGGTAATTTACTCAACAGAAATTTAAATAAATTTCAAAAGTTATATGACACATTATGAAAAGGTACAAATTTTGTATTTAACTAGACCAACTCAAGTTACATGCAAGTAAGCAGCAAGCTGCTGCAACAGAACAGCAGCTGCAGTAAACTATTTTAAGATCACTTATTCAACCAGCTACCAATACATACATGTACACATGCTGCCTTTTGTTGAGAGAAAACCCTCTTGGTTTTTATACCCTGTACAGCCACACTGAGTGCAAGAAAGCAATAATTAGCAGGTCTTGCTCCCTGCTCCAAAAGCACAAGGCAAAATAAACTTTTCTCATTTTACTTTTGTTTCAGGAGCTTTAACCAAAGCTGTCCCTCAGAAGTCTTCCCAACTATTACATATACCCAGGAGAGGACTGAACTGTGCTTTAAAAAGCTACAGCTCTTTGTATGCCTCGAAATCTGAACAGCATTTAAACCAAGATCAGTATTTTAATGCAATCCTGCCTGGAATGACTTGCATCTGCTCTTCCACATATCAGTCCATCCTCATCCAGGAAAGCTCTTGCAACAGAAAATTATAGTGTATCAGCATTCTGGAGAATAAAACTGAATATAATTCTTCCTTTCACCATTTAATTTGTACACAATCTTAATACTACTTACACTTCTGCAAGAGTTCAGCTCTGAGAGTGGCACTTTTAGGTTTCCTTTTCAGCTGGAAATGTTTCACTGGGGGAGTAAGTGGCCCAGCCAGTGTTGTCAAGGCATTTTTGTTTAAGTATTGGCATTCCAACGGCAACATAGCTGAAGTTTCACATTCACTTACTGCATAAAGAGTTAACACAGTATACAGGGGTATTAGCACCTCTTTGACAGCTAATGACAAAACATTTTACAGCTACACTGTACAGGTGGTTTGGAATTTTAGATTACTTGTATAAACACCAAGATTAATTTAGTTCCAATTATTACACAATACATAACCAGTTATTAGTATGTTTGTTTTTCCCATTAGCTTTATAAAAGCTTCCATTTCAATTATACCTAGTCAAGATATAGGTATCTTAAATATGCTACTATTGTCAAAAAAAAGATAAAAATTATTGAATTCTCCGAGTCCTTAAAAATTACACATGAAAACCAAACTACTGAACGAACATCCAAATCACAAGTGTGGACAGACAAATGATCATTTGTTTATAGAAAGAAAACAAAGTGTTTCCACCTCCAAGTCATTTAATTATTGTTCTGCTGCAACCTCCAGCCCTGAGATCGTGTCTGTCCATGGATGCTCGAGGGCTTTTTCTAGACAATGTGCTCAAATAAACGCACTGCAGCAGGAGGAGTAGTTTTGCATCACCATTTACTGTTTGAAGCAGCAACTGTGCAAGTGCCTGACCCCGTATTTTCAGCTGCTGGGTAATCTGTAGCTACCTGGCCATCCACACAAACTTCTGTGCTGCCCCTCACACTCCAGGCAATAACTGACATTAAATTCTGATGATATGTGAAAAGATAATTTAAGCTACCATTCCCCAAATACCACAGTCCCCAGTCCAGTAACATTCCAGGTCATGAACTGTGGTAGTTCAGAGACAAGACAGTGCTTGTTCTTGTACCTCTACTGTTAAGACAGCAAAGCTGCCTGTGAAATGACAGGTTATTCCTAAAAAAAGGCACCACATTCCTGCAATTTTCACCAACAGAAAAGGCTTACCTTTCTCTCTAAGCTCTCCTAAAATATCTTGAACATTGGGATTCTGTTCTTCAAGATCAAGGTTAAGGGAGCCAGTATCTGGAAAGGATTTTAAAATATCAGCTACCATTAAGACCCAGGGGTCTGAATCCAAGGTAGCGAGCTGGATAATTTCAGTCAGTGCCCCTTTCATCTAACAAAAAAAGAAAAAGAAAATCAACCAATTGGAAACAGTTTTAAACAGGTTATAGTTGGATTTATTTTAAAAAGACACAAACATGCACAATGTTTTACTACTGGGGGAGGGAGAGGGAAACTGTTTCCACACAGTTATACATTAACTCTAGACCCAAGCAAAGAATGAACCAAGGAAAGTTTTTTACACTGCATTCAGCCAATCGAACCCAAGTTTGTTCTGAGCTTTTGGCAGCTCAAAGCTTTGTTTAGCATTGGGCATTTTTACTAAAAGCAGCAGCCAGTTTTTTACATTACTGACCCTTCTGTTTTACACTCACACTCCCTGTGGAGCCAGGGAGTGATAGGAATATGCAAATAGAATACAAGTTATTCAGAACAGATATCTAAATGAAGATGTGCCTCTTGCCAGCCTACAGCATAATTATGCAGACAGATTATATCTGCATCATAATTGTATTCAAAATATGACTTAAGCTTAGGCCAAAATAACCTAATCAATACTGTATTGTTTGACAAAAATTATGTATTATGGAAGTAAACACAGCCCTCTAACATGCCACAAGTAACAAGATTTTCCATCTATCCAAAGTTTCTATAGTCAGAAAAAAAGTTATTTTTCTATTTTTGAAAAATAACACATGAAATAAATTTTAAGTTTCATTGTAACAGTATTTTTTTATTACTAATCATTATATATGTAGGCACCATGACATGAAAATCAAGGTGACTACAGGCACGGGTTTACTTCATTCACAAGTAAGTATAAACCCCCAAAGACTGAACACTATTTTTTTTCATGTAAATTTTCATGTAAGCATGACAGTGTTAGCTTCAGAGAACTAAGATGTTTGAGATATTCTAATAAGCCACAAAACACAACAGTAAAATTACATGAAGTAGTTTACAATGCTCTATCTGCACTGTATTAACACTGAAGAATGTACACGCAAGTATAAGGAAATACGTGAATTTTGATTTTTCAGCACTGATTGTGGCACATATAGCTTAGTTGCAGTCATCATGTTTCTGAACACAGGAAGACAAGCAAGAGACTCATCTTCACCCTTATGCTGTATTTCTTTCCCATTATTTAAAGCACTCTTATATGAAAACATTTAATAAAATAAGCTTACTCTATGCATAAAACTCTAAATACAGAAATGAAAGTTAAATTTCTGCTCCCCATTCCTCTCCCATCCACTTTTAAAGCTCAGAAGCAAACAAACATTGACATTTCTCAAGTCCTTTCATCCACACAATGTTATTGCCCTCTCACTTTGGAAGGGTTTACAAGTCCACTGCAGAGCCAGTTTGTCCTTTACCCCCTGCATGTTTGAGGGCTCACACATTTGGAGCTTGTGAAACAAACTGCACCAGTCCATCTGACCCAAAACGAGCATCTCTGCAGCTTTAAGCTCGACCAGCTCCTTGGAGTGACTGACTGCAGTCACACAAACACCACAACCACAAAGAGGGGAGAGGGGAAAAAGACACTACATGGGCCAGTTCCCATCTTCTGCAATGCCACTGATTTGCTTTGGATTAAACTGAGCACAAAACCAGGACCATACACTGGTTAATGTGCTGTCAAATGTAACCAATGCTTATCCGGTGGAATCAATTTCTGAGGTTCTAGTCTTTGCTGGTCTCCACTGCTCATTTCTTCCTCAGTAAAGATAACCCCACCAGAACCTCCACACACTTGTCCATCTCTCTATTCTAACCCTAAACTCCTTAACAAAAGTCACTTCTACAGTGGATGAGGATGACTGTGAATACTATCAAAGCAAAGCCTTTTGTTCTCCTGCCTCTCCTAAAGGAATCAAAGTACTGATTTACACAAAACACCCGGAAACCTAAAGCATCCCAGAAGAGCTGATGAATTCGTAGCTTTTACAAGCTTTTCTGTGGACACCACTAATGCAGGTGAGTGCACAGACTATCAATATCTCCTTCATCAAAGCAAAGTCAGGCAATAGCTAGAGGAAAAATGTCTCTTGCATGCTCACAATTTACCTTTCATATCCACTTCACAAAACTCTTATTTGCACCAAAAATTTACAGAGCTACATGTCTACGTTCTGAAAGTTCCTGTAGAGCTCTGGTCTGGGCACATTGTATCCCCTCTGCTCTCAGGGCTAAAGTTCAGGCAGCCTATTTATGCCAAAACCCACTGCTTTAAAAGCTTTTAGTTCCTTCAAGAAAGGAGCCCAGAAACAATCTGCTTGCCTAGCACTGGGCAAATAACATTATCACAAGGCCTCATGACAGAAATAACACAGTGGGAGAACAGTCACTATCGCACACAGGGAAGCAAAGCACACTAAACAAGCACTGTGAGCTAACCAGACCCTTGCCTGAATATGGCTTTGCATTTAACAAGCCTGGATTCAAGTTTTCACTCAGGTTTGTCTTTAAATGGCAATTTAAATACATGTTCCCACTTCACTGGCAGCTGAAAAGAAACATTTCATTTATGGTTTGAGAATGCATGAAATGCAACTCAACAGGGAATTCTACATGCAGTTTTCCTGTTACTGCACAGGGTACAGTAATTGCAAATGCTTAATTGTCTGTGATGGCAACACTAAAGTCTGTAAGACCCCCATCAGCTCCAACCAGCATCTTGTTAAGCATGAATGTAAAGATTGGATGTAACATATTCCAGTGTCTTTCTCATCTAAAACTTAAGGTTCTTAAGTATTTTTCTCAGCCTGCTACACACAAGAAAAAGCACAGGCCATGACTAGAAACATCTAGTGAGTAGTGATCAGGCAGGATGGGAAGTGTCTGGGAACAAAGGCAGATGAATAATGGCTGTGCAGGAAGGGCAAACAGGACTGTGGGAAGGTATAAAAAAGGAAATGTTACTAGTAACATACAACATGACAGCTCCAAGATGACTACGTGCAAAGAATTCACATTTATTTACTTTATATTCTGCCTAAATTAATGTGTGTGACAATACTTTTAGAAAACTGCATCAACAGTTGGCTAATAAACCAAATAAAGCTTTAATCCTTCTGAGGCTATAGAAAAGATGGTATTTTAATAGGTAGCTGCATTATCATTATAGAGCATTTTCATTAAACTAAAAGCATTGGATTGAAAACACAGTATTAATATTTACACAATAGAAACTCAGGATGGGTCAATATCACTATTGTATGTGGTTTCCATTTTAATCATAAAAAAAGCTGAAGTGGCCAAGAGAAACACTGGATTAAAATATTCCATTTTACATCAGAATATAATTATGAACTCCAGGTGCAGGCCAGAGAGGTGCACAGCAGCCTGTGTGTTCTCAATACAGAGGGAAATGCAGTGTCATGTCCCCTCTTATTCCTTTGCACCCATACTCCACAATCCCCTTCCCTGCACAGATGGCTCCTGGTGCACATAAGCCAGGACAAAGAAAGAAAGAAAGAGTTTTGATTTCTGCTGTAATAAACAGGCGGGTCCCTGCTGGAATAGGAATCTTCCTCTCAAGATAATTCAGAGACCACAGAAGTACAGCCCTTGTTCCAGACTGGGTTGTAATGTCACAGTCTAACCCTGAACAAATAAATTAAACATTGGGATAGAAAGAAAGCTTGCACTTGCCATTGTGAATCAGGTTAACAAGAATATAATATGCAAAATAAACAGAAATAACAGTTCTGCCTAATTCACAACTGAAACTCTGGTCAGCACTACACTGAGCTTTAGGCATCTTTTCAAATAAGTGCAATTATCTAGAAAAAAATTAGCAGATGAAAAGCCATAAGATTCAAGAGTTTGCAAGTTCTGCCGAGAGAATTACAGTGGGAAAGGAATTTTTGATAACTGCCTACAAAACACAACTCGAAAATGAAAATGAGAGCCAATTATTCTTATTAGTCAGCAGGAACAAACATGCAGTAATGAGGTTCACAGCATGATAAAAATTTAGGTTTATTACCTGTCCCACGAGAGTATTATGAGGATTAAGTCACTTGTATCTATATAGTATTTGGAGTGTTGAATGAAAACTTTATGAAAATTGGAAGATATTAAATATGAGGATAAAACCACTTAAGTGAAGGACTGAGCTTTCAAGAGAGCTCACTGAAGATTCACTTGTCTAGACTGGAGCTTTCACAGAGATTTAGAAAGGACCAGGAGCAATTAAATCCCTTCTAAACCAAATACCACCAGTTTCCTTGATTCCCACATTGCTTTTTACTCAAATGTCTGCTCCCAAATGGTTTCTGTGTTATTCTAAGCTTTCATGAAAATGCCACTATACAGAAAACAGAAAAAAATATTTTGAAGAAAAAATAACTCAGCTGAATCTGTTATCTAGAGAAGGGAATATCTTTTAACATGTAACATATCCTGTAGCTGCTATCAAGATTCCCAAAGCTTTACAAAGCTGATGCAATACATTTTCCAATACAATTAAGCTTCCAAATGCCAGCTCGGTGCTTCTCGCACATGATCAATATAGACTGGCACATGGCACGGGAAGGACACAGAGAATAATTTACAAAGAGAATAATTAATACTCTCATAGTTAAGTCTAATCATTTTTAGCCGTGGGGGTGACTTCAAAGTGACAAATTCACTTCCAGGCAGCTTCCTACCCTGTCCTGGCAGGAAGGCACAGCTTCCAGCACTCCCCAACACACAGCAAAGGCTGCTGCACAGATGTGCACAGCACAGCCATTCTGGACACAGAACTTATTTCTCTATTTTCTGGATGGGGTGTGCAAGGTACTCCATGCCAATTAAAACATCGAAATTCTTGATTGTAAGTTAGGTGACAGATCTGCACAAATAAAAGTATCTTAGCAAACTAACCACAACAAATGATGAGCATTTGATAAGACAACAGCATTTTCTGCCAGCAGTTTGATTACATCACCTATTTTTACCATCCTTAGAAGGAAGCCTATAATGATAATAGTAGGCCTACCAGCAATGTTAAGGGTTTCTGCCTCAGGAGTTTTTCTATTTTTAACCTTTTTTTAAAGGCCCTTATCCCAGTTTAAGGAAAAAACCAAAATCACATATTCCTGAAATAATTAAAGATGGTAAGGGTGGATCTCAATCATCATCAGTTTACAATGAAAGATTAAACTTATGATTGAATTCATGAACTCTACCAAACTGAAAAATCCCACAATATTTTGTTACAGCAGTGACAAGAGCTTTACATTTGGAACACAACTGATCACTTTAAGTACACAGTAAAAGGCACACTGACTGACTTCCTTATCTCTACATACACTTTATCTCCACAGCTAACACAAGCACAGGTCCAGGAAAGCTGCTGCCTGCCATCTTCCTCGGGTTTGGTTTAAAACATTCATCCAGTGAACACTCTTGAAGCATTTCAACAAATTATTTCAGTTTGCTTGAATGCTGCTCCCTCAAAGGGTTGTCATGAGTGCTATTTATGAAGATCTCTAAGCCTTTTGAAACTCTCTTCAATCTAAAAACACCACTGATTTTTCTAAACACTGCAAGAATGATTTCTTCCAGGCTACTTGGATTTTCACACTAAGTTCACAAGAATTTTGCAAACTCACAAGTTCACACGAGCTCCCATCCCCCTTTCTGGCTTTGACTATTTTGTCTGCCTGGAACACGACCCCATTCATCACACACAAGGATGACAGCTTGTTCACTGGACAGCCACTGAACATGAATAACATGTTTTAAAAACTAGCATAAACATGCTGAACAAGATTTTTTTTTAAGTGACACCAGTGTAACACAGTGAAGAATCATACAGATGCATGTAGCAAGACAAATACTGACTTACTGCTTACACTAAATTATTGCTTAAAGGTGATGCTTGCCCATTTTCAGCCTAGAAGTGCACAAAAGCTGAGCCAACAATTCAAGTTACATACCACACCCTGCCTGGTATATATGTATATTAAGGTTAAGAAGTAGCTGTGTCTTAGCCAAGAAAGAGACTAGTGAAAGAAAGCACAGCTGAGGATATGCTACACAGGAAGGTGAAAACTAACTACACACCACTTCCATGATTGTTACCAGGAAATACTACTTTACATGATGGAAGAAGGAGAGGAATTCCTTCCATCTGTCTGAAGAAACTTAAGATTTCCAGACATTCTCCAGCTATTACCCCAAACATCTGTAGCTGCCTACTGGTAAGAATAAGCCAGGTGCAGACGAGGTAGGGTCCAGGGCCAAGTGAAGAAGCCTGCAGAGGCAGCTCACAATCGAGCCAGCCAGTTTATTAGCTAGAGTAGGACAACAGAGGAAAGCACCAGCTATTCCCAGAAAGGTAAAGAGAGGCAAACAAAAACCATGGCCATTTTCCCCAGACAAGACCTGACTGCAGGAGGGTGGGGAAAAGCACTGCTCAGTGCAGACCCCAGATCTTCCACTCGCGAAGTTTCAGCACTTGCTGCTGTCCTTCCTAAAGCCGAGATGCTCGACTTGTGACACCTACACGGCTGCCAGTGCTCAGGAAGGCGTGGAGGAAGCTGAGCACACACACGGTTGCTCCTAAGCGGTGCTGCCTCTATCCTAGCCGCCGCACAACCACTGCCTCAGAAAAGCCCTCTTCCCTAAAAGGCACCCAAACCACAGCTCTATACAGTCCCTGCGGGCCACACAATGGGTTTCATGTCCAAACTGCTTTCAAAAGGCTAGTGCCAACCAGGGAATCCCCGAAGAGCAGGAAGAGGAGGAGCAGCAGCAAAGCTCCCACTCCACTCACTCCCTTATCACGGGCAATCTCGGCGCTTTTCCTCACACGGAGGACCGAGTCGGGAGACCTCCTTCACTTATTCCTGTCCGTTCATGGAAGGCGGGGATGACTGTGGGGACCAGCCCTACACCACACGCCCCTGCCCTGAGGGGCTGCGGGCGCTCAGCTTCGCCCCGCGGGCAGCCCGGTGTGCCCCCTCCCCGCAGCCTCCGTGTGGGAAAAAAAAAGGGCGGGCGGGGGTGGTGGTGCTGGCACTGCCCCCTCTTCTCCCCTCACTCCATCTCCGACCTCTCCCCCTCACACAAACATGCGCGCCTCGCTTGCTGCAACTCCCACCCGGCTCTCACCTCATCCACCGCCCGGCGGGGCAGGTGCAGCATCCCCAGGAGCAGCTTGAGCTTGACGGCCGAGGAAAGGCCGTGGAAACAGAGGCGGATGTTGTCGATGACCGAGGCCGTGAGCAGCGAGGCGATGCTCGGCGGCGCCCACAGCTCGTCCGTGGAGCCCAGTTTGTTGTGCAGCCACAGGCCAGTGTCGCTCTCCCGCATCGACGCCATCTTGGGAGCGGGGCGAAAAAAGAGGGGATTCTCGACGGGCATTTTATGAAGGCACCTAAAGGGAGGAAGGGAGGGGGTGAGGACCCCTGCGGGTCGCCGTCTTGTTCGTAAGCCAAAATGGCGGCGTCCAATGAGATTGCGCTTGCGAAGGTTCTGCCGTAACCTAAAATGGCGGCGCCCAGGAGGCGAAATACAATAGGGCGCTTCTCATCTCTCGGCCAAATGCAAAATGGCGCCCGCCACAGCTATTCATCCGTATTGCAAGATGGCGCCGCTTCAATGTAGAGAAGTTCCTCTGTCAGCCCCAAGTCGTTGTCCCTCACAGTCCGCCCTGGCTCCTCTGGCCAGAAATGGGAGGAGAACCGCGAGCGAGCCGCCGAGGCGGGCGGGGGGATCGCCAGGGCGCTCGGCGGGGCGGGGAGGCAGGGCTTCCTGCCCGAGGCGGGTTGGCCCCGCGCCCCCGGCGCAGCGCTTCCCGGAGCACCACGTCTCCGTCCCTCCCAGCCCCTAGGGCGGGCCATCCGCTCCCTCCGCGCCTCTCCTGCCCAGTCCGCGGCTCGCCTGTGCTCCCACCCAGCACCGTTCCCTGGCGCTAATGCCCCTTTAAAATGCTTTAAGCCAGGGACGGCTCCCTCGAGAGCTGCCGGCCCTGCCCACCCAGAGCAGCTGGGGCGAGGCGGATCTGCTCCACGATTTTCCGCGGAGATTGGCGGGCTGGGTGCTTCAGCCATGGGGGAGGTTACTCGGCCACAGCACAGGGGGCAGGCGATCAGGAACCCCAGCGCGTACATTCGTGTTCCCTAGCGATTCGGCTCGTTATTTAAATATGAAAACTTGATCAATTGTCTAAATCCCATAAAATTCAGGGACTTTCAAGTGCAGCATAAACGGTTCATTTTAGCGTGGCTGCTTGAAATTAAAATGTAGGAGTTGTAGGAGTGCGGAGCAGATTCTGCTGATTTCTTTCTCTTAAGTTTTTGAATGAAGATGTTTTCTCTACAACATTCCGCTTTTAAAGGACGTTGTTTACAACCTGATTTCTCTAGGAGAGCAGAGCAACTATTGCCGAGGTGCTTTATATTTCCTCAATATAGAATCACAGAATTCTTCAGGCTGGAAAAGATCTCAAAGATCATCAGGTCCAAACATCAACTCAGCACTGTAGGCCACCACTAAACCATGTCACCAAATGCCACATCTCTGTGTCTTTGGAACACTTCCACTTGATTCCACTACTTCTCTGGGCAGCCTATTCCAACACTTAACTACCCTTTCAGTGAAAATGTTTTCCTTAATATCAAATCAAAAAATGACATCACAGAATCTTTTATTTTGTTCATGTTACTGATATTCAAAATGCTGAGTGTCTGCAACTCTTGGGTGCTATGATTTCTGTCAGTGTGGAAGTACTTTGAGGCAAAGAGTTTCTGTGTGAATAAAATATAATAGTACACTGTGAATTTTTTTCCATACCTAATCATGCATTTTGTTGGTACCATCAAACAATGTATACTCAAATCTGATTTAAGACAGACCTTTTGTATGCAGTGAGCTGGTATTTTAGAACAGCAAAATCAAAGTTGAGGCAGTTTGTGTAGCATATAAATACCCAGAATTTGTGTTGACCTCTGTCTTGGCATGTGACTTCAGTATGTAGCTGGGGGGTATTTAGTTATCCATGAGTAACTATTTATCTGTTAGTTTGTACAGAGAAAAAAAAATGTAAGACACTGAGGTAAATTATTAAATTGGTAACAGAATAGGAAATTAATTAAAGCAAAAGGTTTTAAAATAGCTGTAAAGGAATTGTATTAGTCTAGTCATATAATCAACATGTAATTATCACTAGTAACCTTTGCCCTCCATTAATTATATCCAGCTGTTAAATGTAGGCACCAGTATTGTTCTTTGGTACATGCTTATCTATAGGGTAAAATCCATGAGATAGTGTAAAAAATCTAATTGAGCAAGGAAAACTAGTGATGTTGTCGCCTTCTAATTGTGCAGGAAAGTAACCAGCTTTTTTAAAGTTGTGCTGGGGGAGGTAAATCAGAAAATGTTGTCACAGCTGGCTGTCTTCAATCAGTAACATGACAGAGTTAACCTGGTTCTGTGAGACGACACAAACTCCACTCGTTCAGGTGGCTGGACTGGCTGTCCTTTGAAAGGGTAGCTCTGTTTCAGTAAAGTTATACTGGGATTTGGTGCTGGCTTTCTCAGGAGAGCCGAACTGCAGGCTGATGGAAGCTAAGGAAGAGTTTATTACACACACTCTGTTCCTGTGCTTTCCTCGAGGCATCTGTTTTTGGACACTGTCAGTGTTAAAGCACTGAGCTGCATGGCCATCTGGTCTGAGCTGCTGTGATCACTGCTGTGCTTTTGTCTGAAGTGTGACTAGAGAAGGGAGCCTATTCTGTGATGGGTATCTGGAAGGTAAGGGTTTGCATAGTCAGTTTGGCTCCTATCACCTGCAAATTTGTCCCTCTTGCACTTCACTGAAGAGGCAGCAGACACTCTGGAGATTAAGACAAAGTATCAGCCAGCTCTAAGAGCTTTTGTCCTGCCAGCTACTTGTACCTTAAATTTCTGTTGGAATAAAGTGCTTTTTAATTTTTTTTAACCTAAACTTTTTTCAGCTTTGGTAGTGATTTTCAGAGTGATATGGCAAATATAAAGAGGCTCATTCCTGAGGGATTTCTGGAGCTGGAAAGGATGTACTTGATTTCTCTGGAATGCTTTATATCCCTCAAGTTATTGCATTGCACAGATGACTGTCTGCAGATGTTTTCTCCTCTAAGTTGCAGGTCCCTATTTCAAAGGTGGTGATGTTGAATATGAAATAGTTGAGAAGAGTTGGAGCATGCTACAAAATTGATCAGGGGGAGACACCCTGGATTCACTCACCCAGTCATAACAGTATTGAAGGAAGAGCCAGACATAAGCAAGGGTTCATTTCTTTGAATCTGCTTTATAATTGTTCTAAGAAAGGTGCAACTTCGTCTCACACCAAAACCAGTGCTCCATGAATTTCCCAACTTGCAGTTTTAGTTTGTTACCTGTTGAAATATTATCTGTCTGTCTATCTATCTATCTGTCTATCTATCTATCTATCTCTCTCTCTCTCTCTCTCTCTCTCTCTCTACCTAGTCCTGCCCTACCCAGAGCAGAGTGCTGTGCTACCTGTCAGATTCAGGGTAATAGTTTGTACCCAACAGGATGTTCCAGGAATAGAGCCTGGAGTTATCCTGGTTCAAGGGAAAGCAGCACAGCATCTGGTGCCACAGGCAGAGGTTTCAGTTTGGTGCTGGCATTGATCTCTCAGTGAACAAGAAGCTGCTTTACTGATTTTAAGGAAGTGCTGAGGCACGTGCAATAAACACAGCGTTGGCATGAGCAGTGGCACTAAATTTCCACTGGCACCTTATCCTGCAATGGCAAATATGGCAGTGTCTGAGCCAACAAGGCTTTAGGATGTGATTCATGCCATGCTGACAGAGGCCAGCCCAGGAAGGCAGACAAATCACTAAATTGTGTATTATCATATAATTTATACTCCTGCTCCCCCAACATTGCCATCAGGACTGAATAACAGCTTTTCTATGAACTTTTGTGTTTGTATCTTTAGTTCTAAATACCACATCTTTTCAATATGCTTTTAAAGAGCAGTTGCCTAGGTTTTCAAAGCAGATAAAGAAGATAAATTTTGTCCTTTGATATCAGGCTGGCATTTAAGTTTACTGTGGGGTTAAGGGATTAGAGCTGTCAGGGGCACTGATGGAGTAACTGGTAGTAGTACAAGTCTAACATCCTTTATGGTAACTGACAACAGAGGTTTGTCAGTGGGTCTAAGGTACACAGTTAATTGTTATTAAGCAGTAGTTGATTTTATAAAATGGTATTTAATGTCAGTTTGAAGACTTGAAAATACATTGTACATTTTTATCATAATTCAGTTTGTAAAATGCTGCTTATTATGGGTTAATGCAATTGTGTGGGTGCATCATTTTGCGTGGGAGTTTTATTTGACCCATTTTAAGACTGCTGTAGCAATGTGATCTGAAAGGACACACTGGCTGAGAATTTACTCAAATAAAACCAGATTATCTGACTTCCTCAAGTCTAAGGCAAACCTTCCTCATGGGAACCTCCTGTGTCAGCTCTGACATAGCCAGCTGCCTTTCCTGGCAAGCAAAGCCTCTGGCAGAAATACAGATAAATAAAGATAAAAGTTATGAAAAATGTCCTGGTACATCTTGTCCTGTGAATTGGCATGGCATGATGGGCAGTAATTGTTTCAATGGTGCTCCATCCAGCTGCCTGTGCCCAGGATTGTGCTTACATTGCTGTCATACCCCCTGCAACTTCAGCCACATGATTTTGTGATTATTTTCCCTCTCAAATAAACTTTAAAATGATGTAATGACTTAAGACCTATGATGAAAAAGGCCCATGAAGAGGGAGAGGTTGAACTCAAGACAGTAATTTCCCTTCTATCTAGCTCTAGAGCAGTTTAACTTAATACACTCCCACTCTGGGCTCTGATGTGTGGCTAATGGGGCCTGAACCCTGAAGGTCAGCAGTGATGAAACAATTTCGTTGAGGTCTCTGTATAGCAGCACACCTACCTGAGAGGTCTCCATCCTTGAGGAAACACCCATCTGTTTGGAAACAGATCTTTTTCATTGCCTTTGCCACCTCTTTTATTGTCTTTCTTATACGCTTGACTTTAGTAAGATTTGTAATGTATTAAAGTAACAAAAGGAAGAATGAAAATTGTTGTTTAAAACATAAAACTTTGAATGCAGAGTTCAATTAACTTCTCGATTTCTTCTAATAAATAAGACTACTATCCCTGTAAGCAGTCCAAATACCATTAATCTGACCTAACAATGTGTGAAATCAAAGACCACTAGAGGTTTTGAAAAACCCCTAGGACCTAAAACACAAAGTGTTACACACAAATAAATTTGTTGTTTTGAAGTCATATATTTGCCCATGCACTGTGTTTCAGATTGTCTCTACTTACAATGATATGACCAAATGGTAGAAAGGCCTTGCACTGGATCATCTGTTTCTTGACATCTCGTGACGTACAGTGTATAAAACATCCTATTGTTATTTTGCTGGAGGCATAATGCTTTCAGCAGCTGTCACAATGCAACTGTGCTGTGAAATGAGAGGTATTAAAGGTTGTGACATCAGGGCACGTTGAGACAATATTGTGATCTTCCTTAAGGAAGCCATGAAATTTTCAAGGAGGAATGCTTCCCTCTTCATTACGCCTGGGATTTTGTTTGCCAACACCCATAAGTTTCTTTCCTTTTTTCTCTCCCTCTTTATTATGTTTCATGTTTCATTATGTCTTATTTCAATTTTTTTCACTCTCCATGCATGTAGAATTCAGGAATGTAGGACTGGATGAGATGTCCTACATGACCACTTGTTGTCATGTGCCACATTATTACATCAGCCTTTTTATAAGCTATTAAACTCCATGTTGCAACTGGCTTGACTATTTTATCCTGCTGCTGAAGGCAGAAGAGTATTCCAGAAACTCACTGCTCTGGCAAGGATTGCTACCATCTAATTTCCTAGCTAGACTACACCCGTTTTTATGAACAGCTTCTTCCCTTCTTTCTTTGCAAAGTGGATGAACTTTGAATTAAAGTAAAATTTTTCAGCCTCTGTAACAATTTTTTTGCTCCTCATTTCTCTGTTCTAATGACTGTGGGGTAATACTTTCCTTACCAGACCTCTTGACAGAGTCCAGGATGCAGTTGGCATTATTTGTTGTCCTAAATGGTCTTTTGCTCAGCCTGACATTTGCATGATTCCTTGGTTCTTCTCCTGGGCTAATGCTCAGCCAGTTTCCCACCTGTCCTCATGCCTGGGGTTTTCCATCAAGCTTGAGCTGTCTCTTGGCCTAGTCCTCCAGGTGTCCTCTTGGCCTTGGTAAATATTTAAGATCTCTCTGGATTAAGTTCTCATGTCAGCACTCCTTAATTTGGCGTCTGTAAATTTGCTGGGGGTGCATTCTGTGTCATCATCTGACACACACTGTGTTCCTCACTAGCTGCATGTCAGCCATTCCTTGAGCCTGGCATCCAGCCAGTTTTCAAACCATCTGACAGACTCAAGAAAGACCATTTTTTTGTGTGTGTCACTGTATAAATTAAAGTAGAAGATAAATGGTTTGGTTTTGGTGGTGGGTGTGGGTTTGGGTGGGTTTTTTGTTTGGTTTTGGGTTTGCCTTTAATTTTGTTTGTTAGTTTGTTTTTGTCATAGATCCCACACTGAACATTTGAATAGAATTTAAAAGCCCAGGGGAGACAGAAAGGACACACTTTAGTGTGGATAGGAGTTACAGTATGTAAGTCTTAACCAGACAGTGTTGTGTTACATGTGCCCTTTTCCACTGTTTGAGATACTCCATGTGTGGTACAGCTGGATGTTCCTGCTGTGATTTGGGAGATGCAGGTATCTGGGCCTGAAACCCTATGAGTCAGTGGAGATCTTGGTTTTCACAGCCCATCTCTGCCTCCTCTGAATCCTGGTCAACAGTGGCAGCAACACAAGATAGAAGTACTCAAATGTAGAAGTTGATAAATCTCCCAGACAAAATTTTCTGCTTTAGTGGTAACTCCTGACCCAGTGAGCTTTCCAGAGTTACTGCTGATGTATTTCTTACTCTTATAATTAACAGAGATTCCTTAAGGCAGTATTTGCTTGAGTTCCAAGCATAAAGTCAAAGAATTCTCTCTCTCTCACACACACACACACATAAATCATTAATCAAAAAATTATAAAAATTCACCCATTTCTCCAGCTTGTCTGAATAAACCATAAATACCCATTAGTGCCTGACAGTAAAGATCTCTGGTGTTGGTTCAGATTCTGCTATGAAAAGTGGAGTCTTTTTTGAAAAACACAGTTTACAGTAGGGAAAAAAATGCAGACAGCTCCAAATACCATGACAAGATAAACGCATCTGAGGAATCCAGCTGAAATCAAAACACCACTCATAGCTTAAGGGATGCTATGAACTTGAACTATAGTCCCTTAAAGATAAAATGAACTGAAAGACTTTCAAGGATTTTTATGCCAGTGAATTCTCTTCATCTATTTTTGGTTTTGAAATAACACTTAGAAGTATTTTATTTTTACTCTTTTAATTGCTAAGAGAAAAATCCAAATAAGAAGGGGAAGATTACTAGCTGACTCCACAACTTTGGAGCTATGTAGAGAACAATCTAAATTATTGTAAATCTTCTAATATTTTCTCACTTGTAAGTTATCTTAAACTTTATTTGGTTTATTGTACAAGTGTTTCTTGCAAATGCTTTACTTTTAAAGTAATACTTCTGTAATCTGTAAGAAAGGCTAGGCTTGTAGCAAAACATAATTATATTTTATCAGATATAATTGGAAAAATAAACAATCTTTCAGGCTTACAGTCCTTGTATTTGGTCTGATTTCATCTAATAAAACATATTACCTCTCCTTCCAAACTCTCTTTTCCAGCACAGATTTTCTCAGCATGGCTGGATTTCCTCCAGAACTGTAATAATAAATTACAAAGTTGCAGATTTTGCAGTCAGACTTAGAATATTTGTATGTGATTCTTCATTAATTATTGAGAGATTTCTACTCTCATAACAAAGTGATACTGCATATCCATTACAGAACCAGTCAATGAACTCAGATTAGTATGATGTGCTGAGAATTTTCTTTCTTAAAAAAATTTTTTTTATTATTTCAGCCTGATTTTTGTTGTATTCTAGCAACTGAGGTGTTATCCTGATGAACACATTTACAGGGAGCTTCAGATGGCATAAATTTGGTTTACATGTACTATTGTTATCTGTTGGTGTGGTTCTGCTTGCCAGTGGATTGTATTGACTCAATCCCTGCTAAAACAGCTTCTCACCATTTTATGAGATTTGTACATGTGTTTAACAAAGAGGCAGAAAAGGACTGGCATGGATGAAATTTTATGCTTAGGGCCAGGTAAGAAAACTAGATGGGGCAGGCCTTTAATTAATTTCTCCAGAATCTCATTGGTACTTTTTACAGGACATTTTTCCCCTTGAAGAATCACAGGATGATAGATTGGTTTGGGTTGGAAGGGACATTCCAGATCATCTTGTTCCAACCCACTGCCATGGGCAGCCTTCCACTAGACCAGGGTGCTCAGAGCCCCATCCAGCCTGGCCTTGAACACTGGCAGGGACAGAACATCCCCAAATTCCCTGGAAAACCTCTCACCCTCTGGAATTCAACTCTTCTGAAAGAGAGAGATAAACTGGGTAAACCAAGGAGGAGAAAGCTGGAGATTAAAACAATGTTGTGCTCTTCCCAATTCACGGTTTTGTTAATGAGGAGGATGTTTAAATCCAGTTAGTCCATTAATCCATTTTTTAGTGTTGGGTGATGTGAAGTAGCTTGAATGAAAATGTTCTGGCAGCTCTTTAATGCCCTTTTTAAAGGCAGCACCATAGACTTTGCTTTTCAAACTGATGGAGGAGGGGAATGACAAGAGTGAAAGAGAAAAGAGAAAATGAGAAAAACTAAAATCCTTAGTAATTAAAAAAAATTCAGTAAGTGTTTTGGAAAAATTAATGACATATTTTTTCATATTATTTCTTAAAGTGTCTTCAAGTCCTACTTAGGAGACCATCATTAGGAGGTCAGGCATAGTAGGGAGACAATAAACAGCAATCTGATCGTCAGATACAACAGACCCACTGGCACTGAGCTGTGTCATGGGGTGACAAAAATAATATAAAAGCTTTTAAGGCTGGAAAGTCAAGCATTCTGCAGCTAAAAAGTGCCAGGATTTGTGTTGTTTTCAGAACTTGGATTTGCCTTCTGTTGTATTTGATTGCAAAGCAGTTATTAATGACAGGAGCTCATTAGTGGCCAGAGAGGACAGTGGTCACTTAAGGAGCCACTCTTCGATATTTTGTTCTCTTTTTGGTGCTTGATATGGAACTCCATGCTTTACTACTTACTGCTCAAATTCTGCTGTGAAGGCAGAGTTACCAGTGTTGTTATGCATTTTTCAGTTATATACAACAGGGTAGGAGCTGAGAGCTTCACAAACAGAATTCAGTGCATTTTGATAACATCCTCATAAATTAAGGAGAAAATAGCATTACAGCTAATTACATTACATTGCAGCTACATTTTTAGCCATAAAAGCACAAGATTAGAATTTAGACTTTCAGCAAAACCCTGTACCCAGTTCATGGCCAGCCATGAAAAATGGGTTTTTAAGTGGCTACTTTAGTAGTCTGTGAGAAGGGCAAAAATAGAATCCAGTCCTTCTGAGCTGCATACAAATGCCTTAGCCTGGAACCACTTTTTTTTCCTCCTGCAGTCATTGTGTTCACTGTCTGCAACAAATGAGCCAGGATTCTGTGGACAAGATCTGATTCATCCCACAATCCTGACTCATCTCCATACCATGGTCCATTCTGTTTGCCGAGTTGCTATATACAGCTCTATGCCAACAAGCTAGATATGCTTCCCTAAAAATGATGGAAAAGTGGTGGAGAGAGAAAAAAAAAAAAAAAAAAAAAAAAAAAAAAAAAAAAAAAAAAAAAAAAAAAAAGAGAGAGAGGAAAAAAATTTCATTTCTTGAAATATTTCTGGCAGGCCCAATGGTCCTGGTATTCCTCTGCCTCTCTGTCCTTATGTGGCTTCAGTGTGTGTCTGTGCTGGCATTGAGCATGTAGGTTAAATGTATAAAGCCCCCTTTATTTGAAAGGTGGGTGAAAAATGTCTCGTGAGCTGTGTGAAAGACAAGGGCTGAGATGGAGAGGAGGAATTGTGGTTGCCATGAGGCTTAGGGGAATTTGCTGTCAGGAAAAAGAGGCCTCATTTAGCTCTGGAAGGATGTGTCTTGGTTAATGTGATCCTGACCTGTGAAAGATAACAGGATGCCCCTCACCCTGAGAGATTAAGCACTGTAATTCAATGCACAGCTTCCCTCCTTAAAAAGAGCAAGATAAAATCAGTTCCTCTCATCCTTTCCTGATAGGTGATGGAGCTAAATCTCATGAAGCAGTGATAACACATCGGGGAGGGATTGTTTTGCCTTAAAATTCCTACCAACAGCCTTCTTGTGGGTCTCCTTCTTGATCTCTATATGCCAGAGTCTGGAAGCTGTTGAGTGCCTCTGCTGGGACTGTCAGTGAGTGATGAGTGCATAAACAAGATAAGTCCTAGTGGTTTCCTCATGTCTGTAGTCCTCTGGACACTCTTCCAAATGGTGGGAGAGCCTAGAACTCCCCAAGATGAGCCTGGAACTCCTCAAGGTGCAGCAGAACAGTGGGGTGTGTGCAGCACACAGTGCAGGGTGGCACCATTAGTGTATTACAGCTCTGCAGGTCTCTCCTGAGACAGTGACATCCTGCATGAGCACCAGTGTGTGAAGTGTAACAGCACTGAGGTGGCAGCAGGGCCAGGTTCAGGTCTGCTGCACAGCTCTGCTCTGCTCTGCTCTGCTGGAGTGGCTGCTGCTGCTCCAGGTGGGCATTACAGGCCCACCAACACCCAGCTTTGGCAGTGGTTAGAGAATTCCTCTTCCTTCTGCAGTACAGGCAGACAGGATCCACCTTTACATTACCCTTAGGTCAGAAGGAGAGATTGAGAGCTCAGTGCCAGCGTTGAGAAAGAAGAAGTCAAGTGTTTGATGGATTTTTGTGCATGAGGATGCACATGCTCAGTGAATCTATACGTGCAGTAAATGTAAAGAGCCTCTGGCTCATGACAGCAGAAATTAATAGAACATTCATGGACTTAAACTCACAAGCCCCCATAAGCTTATACAGAACATTTTTAAACTGAGGCTTTCACAGGTTCATCACTTGGCCCGAATTTGTACAATGATTTGTAGGAGCAGTGAGAAGCACATCCCTGATTCAGAGAGATTTCCTGTTAAAGTTTGAGGCTCTGCATCAAACTAGGAGGTGCACAAACATTTTGACAAAGAAGCCTTGCATTCCTTTTATTAAGATGGCCATTCTTCAACCTTTTATTCTCATAAACAGCTGAACCAATCTTTTAATAAACAAGCAAACAAAACACCCTTCAGGTCCTCAGCAGTCAGCCAGCACAGAAAATCTCATTCAAACAGTTAAAGCTGAATTAGTAAAGTACTGATGACAAACCTAGTAATGAAAGTGTCAGAAGCCATGACATGCAGTCACTTACTTTTACAAGCTACTAATTCATGAGATCTTTTATTTCTTGCAGCTGTGCTCCTCAAATCAGCTTAGTTATGCAAATGCTTAGTTTTAGGTGAGAAAAGGCAAGCCTTCATATTTTAAATTAGATAAATTATTAATTATTGCTTGATAATTATTAATTAGTTCAAGCAAGACTGAAAAAATGTGAACTATATGAGCTAAGCTTATAGCAACAGTTTAGAACATGAAGGGATGCATCTTGCAGCATCTGGGCTTTCAGGCTGTTTTATTACAGAAGATAAGAATAGATGTCTTAATTTCCACTTGAGGGATCTGCCCAGATCTGTTCTCATTTCTGTAGCCAAAAGGTGGCAGCATATTGTCTCCTTTCCCTTTCCATCCACACCAGCTCTAAGCTCCTGAATAACCTTACTTGCTCGGTTTGTCGGAATGCCAGGAAGTCCAGAACAATCGTGCTGACTCAGGAACACTGATGAGATCTTACATAAAATCAACTCTTTATCACCTTTAAATAGAAACAGGAATAGATCAAGGTCTGGTGATTTTATTCCATTGTTTCAATGACAGCCTGATTGACTTTTGGAAATGTGAAGATAGGTTGCATTTTAGCTCAGTGGTGTAACTTCAGAAGGGACATCTACCTACAGAGCTTAACACTTTTGTTAACATTAATGATTGTTAAAAAGCCCGAGGCAGACCATGTTGGTATCTGCCAGATACTATTGCTGTGTCAGGCTTTAGCTCAGTTTTGTTCCTATTTAGGTATTTCCTGCTTTGGTAAATAGACAGAAGGCCAGTGGGCACCCGGAGGAGCAGCAAAGGTGAGGAAAATATTTCATGTAGTGCAAATACCAAGGTGAAAAGGACTTGAATGTACCCGTTCAGTTTTGCTGCATGCAGGCATCAGTGCAGAGGCTTCTGGAAAGATGCTCAGAGACATCCATTTCCCATTTGGCTGGCAAAGAGATCTGGAGGTGGAGGAAAGCATTCTGAAACACAGGCTGCTCTCAGATCTACACGGGTGCTGTGTACTTGGCACAAAGCCCCAAGTCCTCAGGAAACACAACAGCTACAGAGCACTGCAGTGTGTCCTTAGCAATCCAAACATCCACGTGCGTGTCAAGCTCATTCCTGCTCTCTGCACTGGTTTCCCATGCTCAGACTCCAGGTCTCAGTCATTATTTCCTTGCTGCTCTGTGGCCTGGCCTGAGAACTGTAAGTGACACTCTCTGGGTTGTTGGATGGAGTTAGTGCTGTTCCTGAGGCACTGGGGAGCTTTTTACCACAAGGGTAAACAAAGCCCTCCAGCTTGAGAGGATTTAGAACTTCTGTTAGCCCCAGCTGGAGAGCAGGTGTGCAGGAAGGGCAAGAAATTATCTGGTAATTACAGAAAACTTTAGGGTCACTTTCAATCTCCAAATCTGTAGATACCTATAAAAAAAACTCCCATTAGTACAAGCCTTAGCAGCCGTTCAGCCTGAGCCCAGAAGCTTTTGTGAAGTTATATGATACACTTAGTTCATCAGGTTGCTGCAGCTGGCAAGTATGAATTGTGGTAAGCAGCAATCCCACATGGTATTGTTCCTCTTGTCTTTGCTGTCCTCAGCTGCAGATCAGAGCTGGATGGAGGTTTGAGGAGAATGATGTGGAAGCTGGTGCTGACAAGCAAGGTGCACATGCAGGGAGGGTTGCTTAGGTGGCTGAGAACAAGGGATCCTTTGTCTCAGTCATAGCTGCCAGTGTAGATGCATTTTGGGGAGTAGCTCAGACTGAGGACACAACTCTTGCAGAAGTTTAGGGTCATTTAAAATTATTACTCATTGCTCCAAATGGAATATAGTTTTGGGCCTGATGTAACTGACACAGAAACATAGTTCATTTAACTCAAAAAGCACTCCAAATGTCACATTCTCCCTCCTAAGAGTAGAAGAGGAGTAACAATGCTTATATGAAAATGTTATGTGATGTTAGCCCAGCACATGAATGCAAAGTACTGAAATATCCTTAGCAATGAGGCCATGTAAAAGCACATATGGAGGAGGATTTCCCAGCAGTAGTCTGGGTCTGTCACAGGTAGAGTTGCCTTTGAGGGAGGCTGGTGGATTTTGATGTGGTGGTTGCATCCAGGTGCTCCTCAGCAGCACAGCACTGGGAGCGTGGTTTGATGTGCAGTAATTCTTCTTGTTGGCTGCTGTGTGAGTGGCTGCTCCTGGCTGGACAGTGCCTGGAACTTGCCTTCCTATTTAATCTATCCTCAGTTCAGCCACCTTTGCACAGTGTCAGCACTGATGATAACCACCAAGAAGTGGCACACATTATCCCTGCCCACAGCAGGGAGGTTGGAACTAAATCATCTCCAAGATCCCATCTGTGATCAACCCATTCTGTGATTCTGGTGAGCCCCAGCCACTGCAAGTGTGTTACTCAGGTGGAGGATGCCTCCCACCAGTCACACGTGGTTTTATATCTATCATCAGAGAGATAGAAAAAGGATAGTGTAATTAATACTCTTGTATATACTTAGAAATGCACAGGTGGGAAAAGCCTCTGTGAATTGTCTTATATTTTACATGCTGTCAGCCAGGTGATGTGTTAATACAACTCAGCCATGCCGATATGAGCAGATTTCAAAGCTGCTTGTCCTTTGCTCCCTTCATTTCCCACCTCTTGTTGAACAGCTGGTCTCTAGAAACAGGGGAATTATTTCTGGTTGGAGGTTTCCAAACCAGCTTGAAAGATAGAGAACAGAGAGCACCTTGGTATGTTCTCTCTCTCCCTCATTAGCACAGCTGGAAAATTGTCCATCTGACTGTAAATCTCAGTCCTTTTTAGACCTGGAATACACATTCAGCACAGGTTCTGTTTTCCTCTATCCTGTATTTTAAAAACATCTGTTCACAGATGTTCACACAGTTCACAGCTATGATCAAAACTGACAAGTCTGCATGTCAAATGGAAATGCCAACATAGTATGGTGTGACATGAACAGTGTCCAAACATTTTCTATGGCTTTTATTTTTGCTGGTGCTATATTTTTTAACATTTGTCTGTCTCAGAAGATGGAGTCTTAAAATGGTATTTTCTTTATTCTGGAAAATTGCCATTGCTGCTACCCTTATACCCTTCTCCTTTTCTCCAATGACATTTGCAGTTTAACACTGGTTAGAAGAGCCATAATTCATGGGTTGAGAAACATCTCCTACTGCAATATCCAGCCTCTTTTTCCCCTAGACAGAAAATGCTAGCAAAAAAGTGCAACCTACATTAAATTTAAATAGCTGATCTCAAGATAAAAGGTTGAGTCATGCCATAATCAATCTTCAAAGGCCATTTTTTATGGAAAAGTTGACAGTTTAATCCTCTGGTAATTTCAGTGTTTGGAAAGTGGCAATTTTCAACTCCATCTTGGAAGAAATTAATTGCCAATTAGGGCATTCTATAGCATGAAGATGAGGTGTCTAAATAAAGTATGTGCCTCTGCTTTCCAATATAGTTTTACACTTGTATCTAGACCTGATCTATAAAAATCCACTTGTTTTGGTAGTTGCTGTTAGTTAATGAGAAGCAGCAGGCTTTTTGAATAATCTAATGACTCCTGACTTGCTTAATTAGAGCCTTTAAAAAACATACATCTGACACTCCTCCTATAAAGAAAATAGTTGACTAAGTAGAAACATATAGCAACTAATAAAATAATTGATAGTAAAACAGCAAATGTTTTCTTCTCTCTCCGAAATTTAAAATTCCAGAATATGCACATGCTTTAATTTTTTTTTTCTTTTTAGCAGACCTGGAGCAGAAAAGAAGCTTGGCAGGTCTAAGTGAAGGGAATGAGGAGAATAATGAGAAGCATTCCTGAGGTTCAGGATGAGGAGGGCTATACTGCTGGTCTAGAAGTGAATAATTTTTTCTCTCCTCCAAAAGGAAACCTGTCCAGAACCAGGCAGTCCTGCCTCCCAAGGAAGCAAGGTCCTGCAGCTGCTTGGCTGATGGGAGGTGCTTTGCCTCTCTGGAAGGCAGCAGCTCTTGCTGAGCTCAGAACTCAGTTTAAGCCAGGGGCTGACAGCTACAGCCTCTCACAAATGCCTGTGGAAGGGGGCTGTTGGCTGCCATGGGCCATCCCGGCTGTCCCACAGCACCAATCTGTCTTATAAACCATGCACAAAGCCCCTCCAGTAGCATCAGTGCAACGGGGCAGTGAATCAAATTGTGCACATCAAGGGAAAAATGTTAAATACTTCTAGCTTTAAAACTGCCAAACAGATGTTCTTTGGTTTTGACTCAAAACCATTCAAATTTAAACACAAAAGCAGCTGAGCTAAATGGGAGCATTTCAGGCTCAGAAAACCCACTGGAACCAACAGGGAATGGTAGGTTTGTTTTGTTCTCACACCAGTACATAAATTCTGTTTCAAGTGATTTCTCTGAATTAATTTCTGTTCCAGGACAGTGTATGAAAAAGATAGCAATTGGAGAGGTTAAGTGAGGATCACAATAAAAGTTGTAATTCAGCTTTAACAGCCCAGGATGCTGCAGCCACGTTTGCCTGCCCGCATAGTGCATGCCTTTTAAAACATTCTAGAAAGCCTTGGTACCTATTTGTCAAAAGGATACTTCATCTAATGTTACTAGAAAACCTTTCTTTGCCTCAACTATATTGTAAAGATGATACAAATCCATGAGAGTTTTTTCTTTTTTAATCTTGAGGAACTATTTATTTCAAACTGCTTATTAAATAATCTCCTCATGTGACAGCCCCATTCCCTAGATGTGAACCCCTTGCCCCACAGTGATTCAGGGTCAGTAACTCTGGAGAGGTGGCTGCCCACATTAGCAAAATCAGCCAAGTGCACTGTTAGCACAGACATTGCAGGAATTTATGCTTTGAAAACTTGGGTCTTTTGACTCTCACATAATCTCCTTTTTCTTCCTCCTGATGCAATTTCCAGAATGTAGTGGGAAAGGTTAAAGACCTGTTTCCTGAGGAGAGGACGGTGCTCTCAGGGATAAAAATGCAGGATGCTGGCCCAGAGAAGATTCCTTGGCAAGAGAAAAATATTTATGCAACCAAGAGCTCTCCGTTGCTCTTTCCATTTTTGGGATGTGGACATGAGAAGTAGCTTGGGCTTTATCACAGATTCAAACACAGCACCTGAAATAATGCAGGAGGGTACTGTGAACTGCTCACATTCCTGGGGACAGGATGGTCTTCCCTGTTTCAGACTCCTCACCCAGAAGAAATTAAGAGAACTAGCCAGGTGGTTACTGCCTTGTCTTTCCCATATCCCTAAAATTAAGTTGAAAGTTCTAGAAAAGGCAAGATGGGATTCAGTGTGAAACAGATGGACAACCTCCAGAGAGGCCTTTCCAGCACTTGTACAGCCTCCTGTTCACCTTGGAGCCAGCTGTTATTTTTGGGAGATGGATTGGGCAGGTTTTTCTCTCAGCCCTTCCCTGCCTATAATATTCTGCTTTTTAAAAATGCATGTTTGTGTCTTGCAGTACCCAACTAGCTGATATCCACTGACTCAGCACAGGCCCAGCAGCCACATTGCATTACTGACTGAGCTCAGGGAACCTGTGCCCCTCACCAGCTCCACAGTGTTTTGAGAGGTTCCCAGGTGTGTTTGCAGTTCTCAGGGTGGTTGTGTGACCTTTCAGAGCAGGAGTCTCCCTTTGTTCTACATTCCAGCCCTTGCTTGCAGTCTGTTTGGCTGTAGCTGTGCCAGGAGCAGTGAGGCAGCAGTGAGGAGCTGGCTCTGGCAGATGGGACAAGGGAGGGTCATTCTGTGACACTCCGTGGTGCCCTTCACATTGCACTCCGTGGTCCACTGCCAGATTATCAACTGCAAGGGGATAAGGAGGCAATGTGCTTCTTCCAGCCACCTTTCTACAGAACAGTAGCATTTTGGCAGAGGGATAAGGCAGGGGAGATGTGCAGGAGCAACTATTTCTCTGGAGAGTTGATAAAATGCACTCCGAGAGCTGAGTGCCCAAACAAGGGTCAGTGTTCAAACACTGCAGCTGAGCATTGGGGAATATCAGGGGCTGAGAGACAAAAGATGTCAAATGGGGACAAAGAACTAAAAGTTAAAGAAGATGAGTAATTACAGAAGTTATCTAAGAGACAAGAGCAGTATATGAAAGGAGCAGAGGCTAAGAAAGAAAGGGCTTGGCTGAGACACTTCTTTTCTCTCAGCTGCCACGCTGTCCTGTGCACATCTCTAAGCACCTGGTAAAATATCCTCTGAGAGTTCTCTTCCTCCTCACCTTGAAAATTTAGCTGCACTGTAAATAACCCATTGCTGATTTTAAGCATAAGCACTGTTTCAAACTATTAAAATTGTATAAGCTCCTGTCCAACTCCCACGCAGGCAGTGCTGAATTTTGGAAGAGGTCTTGGCTGCTTTGGCAGGCAGATTCACCCATCAGACAGACCTGCTTACAGCGTCCTGACAGCTCTGTGTTCCACCCCAGCAGTGAAAATCACCTTTTTCTTGATTTGCTGAAGTCTAAATTCCTAAAACCAGTAATCCACAGAAATCATGACAAAGTGAGCAAGACTGTAGTTCATGGAATCATAGAATCAAAGGGTTGAAATGTGCTTTTAAAGGCCATCTAGCTCAACCCCCCTGCAATGAGCAGGGACATTTTCCACTAGAGCAGTCTGCTCAGAGCTCTGTCCAACCTGACCTTGAATGTTTCCAGGGATGAGGTGTCTGCCACCTCCCTGGGTGACTGTTTACAGTGTTTCACCATCCACACAGAAAATTTTCTTCATTATATCCAAGTGAAATCTACCTTTGTTTTGTTTTGTTTTAAACCATTACCCCTTGTCCTATCACAATGGGCCATGCTAAAAAGTTTGTCCCCCTCTTTCTTGTAAGCCCCCTTTATGTACTAAAATGTCATCTGTTTTAGAGTTTTTTAATACACCTTTCACTGTGGCATATTTGTTTGTTTTCCTTCTACATCCTCAACTCCTTAGGATACACTTCTTTTTTTTCCCCATGCTAGGGACTTTCATTGCTTTTTAAGTGGGCAGATGTGAAGATGAGAAATTCAAGAGAAGAAGAAGAATATCAGTGGAAAAATTCAGCATTTCAACCTCCCAGGAGGTTGCCAAATATTGAAAGACTTTTATTGAGAGGAAGATTTTGCAGCATTTTCTAATTCTGGTCAGACTCTGAGTTCACAATATTTCTTCTGAAGCTACTCGTGCAGACAAATGTCCTGAACAAGATTGATTTGTTCTCAGCTCTCTTGAAGCACATTCTGCATAATCTCAGAGCTGCAGGACTGTGTTCTATAAAATGAATTTGATACTGCTGGGGCATGAGATATTTAAGTGCCACTCTTCCTGCATACACTCGTGTGGTTTACAACCACGTGCAGTGAAACCCAATAATAACAAAACCAAGAGCATAAGTGTGGAAGAAAGCTGAGATATTTCCCTGGGTGACAGGAATGAAAGGACACATTGCTTAGAAACTGAGAGTGGATGTCAGAGCACAGGAAGGCATTCAGCTGCTGTTGGATATGCCCTACAGGCCATTTAGACAGCATTGGGAGTACTACCACAGGTCGACAGTTGTTGCCAACACAAACTGTAGCTTAGTAAATAAGAAGGCTGACACAGGATCTTCATAATCTGAACATAATCTGTTGTTTTGAGGGATGTAGACCTAAAAATATTTTTTTGCCAACAGTTAGAAACTAAGTTCTCCAAGAAACAAGTAACCCATCCTGCCTTGGTCATCCCTGTGTATCCCTCTAGGGTGACAGGCAGATGAGTTTGAGGATTTGGGGATTGTAATCTGTTAGAACTTGATCCTTGCCTAGATCAAGTTCTGAACCTCCCAAGGATGGGAATCTGTCCCAGCTCTGATCACTGATTCTTGACTCAGTTCCTTAGTCTCCAACTATCCATTCTTTTAACAGTGGTGGTTCTGGTCTGTTTGCCTGGATTTCAGCCAACATTATGGCCACTTATGAAATTTTAATTGCTTATTCGCCTTTGGCCTCAGTCTAAAAACATCCCAGGATCACAAATGAGGAATTCATTTACCAGATCTTTTAAAGGCAGACATGAATAAGCTTCTGGCTGAAAACTGTGCAGTCACAGCTAGTGCAACATCAGGATAGTACTGCACTATTGAGCTCACAATTTGTAGCACTGTCATTGTAGAAAGGAGAAAAAAATGCATGAAGGAGAGACTACATGCATCAGCCTGCTAATCCCTTGTAAACATAAAATCAAGTTCGAGATGCAGTTTTCAAACACAATGTGAACATACATCCATCCTTAAGCTATTAAATCATAGAGATAGTAATGCCAGAATTATTGATTCTCAATGAGATCCAAGTGTTGGTGTCATAAAAATCATCCTGGATTCGTCTCTTGGCTGGGAAGGGGCTGATTCATAAAGCAGAGGATGGATCTGGAGCCCCCTGGATGTGGGTCTCCTGATTCCTGTAGTTTGAGAGCCCTGATGCAGACTTTGGATAATAACCATCTTTTTGAAGGAAAAAAAGGTCATCAATAAACTTCCAATTTTAGCAATCTCACTTTCTTTAGTTTCCCCAGCTGCTCTTTCTCCAAGCAGCCTTTGCAAGGGAACTGGCTAACAGGGCACTGTTTTTCAGCTGAGAGATCTCTCCAGCATTAGAAGAGGCCCCTGGACTCTGCAGTCCAATTCCAGACTGGGAAGCTTGGGAAGCAGGAGGTTTGTTCCCCCCTAGTTCAAAGTCCATTGAAGTGCCTGCACATTTAATTGCTGCAAAGTACTCAAAACATCCCTGCGGAATTCTCAAACAAGTTAAAGTTGCAACTCTTATGTACCCTGAAATAGCTCAAGCACAGCTTTATTCCCCAGAGATGTGTGTGCAGGAGGGTGCACGGGGAGAGTGCAAGCCAAGGATGTCTCAGTTAATGATAACCCTTCCTGAATATCGCCATGGGATTTTTAGATGCTTCTCAGCTCCCAGGGAAGATGCAGGAAGATATGACCCCAATTTAGCATCTCATCCAAAAAGCAGAAAGTAATTCTGACAGTGCAGGTCTCCCTAAGATCTGTGCGGAAAAGCCAGACTTGGATGTGAGCCCAGCCTTAGCGTTGTGCTGAAACTCAAGATTTTTGGGTCCTAGAGTGACTTCAGGCAATCCATACCCTCTGACAGATAGGGACTGTGGGATTCAGAGTTAGTGACAAGGAAATTGTTCCTAAAATTACTGGTGGGGAAATGGAAGGAGGAACAATTGCAATTATTTGCTGCTACCAAGATAGGCGAGACCTGTTCAGGGAACAAAGGCTTCACTTCTTAATCCGGTCACTCTGACACATCCCCAGAGCTTTACATTGGAATGAAAAGAATAAGAGGCTTGCTCTGGGAATAGCTCATATATCAGAGTGTGGGAGAATGAGACCAGCTTTAGGTAGTTTAATTTTATTACACATCACATGTGCCTGGAGCCCTGTATCAACACTCCAGCCTGGTGGTGCTGCGCCAACAAGAGCAAACACAGCCCCTGCCCTCGAGATATCACAGCCCAGGATTACAGGGGGGACAGGGTGACAGCCAGAGGTGTGAGGCAGGGACATACTGGTATGACAAACACATTTCCATGGCATCCACAGCCCCAGCCAGATTCATCCCCAGGCTCTGGGGAATGAGTGGAATGAATGAATCCGTGGAATTTGTGGCAGAGGTAAAGCATAAAAGTGTAGTTGATAGAAGACAAGATGGTACCTTGTGGGGAGATTTTTAGCATGATTTAGAGGGCAGGCTATGAGAAAACATAAAAATGTCTCCAGGAGAAATGACAGAATCTGTTATCTTTAGCGAGGGAAGAAAGTTTTCTGTAGTGACAGGATATTCAATTTAAGAGCCAAAGAGAGACCAAGCAGTGAAGAGGCTTAGAGGTAAAGGCTGCAGCTTTTCTTCCAATCCCACAGAAATATTTATAGTATCAAGACATGTGCTATCAAGATGAAAAAATGAAATCTCATAACAGTGCTTTGATGTTGCTTAGCTGGTGGGGGATCTTGAAAAAAAAATCCATTGTGTTTGACTTCATTATAGAAAAGAAGCTATAAATTCTCTCTGCTTTCCTCATGAATGATCCCCAAGGGCAGCTGGGGAGTCAAGCTGTTCCAGCTTTCACACAAATGTCACTTTTCACACTTTTGAGTGGTGCCTCATGAGCACCACTGCAACTTTGGACACACCAGTGGAATCACCACTGAGGGTGTTGTGCTGGTGCTGTATAGTTCCAGACCTGGTCTGCACTTCCAATTTTCAGCTAGCATCTCTGTGACCTGTGCTTTGTGCATGAGGAGTATAAGACAAGGAAAGTTTTGGTTGGGGTTAGTGCCTCAATATCTTTAAATGAGAGCTGTTCCCACTCTGCAATTCCATGAATTGTAATGTGTTTTTATTGTGTTAAGCTTCATTTAAAAAACAAATAAACAAATAATTCTGATTCAGAAAGCCAGAAATTATCAAAATTTGAAAATTGTCAAAATGATATTTTTCAAATCATTTTCCAAATAAAATTTTCAAAGCTTTTAAAAATCCAAAATTTTTCAGTGTGTCCTGGCAGCCAGAAGAGCCAACCATGTCCTGGGGACACCAGGCCCAGCATCTCCAGCCAGGCAAGGCAGGGGTGGCCTCACCTCAAGTGCTAGGGGCAGCTTTGGGCACCACAATATAAGAAAGACATTGAACTATTTGGGAGTGTCCAAAGGAGGCCAGGAGGATGGTGAGGGTCTGGAGGGGCCATACAGGCTGAGGGCACTTGGTCTGTTCATCTTGGAGAAGACTGAGGGGAGATCTCATTGAAGTTACAGCTTCCTCTTCAGGGAAAGAGGAGGGGCAGACACTGATCTCTGCTCTGTGGTGACAGGGACAGGACCTGAGGGAATGGCCTGAAGCTGAGTCAGGAGAGGTTTAGGTTGGATATCAGGAAAAGGGTTTTCACCTAGAGGGTGGCTGAGCACTGGAACAGGCTCCCTATGGAAATGGTCACTGACAGAGTTCAAGAAGTGTTTGGACAATGCTCTCAGGCCCATGGTGTGACTCCTGGGGATGGTCCTGTGCAGGGCCAGGAGTTCTACTTTGATGATTGTTGTGGGTCCCTTTCAATTCAGGACATCCTATGATTTTGTGAAAAGCATCCTGAAATGGAATGTCTGCCTCCTGTACAGAAGATCTCCTCCTTGGTGAACTGATATTTTCCACTTGAGAAAATTTTAGCTTCAGTGAAGAGAGAAACTGGTGCTTAAGGGAGTGCAGAGTGGAGAGAAGTGAATAAAGAGGAAATGTGTTTAAAACACTGAAATGGAAATTGTTCCTTGAAGGATAAATAGATCTAAGACAAGGCTAAAGGAAGAGACATTGCAATACATGGTATGGGATGCTTAAAGCAAGCAATTTAGCACCTGCATGGCAGAAATAGACTTTTAAAAGTTTATTTAGTGGAATTGGAATTGCATGGATCTAGAAGAATGAATCAGTAATAACACCCAAGGTACCAGGACTGGCTGCTTGGTGTTACCATTGTGATAGAGAAAGGACAGGATTCAGCAGAACAGATTTACTGGGAATGATCAGGCTAAGAAAAGGCATAGAGAGGGGGGGGGGGGGGGGCAGGTGGTGTGTGTGTGTCTATATGAATATCTATGTTATTTATCAGGAAGACAGGCCAAGGTGTGAGATTAGAGGATAGAGAGTGATCATGAATAAAGTTTTGCACTTGTAATTTATGTACAGGCAGATACTAATGTTATCTCTGCAATCCTAAATCTTGTTTTCCCAAAAGAACAGTCTCTAAAAATTATTTCCCCTGCTTTCTGTTTTTGTGATGTAGAAGGATGGCAGTACTCTAATTAATCCCCTCTTGACTCTGCTCATGGATGCTGTAACTTCATACAGCAGCACAGTTACACACTAAACAAGCTGAAATTTTAGCTTCTTCCTTACCTGAATTAATGGGAGCAAACCATTCCTCTAGGGCTGTACAGGAGAGATAGGTTATAGAGCAAGTTGAAAAGAAAAATGTTAGCCAGCAATCCAGTCATAATTCTGAGGAGTTTCTGCTCATGAAAAAAAAAAATAAAGTTGTGTGCCTTATTGGCGATTGATGAGAGACGGGAAGACTGATTCGGTGATCAGAATTCGATTTTACTCAGGTTTTCCAAAAGCTTATATACTATTTCAGACAGGTTAATCATTTCTACTACAATAATCAGGTTAAAAATCACACAGAAAAGTCATGCATTTTACAACAACTCTTTGCTTGCAGAAGTTGATTGAATCTTCTCTCTTCCCGTAAGCAGGTGTAATCCCATCTCCTGTAATTTTCACAGTTCTGTTTGTTCCTGCCATGGCATCTTGGTTATCAAACCAGATATGCTAATCAAGTCTGTTTGACTCTCTGTCTTGTGTATTCCCAGATCTCCCCCTTCTGTATTAACCAAGAATACCCCCTTGATGGCTTTATTAACTAATCTCTGCACACATTGAAACAAGCAAGGTATCATAACTAATACAATTATTATTAAAATCATTACATGCATTCCTATCCTAAGAAAATCTTTTAGCCAGGGTGTCAAACCCCAGCCACTAAACAAGTTATCTAGCCAAGATCCAGATTCTACCTTTAGTTTAAACACACTGTAAAATATAAGGAATAATTATAACAATACATAATATAATGTCTAATACAAGAAAGCTTATTTTAACTAAATTTCTAATTTATTTATGGAGTCTTTAGCTTCTTAGGAGTTTATTCAGCTGTTCAAAACTATCATCTGTTTGCAGGTTTTACACTTTCTTATAGGGCTGAGGCTTCACGATTTTGCAACATAAACTGAATCTGTTACTAGATTAAAAGGAAGAGAAAAATTTTTGAAAAGCTCTGACAGCAGTAGCAAGTTGAATAATTTGACGGGATTTAAGTCTGTCATTGAACAATTCAAGAAACTAAAAACATACAAGGCTTTGCATAATCTTTCAGCAGGAGTGTCCCCGGCTCCCCCCTTTTGTTTTACCACAAGACGTTTGAGAGAGCCATGGGCGTTACCTTCAGTGAGAAAACCCGGTAGATTGGAATGTGACCTGATATGCATCACAAAGTAAGGAGCCGTCCTCTGGTCTAACAGAGAGACCAGCAGTTTTAACCAGGAAAAAAGAATGTCATTTTTAACATTTTTCAAAACAGAATTCTCTGCTCTCTGTACAATACCTGAAACATATGCGGAGTCAGTAATCAGATTAAAAGGTGTGCTGAATTTCTGAAACACTCTGACAACAGCAGCTAATTCCACTATTTGTGGAGACCCTTCAACCACAGCAATATCAGATTGCCAAGTTCCAGTTTCAGGGTCCCTCCATACAATCACTGATTTACGGGTTTTCCCAGACCCATCTGTGAATATTGTCATAGCTTGCAAGGGAGTCTCACTTCTCTTTGGCTTGGGGATTAAATTAAAAGACGAACTTAATAATTTGTGTTTAGGCGGATGGATAGATATCTGCCCTGGGTAATTTGTTAAAGCAATTTGCAATTTTTCAGACATCTGTAGCAACCAATTCAAATAAAACATTGTGAGAGGTAGATAGATAATATCAAAATCTTTCCCAGCCAAAGAGGTCAGTCTTTGCCGAGCCTTGACAATCAACATGGCCATAAGTTCATCTTGCATGGAAATAGTCTTGGGCATATTGTTAGGCAAAAAGACCCATTCGATAATTAGAAGAGGATCTGGTTTTTCTGAGTCCCACTGAAATATTAATGCATAAGGCTGTTTATTAGGATTCAGAATAATTAGCCACAAAGGCAACTCTGGAGCCCACCTAGCTGATTGCCTTTGAGAGATAGCATCAGCTACTTTTTGAAGCGCAATTTGTGCTTCTTTGTTTAAGTGTCTGGGTGATAAGAGGTTAGGCTCTCCTCCCAGGAGGGCAAACAATGGCTCTAAATCTGCATTTGAAATCCCAAGCAAGGGACGGACCCAATTTATTGTTCCTAGCAACTTCTGTGCATCATGTAAAGTTTTGATTTCAGTTGAGATTTGCAAGGGTTGTGCAGAAATAGAATGCATGCTTATTCGCCAGCCCAAATATTTCCAGGGAGATGTCTTTTGAACTAAAAATCAAACTGGTTATCACAATCTTTGTCAAAAGCATGTAAGTTGTCAAAAGCATTTAAGTTTAACAGGCTATATCTGAGCACTAGAAACAATTCTCAGTAAATATCATGATAGTCAGGAAATCATCATATATCCTTATTCTCAGTGGCAGTAAGCCACTGTGCTCTAATTCTTCAGGTGGATCAAACTTATATACACACATTAATCGCTGAATTTGTGCATTGCTTCTGATGCATCTTGATGGATCACATTAACAGTGTGATAAATGCCAATAACTCACCTTTTGAAATTTATGAAAATTTAATAAAGAATAAAAATTGGTTACAAAAATTAATACAATAATAAAAGTTTAAAAAAAGTTTTCAGAGACAGGACAAATAATGAGACAAATAAGAGCAAAGAAGGTAGCCCGGGTCTACCGTCCCCCCTCCCTCTCAGACAAAGGCCGTGAAGGAGAAGGGCACTCTTTGGGAGGAATGTCCCCTTTTTGAAGACCAAAATTTCACGATTGTGCAATCTTTATCTTAAGACAGACCCATTTGCCCAGAGTCCCCCTTCTAATCCTGGGCGTTCAGGAGTTGGGCTTGACCAGGTGGTTCGTGTGGATTCAGTCTGGGTTGACCAGGTGGCTTCTGTGGATGCAGGGAGATATGCCTCTTGTCTTCTGAAAGTCCTAAGGGTGGGTTCTCTTCTTCTTGTTGTAACTGTTATCTCTGTTGAGAAACACCTCTGGGCCTCTCCTTTTTTTTTTTTCTCTCTTTTCTTTTCTGAGCTCAAGAAAATATCTTACACACAATTCTTTTATTATTAAAACTTAATGCTAAAAACTACATTTACTATATTATTCAAATGTCAATACAGCATAAATTTTCTACCTATCATTATTGTATATAGTAAATATCTGCATAGAGCCACACACACAACAAGCCTTTTTCACAATCCCCCCTCTTACTTTTTATAATAATTTTGGCTCGAGCAGTATTTACTGCTTTTCTGCATCCATTCTACATTCATTTTCTTCATAAATCAGTCTAGCTTCCTGGAGGGGATCTTCTACTCTATCTTGTTTCTTTAATACCATAATCCTTTGCACTGTTTTTGTTGTATCCATCCTTTGATCCATGGTCACTAATTGCATTCCTTGAACTACACTAGTGATGAGTCGAATGAAACAAGGGATCAAACAAGGGAGGAATATTAAACCAGCTGTGGCACATAAGAGGAAAAAACCTAGTTTCTTCCACCATTCTATTCCTAGTACATTATCCCACCAGCTGGTACTTAACATGGATTCCCACTTCTGAACTGGTACATGGGCGATTTTTCTAATATCATTGACTATATCCAGGACAGCTTCTCCATTATCATCTATTTTTAAACAACAATCTGATGTATTGAATTTTCCACAAACGCCCCCTTCTTCAGCTAGCAGGTAATCCAGTGCTAATCTGTTTTGGTACACAGCAGCTCTGATTTGAGTTTGTTGCCTGGATATCAATTCCATTGCCCTACCAGTTTTGTTTGTTATTATTTCTACGACTGCCTGAAGTCTTATGATACGATTTAACATATAAATGGGAGTTCGATATCCCCAACTCCCATCTTGTGCCCAGGTGGCTGGCCCATATGTTGCCAGTATGCGTTCAGGGGGCCATTCATCGTCTCCCCATTTTTGGAATCCTCCAATTACATTTCTCTTGCTTCTTTTTAGATCCTCATAAACTGGTATCCCTAAGTGATCCCCTTCAGGTCCGGGCAAAAGAAAAAATCCTGGTTGTATGACACCCAGAGTACAGCTCCCTTTCCACTTGGGAGGGAGTTTTGGATACGCCCTCTTCCCACATATCCAGAATAAACCGTCTGGAGCTTTCCAATAGTCTAATTTTTGCTCATTCATATTCTCCCAAAATTTAGAAATTTCTGGGATGCCAACATAAGGATTTTTTCCTGTACCATTACATTGAAAAAGCCTGATTTTATTATTATATTCACAATTTCCGTTTTTTTCTTTTTTCTGGGTCCAGTACATGGTAGGTTCTTCTGGGATCCACCATACAGAGGTTCCATTACTAACCTTGTATCTTTTACAGGGAGTTTTTCCTACTTCATGAAGGAACTTTTTTCCTTCACGCCAAAGACATTCCTCCCCTATGACCACTGAACTTAAAATCCATCCCTCTGGCCGATTTTCTCCCCTTATACTTGTTTGGTTCCACTTAAGGAGCTCGATTGGGCCTAGGCTGCTGCCTTTCCATGGCCATTCTTCTGACATCAAAGCCCCTCCACAGACCCAACAATTGGTTACGTTAAGTTCCTTACTTATTCTTTCTCCCAATTCCACAAACAGATTTTTACCCATCCGTGAAATATCTATTTCTTTTTCTAATTGTTGTTCCAATTTCTTATACAAACCGTCAAGTGAAATTGGTACAGGTTTAGGTGGTGGTGTTGGCCTAATTTTTTTGTCTATCAATTGTTCTTTTACCAAATCCTTTGCTTTACTCCCAATAATGTGGGTTAAACACATCCATTTGTCCCCTTTTGCACATTCACTTCCTCTTAAATTTTCCGCAATCCAATACTTTTTCCCATTGTGTATGCAGTTTCCCAGTTTGGAGGGGTTATAACAGTGACTGTTGATATGAGTGTGAGAAATAAAGAAGGAGCCTCGGCGTCTTTCCATATACAGTTTTTTGTAACACCTGTAGCATGGCCTGGTCGGCATCCCAAAAGGGAAGAGCCAGAAAATGAGTGACAGAACCAGGAGAGGTCCAGTATGGCTTATAATCCCACCTCCCATGCCTATGGGGTTGCAGCCCACAGCAGGTGTATGTGATCTTCTCGGTGGCGATTATAGAGGCCAATCTGGTCTTGCCCTCTCGTCTCTTGTCACTTTCTTTTAGCTAATTTCCAGGCAAATCGTTTTTGACACTTCTTGACCGTGGTCTCCCACTCCTCCTCAGCTATCTCCCATTCAACAGGCACTAATAATTCCCAACCACACAACCAAGTTATTATTTCAGTAGCTCCAAGGTCTGCTTGGATAGAGGGCTCAGGTGACACTCTACACTTCATACAACGAGAGCGTCGTTTGTGTGAACTACAGTACCAATGTTTCCCACAGCTTAAACACTTACATTTACACCAACCAGCATGTCCGGTATTTGGGTGAATTAAACAGGGTATTTGGTGTGGCAATGAATAATGTTGTAATTCACCCCCCTCTTTATATAAATCACAGGCTAAGGCCAGAACACAGGGATTTTCTGTCCGAAACAATCCTGATCCTCCTGTTTGTGGCGGCAGTACTCCTCCCCAGGGAGGGTGCCGGAGGTGTCTCAAAGTTTGTCCGGGCGGTATTTGAAACCACTGATACAAGCTCGGTTTAATTCCCCAATCAGGTTCAATCCTGCGTATGTTTCTTGGATCATTCGGATCCCCCCAGTTCATTATTACTCATTTTCGCTTAAAAGTTAATTTCGTTTCACCCGGCTCCGAGGATATCGTCCACTCCTTAGGCTTTTCCACAGGTCCTTTGATTCGGTTGGCGTGAATCCACCCTCGTTCTCTGGTTCGGATTGCCGTCTCGGTTGTCAGCAATACCTGAAAAGGACCTTCCCATTGTGGGGTTAAAGATTGTTCTTTCCATGTCTTTACTAATACCCACTCCCCTGGATGAATATTATGGATTTTAAAGTCTAAAGGGGTGGTTTGAGGGATTATTCCTTTTAGTCTTAAATTCTCAAGAGTTTTTGCAATTGTGTTAATATATCCCTTAACACTCCTTTCCCCTACTTCATAAGTAGCATTTTCATGTTTGGTGGTCAGAAAAGGTAACCCAAACATCATTTCATATGGTGACACTCCCAGATCTGATCTGGGTTGTGTTCGAATTCTCAGTAATGCTAAAGGCAAGCATTGTACCCATGACATTCGGGTTTCAACTATTAATTTGGTTAAAGTTCTTTTTAAAGTTTGGTTCATCCTCTCTACTCGGCCTGAACTTTGTGGATGCCATGGGGTGTGTAGTTCCCACTTTATCCCCAAAGCTTGAATTAATTGTTGTAACACTTTTGATGTAAAATGTGTTCCTCTGTCTGAATCTATTCTATTAATCATTCCATATCTTGGAATAATTTGTTCCAAAAGGGTTTTACTTACCACGTTAGCAGTAGCTTTGGTAGTGGGAACTGCCTCCACCCAATGAGTTAGATGGTCTGTTATTACTAATAGATATTTCCATCTTTGAACTTGAGGGAGTTCTGTAAAATCTACTTGAATACTTTGAAATGGCCTTAAGGCTAATTCCCGACCACCCCACGTGGTTTTCCTCATTACCTTCTTGTTTACCCTTTGACAAGTTATGCATCTTTCAGTGATTTTCTTTGCTACCCCATAAATCCCAATGCACCCATAGTTTCTTAAGAAATGATCACACAAAGCTTGAGTGCCCCAATGAGTTTTCTGATGCATGTCTTCTAATATTCTTCTAGTGAGTATTTTATTGAGTATTTGCCTTCCATCCGGAAGTCTCCACTTCCCTGATTCATCTTGTTCACTGCCTATCTCTTTCAATTCCTTTTCTTCTGTTTCACTAAATTTTGGAATTTCCAACATCTCCTCATTGGTAGTTAATACCAACATTACTTTTTCCACTCCATTTTCTGCTGCATCCCTTGCTTCCTGATCTGCCAAATTATTTCCCCTTACTTCTGGAGTTACTCCCTTTTGGTGACCTCTAATATGTACTACAGCTATCTCTTCAGGTAATTTTAATGCTTCTAGGACTTCTAAAATGAGCCCCTCATGTACTAATCCTTTTCCTCTTGAATTCAGCAAACCTCTTTCTTCCCAAATTTTTCCAAAGGTATGTACCACCCCAAAGCAATACATGCTGTCAGTGTAAATTGTACCCCTTTTACGTGCTAAGTGTTCCAGTGCCCTTTTTAGAGCATATAATTCACAGGTTTGAGCTGACCAGTTTGAAGGTAATTTCCCTTTTTCAATAGTTTGCATGTTCTTCCCATCAATTACTGCATATCCTGACATTCTTTTCCCTTGTAGGCATCTGGAGGATCCATCCACATAAATTATTTCTCCTTCTAGAAGGGCCTGGTCCTCAAGGTCTTCTCGAATCTTTGTCTGGTATTGGATAATCTCTAGACAATCATGTATTAAGTTATCTGTTGGTTCCCCATATAAAAATTGAGCTGGGTTCAGGCTTTTATTTACTTCTAATGTCAAATCATCACTGTCTATCAAGATCGCCTCATATTTTAGCATCCGAGAGTCTGTCAACCATTTTTCAGCCTTTTGGTTTAACACATTTCGAACTGCATGAGGCGTGCACACAATTAGTTTACCTCCAAAAGTCAGTTTACGACTTTCTTCAACTAGGATTGCAGTAGCTGCTATAGCTTGGATACATACGGGCCAGCCGTGGCTTACTGGATCCAACATTTTTGATAGATAAGCCACTGGCTTCTTTCCTCTTCCCCACTCCTGAGCTAAAACTCCATAAGCCACCCCCTTTTCTGTATTTACATACAGATAGAAGGGTTTCGCTAGTGAAGGTAAGCTTAAAGCTGGTATCGAGGCCAGTTTTGACTTCAGTTTTCCTAATTTATCCTCATCTTTCTTGTTCCATCTTATATCATCTCCCTCCGTCAATTTTTTATATAAAAATTTTACAGCCTGTGTGTATCCTTCAATCCATAATCTACAATATCCCAATAACCCAAGTAGTTTTCTGATCTCCTTTTTAGAAGAGGGAGAGGGAAGGGATAATATTCCCGCAATTCTTTCGGGGCTTAGCCTCCGATTTCCCTTGCTTATTAAGTGTCCAAGATATTTTACTTCTGGTTCCACAAATTGCAGTTTCCCTTTTGATACCCTCAATCCTTTTTCTCCAAGAAAATTTAAAAGCTTTATAGTAGCCTCTCTGACTTCAGCTTCAACTTCTCCTGATAGCAAGAGATCATCTACATATTGAATGACTTGTATCCCAGGAGGAGTGGGGAAAGTTTGTAATATGGTTTCTAAAGCTTGCCCAAATAAGTTCGGGGATTCAGTAAACCCTTGCGGCAATTTTGTCCATCTCAATTGCTGCTTTCTCCCAGTTTGTGGGTCCTCCCATTCAAAAGCAAAGATATCTCGGCTTTCCTCAGCTAATGGGCAAGCCCAAAAGGCGTCTTTAAGGTCCACCACACTAAACCACTGATGCTGGGGAGGGACCTTACTTAGGAGAGTATAGGGGTTTGGTACAACTGGATATCTAGTCCGAGTTCTCTTGTTTACCTCCCTTAAATCTTGTACCAGCCTGTAACTTCCATCAGACTTTTTTACTGGAAGAATGGGGGTATTATGAGGAGACATACAGGGTTCTAGTGTACCATCCCTTATCAGCCCTTCTATTACCGGCTTCAAACCTTCCCGTCCTTCTAATGAGATAGGATACTGACGCACCCGTATGGGACAATCTTCTCTCTCAATTGTAACTTTTATGGGATCAATATTCAATCCTCCCCTATTTCCTTCAGCAGCCCATACCTCCTTCTTAATTTTCTTTTCATCCTCCTGTTCTAATTTCAATATTTTAGCTGTCATCTTCCCATTTTCTGGTATAACTCCTATTCCTAATTTTATTTGGAAATCTCGTCCCAATAAATTACTGCCTGCCCCCGGGACCAGCAGAACATCTCCTACCCAGAATCTAGTTTCTCCCTCTATTAATACGTTTTTGATGATTGGAGCAGAAAAACCTTCTCCTTTGGCACCCACTACCTTTACAGTCTCTTTACTTACTTTATAACCTTTGGGAATATTTATCAGACACGTTCGTTCAGCTCCCGTGTCTGCTACAAACTTCAATTCTTCTCCTTGGGGACCTACTTTTAGGGTTATCACAGGCTCTTGATGGTATTTGTCCCCTAAAAAATAGAGCCTGAGACTTCCCTAGTCACTCTCTGTATTCATCTCTTTGAAGATTTTCAGATCTCTTGCCCGTTTAGGACAGTCCTTTTTATAATGTCCTTCACCCTCACAGAAAAAGCAGACATTTCTGGGATGCCCTTGTGGCTTCGTTTGTGTTGGGGTTTTATTTTTTCCCATTCTCCTGTCTTTATGACCATCATATTTAGGAGCAGTGCCTGTGTGTCTTTGATTTCTCTGGGAATTGTTTTCCCTCATAGTAACTGCCATAATTTTTGCCTGTAGCCTAGTTTGTTCTTCATCCCTTCGAACGTAGACTTTTTGAGCTTCCTTCAATAAATCATCTAATGGTTTTCCATGCCAATCTTCAATCTTTTCTAATTTTTTTCTAATATCTGGCCAAGCATTTGTAACAAAATTTATTCTCAATAAAGCTTTTCCCACTTCAGTTTCAGGATCTATTCCAGAATATTGTTTTATATTTCTCCTAAGTCGATCTAACCATTCAGTTGGGGTCTCTTCTTTTCCCTGTTGTATTTCAAAGGCCTTTTTAGCATTTACTCCTCGTGGGGTTGCCTCTTTTATCCCCTTGATTATGGTATTGCGATAATCATTCATACGTTTCCTCCCTTCCTCATTATTCTGACCCCATTCTGGAGGTTCTGTCGGCATTATGTCTTCTCCAGGAGGTCCCTGGGGATGCTCTCTATTCCATATTTTTACCCCTGCTGTTCTAATCATCTCCCTTTCCTCATGAGAGAATAATATCTTAATTATGGATTGCAATTCCTCCCAAGTATAGATATTTGGTCCCAGGAACTGGTCAAGCTGTTCAGCTGTGCCTATGGGGTCTTCCAGAATCCCTCTAATTTCCTTTTTAAAATTCCTGACCTCAGAGGAGGTCAGGGGAGCATTTACGAACCCCGTTCCTCCCCCTCCCATGGGTACCTCTCTTAGGGGAAATAGCCCGATTTCTTTTTCCCATTCCTTTTCTTTTATTTTGTTTTCATGTGGTGAGTAATAATCAGGAGAAAGTTGCTTCCTAACTGCATTTCTAGTATTTTTATAAGGGGCATCTGGTAGAGACAAAGGATTCTTTTTAACCGTAGCGGCAGCGGTTTTCAGAGAAACAGTTCCCATAACCGGAAGCGAGAATCTTGGAGGACTAATCATAGAGTTTTGGTCCTCCCAAGTAACTATAGAGTTTGAGTCCTCCAGAGGAGGGGCATGGGCGGGGTCTGCCACCGGAATTTCCGAAGGGGAAGTCATTTCCTGTCTACTCCATGTGGCTGGGCTGCCCACGCGGCCCATGGCGGCTGGGCCTGCCGTCTCCGGCACAAACGGGGCCGCGGCAGCAGCGCCCGGCATCGCCGGGGCCGGGGTTGCTGCCCAGGTCATCGGGGACAGGACCGGCGGAGACCCTCCACACGCTGGCAGCGAGGGACTCGTCGCCCCAGGAGGGCCAGGAGCCGCAGCTGCCTGCGGCGCCATCACTGCGGCAGATGGGAGGACTGGTGATTTCATAGCCACAGGAGAGGCGTGCAAGGGTCGGGCCGCTGCTGTCGCCGTTTCTGGCGATACTATTCCCGCGGCTGGCGGAAAAGCTTGGGGACCTGGGGTCGCGGGGGAAAGGGGCAAGAAACGGGCGGCCGCCTCGAGCGGGAGAGGGTCCGCCGCAATTACTGGCGGAGAAAGGGAAGGGAAAACCTCCCCCGCCGCCGTCACCGTGGCCGGCGAACCCGCCGCCGCCACTGTGGCAGGTGAAAAGGCGTGCGGACTTACGGCTATGGAGGAAGGGGTCAGAAAGCCCGCTCCTGCTGCCCCAGGCAGACAGGGAGCGGCTACCGGGGCCGGGGGGGGAAGGGGTCCCGGTGCCATCGGGGCTGCCGCCCCAAGCGGACCCGCGCCCGGGATGGGGACCGGGGCGAGATCACACGACAAGCCGGGACCCGCGATGTACGCGGGGACGAGCTCCGGCATTGGGGCCGAGGGAGACCTCCCGCTGGGTCCTGAATCTGGCAATGCAGGCGTGTTTTGAAAAGGAGGGGGTAAAAACTGTAGAGGGTCCCAATCCTTTTCTTTCTTTCTCTCCTGTTCCCCTTCCTTCCTTTTCCCTGCTTTCCTTTCTTGCTTTGTTCCAGGGGTTTCTGTTACTTTAAAAATTTTTATTTTTCTATAATCCCCTGTCCAACAGGCCGCGTAATTTCTTTCTTCTAAATCACTCTGTTCCTTTGAATTTATAAATTCGTTTAAAGCCTGACAAATCCATTTTTCAAAGGAACCATATCTAGGCCAATAAACGTGATCAGATCTTATTTTCTCTCTTGGCCATTCTAGCATACAAAATTGTATCATCTTTACTTTATCCTTTGTCCTTGTACAAGGGTTCTTTTCCCAATTACTTAACATGATTCCCAGTGGACTGTCTGGAGGAATTTCTGTGGATGGTTTTTTACTTTTTCTTTTCTTCCCTATCTTCTCTTTACTGGATTTCTGTCCCATTTTTCAATATTCTCTCTCTACTCCAACCCCCCCCCGTGTCTCTGTTCAGCTTCCCTTTACCCCCACAAAAACTATTTTTCTCCTTTCTCTCACACTATTTCTTAATACAATTTACCTTCTCTGAGGAACTATAATAAAGCTTAAAATAAAATAAAAATCTACACTTTCTATGCTTTCATTCGTCCACATTCACTCCACTCTATTTTTCACTTAATCTCACACACAACAAAACAATCACAACTACAAGGTACCTTTTACTTTCCACACACTTTTACACTCTTTAACCTGGCCAGACAATGCCCTTCACAAACCCTCAATCTGGCAGTGTTGGGGGTTCTCCCCAACCCCAGGTGCTCTTGGGTTTATTTCCTAGATTCTGCAGAATTTAACATAACCCTGGATGTCTCGGAATTGCTTCCTCCAATCCAGCTGGTTATCAACCCGGGCAGACAATGCCCTTCACAAAACCCTCAATCTGACAGTGTTGGGGGGTTCTCCCTTCCCAACCTCAGGTGCTCTTGGGTTTATTTCCTAGATTCTGCAGAATTTAACATAACCCTGGATGTCTCGGAATTGCTTCCTCCAATCCAGCTGGTTATCAACCCGGGCAGACAATGCCCTTCACAAAACCCTCAATCTGACAGTGTTGGGGGGGTTCTCCCTTCCCAACCTCAGGTGCTCTTGGGTTTATTTCCTAGATTCTGCAGAATTTAACATAACCCTGGATGTCTCGGAATTGCTTCCTCCAATCCAGCTGGTTATCAACCCGGGCAGACAATGCCCTTCACAAAACCCTCAATCTGACAGTGTTGGGGGGTTCTCCCTTCCCAACCTCAGGTGCTCTTGGGTTTATTTCCTAGATCCCAGCAAAAGCTTTTTAGGGTCCCCTTTTTCACACACTTTACCTTTTCCCTGGGGGGGTTTCTCTCACTCCTTTTTACCATTCACTTTCGTCCCGGTGCTGGCCGCCTCCCTCGCGGGACAACGGAACCGCAGCGTAGGGGACTCCGCTCTCGCTTGGAAGGTCCGGGTGTTACCCCAGCCCGCCTCTCAGGCACACACACTTTCAGCCCCCGTTCCGCGCCAAACGCTGCCACCCCCAGTCCCAGCAATTCTTACCACTCCGTTGTTCTTGGGTCTTTATTCTTCGTGTACACTTTGATGTTAGGAGCTGGTTACCGCGGTTTTTAGGGAATTCTTTCCCTTCTCTTTGCCTTATTGCCTCCTTTTGTCCTTGGATCTTACCCCTTTCTGGGGTACTCTGCGAGGACCAGAGCCGAGGCCGCCTAATGCAGGCGGGACGCGTCTCCCTGGTCTCTAATCCTCTCACAGCACTCACAGTGGGGGTATTTTAAACCATCCCTCTGCTACCAAATTGTGATAAATGCCAATAACTCACCTTTTGAAATTTATGAAAATTTAATAAAGAATAAAAATTGGTTACAAAAATTAATACAATAATAAAAGTTTAAAAAAAGTTTTCAGAGACAGGACAAATAATGAGACAAATAAGAGCAAAGAAGGTAGCCCGGGTCTACCGTCCCCCCTCCCTCTCAGACAAAGGCCGTGAAGGAGAAGGGCACTCTTTGGGAGGAATGTCCCCTTTTTGAAGACCAAAATTTCACGATTGTGCAATCTTTATCTTAAGACAGACCCATTTGCCCAGAGTCCCCCTTCTAATCCTGGGCGTTCAGGAGTTGGGCTTGACCAGGTGGTTCGTGTGGATTCAGTCTGGGTTGACCAGGTGGCTTCTGTGGATGCAGGGAGATATGCCTCTTGTCTTCTGAAAGTCCTAAGGGTGGGTTCTCTTCTTCTTGTTGTAACTGTTATCTCTGTTGAGAAACACCTCTGGGCCTCTCCTTTTTTTTTTTTCTCTCTTTTCTTTTCTGAGCTCAAGAAAATATCTTACACACAATTCTTTTATTATTAAAACTTAATGCTAAAAACTACATTTACTATATTATTCAAATGTCAATACAGCATAAATTTTCTACCTATCATTATTGTATATAGTAAATATCTGCATAGAGCCACACACACAACAAGCCTTTTTCACAACAGCAAATACCTCGTCTTTTATGAGATGCACAGTACTACAGTATCTCACATTCAACACATTTGCATTCAACCTAGGTTTGATGACAAACTAGACAAGAGAAGGAGAGAAGCAGTTCTGCATTAAGTTCTCACTCAAAGGCTGTAACCATTTGTTTAGAGTTCATCAAGAACAAAAAAGACTGAAAACCTAAAAGAGCTTTCTGCAGTCTTCTCAGAAGGGGTGCCATCCTCGGCTCCCCCTTTCCTGTTAACAACTTAAGAGACATTAATTTACCAATTTTTTTTTTTTTTTTTTTTTTTTTTTTTTTTTTTTTTTTTTTAAGTTTTAAATGACCTCTATACAAAATCTGACTGCATAAAAATTCCCTATTGAGATAGAACATTTCCCCCCCACAAAACTAGCGGCGCAGACAACACAAAAGGACTGACAGTTGCCACCCTCCCTTCAGGCCCTGTGATCTGTACTGGGTTTTGGCTTTGATAGCTTTGACTGTTTCCACCCACCCCTGAGAGGACCTGGGGGACAGGCATTAATGGCCAATCATTAGGCCATTGATTCTGGGAGATAAGACTGATATCCGCGCCCGTGTCAATCAATCCGGTTAAAATTAACTCTTTACCTCTCAGAGACACCTTACACCTGCACGTAGGACGTTCAGGAGTTATGCGCTGGGTCCAAAAAATTTGTGGTACCCCCGTTGAACCAAACCTGCCTCCCCTCTGATTAGCTATCGGGGGTGTGGATAAGGGGGCTGCTGGAAAAGGTACAAGCTGGGCTATTTTGGTCCCTGCTGGGACCACGCAGGGGGGCTGTGGAGTCCAAGCCATGATTTTTATTTCCCCAACCGTGTCAGAATCAATAACTCCTGGCAAAACAAATAATCTTGTTACTGAGGTAGAAGATCTACCTAAAAGCAAAGCATGGTGACCTGGTAGCAAAGGTCCGTAAATTCCTGTGGGGAGACAAAACACTGAGGAATTGGTCAACGTTACTGTATCACGGGTTGAAATGTCCAATCCGGCGCTCCCTGGGGTTGCTGGACGTAGGTCGGAGATGGTCCGGCGGATGGGGGCTGGGCCGGCTGGAAGCTGAAGGTTGCTCCTGGTTACTGCGTCTGCTGTGGGACTTGTGTCTGCACGTCTGCTGTGGGACTTGTGTCTGCACTCGTCGCTGTCCCATGCTGTGAGATGATTTGCTGTAAAAGCTGGCCATTTGGTGAAACTTGAAGAGGCATTGATTAGCGAAATAAAGGCAAGGTCTCTGTCTTTAAGGGCTTTCTTTTTTATCTGTAACCAACTGTTATGCTTATTTGAAGCGAGTCAGTCCGGATCATTTTCGGGGCCGGGGTCGAATGGCTTTCTGTCACTGTTAAAGTCAGAGTCCCCATAAGCGATCAGTGTTCGGCAGCTCTGTGGTCGCTGGTGGGATCCCGGTGGGGGTGCAGCTGGCGGCTGGGCTTTATCTTTGGCGTTCGTCGGGGAGGGGGTGCGGACGGGGGACGGGGAGCGGGACCTGGGCAGGTTTCGGTCTGGCACGGCCTCCGGGGCCGTCTCCGCGGTAGCCTCGCAGGCTGCCTCGCTCCCCCCCTCTTTTTTAACCGCTTCCATGACCGCCCTCCATGCAGGAAGCAGGCGCAGCTCTGGCTCGTGGCCAGGCAGCGTAGCCAGGTCGTAGAGCTTTACGCCGACCTTGTCCCAGTAGCGGAGAGTAAGAACAGAGGAAGGGGTGGTATCGGGGAACATGCGTGACACCCATCGTAGGAGCGACTTAAGGTCCTGCTTAAGAATGGGGGATCCATGCTTGCTCAGCAAGTGCTGGATGGTTTTCTTAACGTCTCTTCCGTCGGACATGACCTGTCCCATACCTTGAGTTCCCCTGGCTCACCTGTCACGTCCGGCGTACAGATGATTGTAGGCCCAAACACGGTTCTTTCACCGCCACGATCAGTTCCAGGGGCGTCGCCAATTGCCAGCAGACCGCCGGTTCTTCTCCTCACACGGGGCACCAATTATTGGCGATTGATGAGAGACGGGAAGACTGATTCGGTGATCAGAATTCGATTTTACTCAGGTTTTCCAAAAGCTTATATACTATTTCAGACAGGTTAATCATTTCTACTACAATAATCAGGTTAAAAATCACACAGAAAAGTCATGCATTTTACAACAACTCTTTGCTTGCAGAAGTTGATTGAATCTTCTCTCTTCCCGTAAGCAGGTGTAATCCCATCTCCTGTAATTTTCACAGTTCTGTTTGTTCCTGCCATGGCATCTTGGTTATCAAACCAGATATGCTAATCAAGTCTGTTTGACTCTCTGTCTTGTGTATTCCCAGAGTGCCTGACCTTCTTGGGCACAGAATGCCCCCAACTTGCACCATGAAATCACTGAAGATGGAGTCTCCTCTGAGCCAGCTAAAGCAAACCCAGTGCACAGTCCTCAGTGCTGTGCCTGCCCTCAGCTGGGCTCATTCTCTCTGAAACAAGCACTGCTAGTGTCTAATTTGTGATGGGAAATGTGGGGTTTGGGGGGTGATGTAACCCCTGAACTTAGCTTTGATTTGACAAAAATCACTTTCATCATCTGCATTTCGTTGTATCATTGCATGCAGAACAAGTGCAGTCAGTGTTGTCCTGGAGTGCAGCTCACATGGGGGTTAAAAGGGGGGTGGAGGTGCAGGTGGAAAAGAGGGGTTCTGAGTTTGGGCTCAAGGTGCCACACAGAGTTTTAGTGGCTGCAGCTGCTCCTGGCAGCCCTGGGGCTGGAATCACAGAAACACCCAGGAAAGCAGGCACAAGTACTTGTGACCCCTGTAATTCAGAGCCATTCAAATGGCAGGCAGTGCACTGAGCAATTCCTGAGTGCAATCCCTGCTCTGTCCTTGCTTCCCAGAAAGCAGCTGTGGTTTGCTGTGGGTATTTTCAGGCTCTGGGGAAGCAAGTTGCTTCAAGCAGGCACCACATCCAGCTGCTCAGACTTCAGGAAAACCATCCAGCAGACTTCAAGAGAGATTAATCAAATGGCCTGGCTTTAAAAACCTTACCCAGAGCAGGTGAGTCACTGCTGGATCTCGCATGTCAGAGCAGAATCATCCTTCCCCAGACCTGGGAGACACAGCCTGTGCCTCTTTAAATCTGCGCTGCGTGCTGCAGTGCTCTGCATTGTTGCCATGGCAGAAATCTCCCCATAGTAATAACCTCTTTCAGAGAAGGTTAAAAAGAGACAGTGCACATGCTCAGAAATGCTGCACTTGTTCTCTTAGCAGTTTGCAGCGGCCATTTCAAAGAAACCATCACAAAGACAAGAGAAAGATCAGGTACTGATATTTTTTCCTTTGTTAAAGGGGGCGACTTTTCTCTTTCATAGAAGTCCATGCACAGATCTGTCTCTGTTCCTGGTTGCATTGCAGAGAGAGACCACCCTTGAAGCCTGTCATGATTATTCCTTGCAAATTCCCATGCAGTAACTGAGAGGCAGGAGTTAGGCATGATTTAAGATGATTGCTGCACTAGAGAAGCTGTTGTCTTGCAGTGGGGCTCACATACAAAGCTGAGCTAACTGTGGGGTGGGTGGTGGGTAAGGTACCCAAAATAAGTTTAACAGTGTGTCTGTTTTGTTTTGTTGAACCTTTGTAGTACTCATGGTCAACTATGAGAATAGTCTCTGCTCCTGCTGACCAGGAGGCTTCTTCATCAGGTACTTCCAAAAGAGACTGGTGTTGTCCTACTTTACTGTTACTTGGAGACACTCTGCTGCACCCTATTGCAAAAGTACTATTTTTGATTGTACTTGCTTTGATTGCAGATCACCATTAATTAAAACCAAAATCCCAAGCCACTTTTAGTAATTTTAATCCCTTTATTTTAGGGATTGTAGAGATAAGAAAAAAGGATCACATCAGATCTAAACAGTGGGTGGGACAGGAAACCCAATATGAGGGAATAGAAATTACATTACTCTTTCTTTTTGTAGCCATGGGCTCAAGTATATCTTGAGTGACTTTACTCATACATGTTTGTCTCTTGCTTCTGAACCACTCCCTCCTGTTGTGTTTAGGTCGAGGTGCACAGGAAGGAGATGTGTATAATGCTGCTCCTTCCCTGGGTGAATTGCTGGTTTTGCACATGCTGCAAGTGTTCGTGCAGAATTTGCAGCTTCACTTCAGCTGTGTCTGAAAAGGTGGATTACACATATTGAAGAGCAGTCTCGTTCTGTTCTGTGTTTGTGGCAAAATAGGGAAAATCCTTCCCTGTACTGCCTTTCTAAATGTGAAATACAATCTGTTCTGGGGAGTGCTGTACTCTTGCATTCAGTACATGCAGCTCTAATGCTCTTATGCAACATCATTTGCTCAGTAAGCATCAGCTTGAAAATCAGAAAGAGGCAGAATGTTGTCCTGCTTTCCCACAGTTAGCTGAATGGATTTTTAATGTGGATTTTATTGTATTGCCATAACTTAGCCTTATTTAAGTCTTTCTTCCATTTTGATGTACAGGAATGAAAGGTAAACTCGGCTGAGCTAAGGACCTCCCTAGCAGAATCCTTGAGGCTTGCATTGAGATCTCTAACAAGCAGTTGCAACTTGAGCCCGTTTACTTGTTGGGTCAAGAAAATACTCAGTTTGAAACTTACACAAAAACTTGTCTCTGTATGAAGGGAAATTGCTCCTGGACCAGGTTGTGCCAACTTTAGGGCATGGTGTGACCTGGCTGTGGTGTTAGGAACAAATGGATGGCTGCAAATAATGGCCTGAAGCCCAGATTAGGAGGGGAAACAGAAGGTCAAAGAGTTTTGATGCATTTACTATTATACATTCTACCTATGGGTTTGTGGAGGTTTCACAAAAGTTTTTTCCTTCAAATACTTTCATAAAGGAGTTGTTATAATTAGCATGTGGTATAATGCTAGTGGTTACCTTTAGTAATTATACTTGTGAAAAGGTGATGCAGTAAAGTAAGCCAGAGGCCAAAGACCTTGTTTCCAGATTCTGTTTCAGCCAGCTCTGTAATCCCTGCAGTTTTGATCTCAAAGTCTAGCAGTGAACCAGCTCTCTGGATTCATGTCTGTGACTGTAATTAGAAAAAAGTCACAGACCAGGCAGAGCTGCTGGCATCGTGGCTTTCAAATGAAACCAAGGACACTCTAGGGACTTCTTAGCTTGTGTAGGGATGTTGTCTCCCAGTTGAGTTTTATGTCCACTCTGGAAAGGTACTGAGAACTTTTCTCCATGCTCTAGATCTTCTGGTATTTTGTTTTCTTTCAGAGGAAGATTGACAATGCTTTAGCCATCAGGAGCATTAATTCTTTGTAACAAAACCCTTGTGTACTGTGGTGTTCCTCACTAACTTTTGTCTCTTGACTGGCAGAGAAGCACCCATTCCCAAGATGCTGGCACCCTGCCTTCTGAGAAGAGCTGTCCTTACAGTTCCTTTGGTTTTTGTGGTTGCACTTCTTGTCACGGAGCCTGTTAGAGCTGACCAGGAGGCAGGGACAGCCATTCCAGCTGAAAGTAAGTACACCCTGCAGTCCTCTCCTGCAGCCCCCACTGCAGGTCTCGTTGCAGGACTCTGAAGTTTGCCCAGATAACTTAAAGTATTTTGGACATGTCTTGCCTACATTGTTTTAAAACCTCAATGTGATAACCTCCCAGAGCTCCTGCATCCAAAGCTCTGCACTCTCTTATCCTTGCCTCCTGCCTGTTGCTGCCTTGCTTGTGGCTGAAATCTGCCACTGTTCTGCACCTTTTCCTTTGTCCATTGTATTAGCCCTTTCTATGCCAGCAATCATTGTTTGCTTTTCAGAGATGTTACTGAGACTTGTTCTTTTTCAACTGATATTGACTGTTCACTGTATTTTGTTCTTGAGAATGTTTGCTGGTTTAAAGTAATTAATTTTATTAAAAATATTCACAATGAAATGCCAAGAAAGCATTTTGTCAACCCTAGTCTTGGGGGCTTCAACCACCTAATTGTCCTTTGCTGATCTGTGTTGAGTTTATTTTAGTTTATAAACATAATAATAATAAGTCCTTGCATCAAGTTGTTGATGTGAAAAACTGCTGTCCTCTCCTGTTGCCCAGTGTAAATATAGTAACACTGAAGTTGGGTGATGGTACAACAATGATGGAGCAGGTCTTTAATACTGTTTAATGTGGGGGGTTTTCTCTTTTTTTCTTGGCCAGTTAAAGAATTTGGCAGGCTCCCTTTCCCCAGCGGGCAGAATTCCTGATGGCTGGTTAGCAGGCAGAATTCCTGATGGCTGGTTAGCAGTCACATTGTGAGCTGGAAGCTCATTCTCCAGTGTCAGAGGCATGTACAGTCCATCACCAAGTGCTTGCAAAATGGGCTTACAGACAAGCCACAGGCACAGCAGGATTTTCCAACATTAGTCTCAATTTCATCTTTTTGTTCACACCAGACCCCAAAGAGCAAGCTAAACCAGGGCTCAGAATTTCTCACTTGTGCAGTATTTCTGGTGAAGCTGTCAGCCAGGCACAGGCAGCGAGAGGCAAAATTGAGAGCAGATGTAGGTCCTGATGAGTTCAAGATGTTTTGTGCTGTCCATATTTGCTCTCTCAGTACTGCTGTCTGTTAGGGCACAGATCTGTGTTACGTGGTGATCAGGGCAAAGCAAACCTTGTGGCCTTCAGTCTGAGTGCCTGGATCTGGGAACACTCACTTAAACACTCCAATAAATCCAGATTGCTGCAGTTCTGCTTATCAGCAATGCCTGCTAATAACAGGGCATTTGTTTGGGCAAAGCTGTATCATATTCAAAGACAGAGGCTGAAGTGGTCTGTCTTTATGATACTGTAGTCAGTTTTATCCCATTAGTTTTCTATTTAGAGCTCACATTTGTTAGATTAGGAGATGAGATTTTTCTAGGGGACAGGTTCATGTTTTCAGACATAACTTCTGAAAAATCTGAAGATAAGGTTGGAAATGTGCCCAGGGTTAATGAAAGCTAAATGAAAGGCTCAAGTTAAGGGTTTAATGTTTCAATACAATGAGCTGTGGAAGGAAAAGTGGAGCAGCAATATAGCAGAAAGAAAAATATTAATGTAAATTTGAAGTAATTATTTTATAATTGAAAGACTGGGTGGACTGCCATAGTGAACGAATTACAATTACCTGGGTTACTCAGGAGTACCTACACAAATACTCACTCTGTGGACTCTTTTCTGTAGCTCTTTCTGATACTAAAAATCACTGTTGAATCCTTCTAGTTAATTCTTCATGCCATATAGTCATGATTCTCTCCTAAATGCTCTCATAGGCCGCCCCTGTGTTGACTGCCATGCCTTTGAGTTCATGCAGAGAGCTCTGCAGGATTTAAAGAAGACAGCATATAATCTAGACACCAGGGTAAGGAAACATTAAATGTCTTCTTTTTCTTTTTTTTTTTTTTTTTCCCAATATAAAAGAAAATTCTGTGGATAAAGGTAGATAAGGTGGATGGATTTTGCACACTCGGTGAACTGTCCTGTGTTCTAAGGTGAGGCTGGTTAATTACATTTAACCTCTCAATGCAATAATATGTGGAATTCTTCTGCTTTGGGGTATCCAGGACAACAGGAAGTATAGGAAAGTGTGAACTGACCATCCTTCTCTTGCCAAATTATTGCCATTAGTGCTGCTCTTCTCACTCCAAATGCTGAGCACACACCTTTGTTTTTATGTCGGGTGGAGTAAGGTGAGATTATCATTTATATTTATTACCCAAAAGGAAAGAGCCAGCTCAAAAAAAAAGCCTACTAAAATAAAATACTCCCCTGCACATGCTTTTATCCTGGGGGAGAAGCTAAGGGAGAAAACATCAGCTGCAGAGAGTTTTTACATTTCTCTGATTTCATAACGATGACGAATGCCACAAAGTAGAACAGCTTAGGGCATGAAACTTGTTTGACTTGCAGTCGGTGTGCAGAATCTGCCAGGGCTGCTGCCTTCCCTCTGTGGGAGATGTTGAGTCTGCCTCTTGCTGCTGCAGCCTGCAGTCTGTGCCTCCCTGTGTCCCAGCTGCTGCCAGGTGGTGGGGTCCCAGGAGGGTGGCTTTGTCCCCACCTCCTGTGTCCCTTTAGCTGAAGTGCTGTAGATTCACTCCTGCACAGATTGTTCAACAGAAGGCACTGAAACTTTTCTGCTTTTCTAATCCATGGTCAAGGTTGTTCACAGCTCAAAGCCTGTGAACTGTTGTCTTTGAGGAATGGTTTGAGGTTACCTCAAGCAGGCTCCTTGATGTTTAGGTGAAAATACAAGTGCATGAACAAGGATGCATTGAATTGTGACATACTACAAAATAATAAACAAACATTCCAGCAGAACCAGATTGGTATGTAGCACATTTACAGCTAAACAAAATCTGTTCAATAATTACAGGTCAAATATATTTTGGGCTTCATGAAGAAATCTTGCTAATGAATCTGCTGAGCACTTTATACAGCCCAAACAAGATGTTCAGATTGTGCTGTAAAGTGGTTCTAGCACACCTCTTCCTTCTGCAAACCTTTGAACTTTTCATCAGAATTTCTATATCTCAATGCAAAATGTCTTAAAGTTTTCTCTGGGTGTCTGGCCATGGCAGTGACCTTTGTGAAACCTTCAGCTTGGAGACCAAGAGAAAAACTTTATAAAACACAGATATCCAAAGCAGAAGTGGCAATAAGAACCCTAAAGATAGTAACTGTGTTTAACTTTTTAAAAAATAAAAATAAAAAACAGCCAGAGATAAAATGAGGATAGAAAGAAAGTCAGTTGAGATGAATGTGCTTATTTTGGCTTTTACACTTGTATCTTTGATAGCAAGACAGAAAATGTGGTATATTCCTATGAAAACAAACCTATCACTTCCTTATCACTTTAAAATCTAAATAATTGAATTCATATTGAAATCCTTTGGTTCCCCATGACTAGAACAGGCCTATTCCAGTCATTAAGCCAGGAATTCTGCCTACATCCTCAAAAGACAGGGAAATATTTAATAGTTGAGGACTTCTTAGAACTGCCTTCTAGGGTATTTTAATTCTTACTTTTATTATTCAGCTCTGGCATAATTTAATGCAAACTGAGGGGTTTAGGACCACTGCTTTCAGCCACACATATATATTTCACATTTGACTATTTTAGTCTGTTTTGCTGCTTTGTGGGGCAAATATTCCTGTCCCTGAAAATTCAATTCCCTTTGTTAATATTCCCACTGGAGACATTAATTTCCTTGAAAAACTCTCCTTTGTTTGCAGGCAAGATGGTTAGATGATGACTAAGCAGCTGCTAACTGTGTTGGAGGGGGAGGGATTCCCAAAAGCTTAGAGAGGAAATTCTCATTTAATTCCTCCTGCACATCTTACCCTGCAGTTCTGTGCAGGGGAAGCTTATATATCATTTTATTGCACAAGACTATTGCTCAAGAGCTTTCACACTTCATTTGGCCCTGGGTTGATCTGCATGCTGTCTCAAAGCAAACTGACTCTAGCACAGGTCACAGATGCTTTTGTGAGCGCCACAGGCTGGATCTCCTTCCTTTTCCAATACCAGCTGTGTTTGTGACCTGCACTGGTGTGATCATCCCTCAGTAATTGTCAGGCTGGCTGCATGAGAAGGGTCACAAACCACTTTTGAGGGGCTGATTTCTACACATATCAGATCTCTTGACCCCTCCCTGTACTGTTTTTTTGTTGCTGCTGACCCCTCAGAGCAGGCTGCAGGCTGGAGTAGTTGTTTTGGCAGTGAGAGATACCTCTGGGCAATATTTTCTGGGGATATCTATGGTTAGCTACACAGCCAAAGTGCCATATGTGACCATAAACTGGGGAGAGGGGTCTTGTGCTGCTGGGAGGGAGCTGCTCCCACCACAGCCACTGAGCCAGTCCACAGCCAGCTCCTTGAGGCATCTAAAAGCCCCTCTAGACAGAGCCCAGCAGGGAGCCAACTATGAAACAAATCCTGGGAAAGAAATCCAGTCCATGGGCTACACAGTTCACTTGTTTTCAGAACTCCAGCCCATTTTTCAGAGTTCACCAGTGGACAATGCATTACAACTTTATAGAGATCAGTTTAGCATTTTAGCATTTTAGCTGGAACTTAACAACATTTTTGTAGGTTCAAAATCTGATTTCTTTTCATAGTTTTTGCTTGGGTTTGTTGTTTTGGGTTTTTTTCTTCCTAGTTTTGGTTTGGTTGGTTGGGTGTTGCTGTTTTGGTTTGGTGTTGTTTTCTTTTTTTAAAAACAGGTTTTAACCCACCAGGCAGTAATAACAAATACATGTGCAAATAATTTTGTGATCATGCTCACAGAACAGTCACCAAATCTGTATTTACTGACATTCATTTTGTTCTTTATTGCTTTATAAACTGGCAGTGGTTATTTAGAATGTTTAAAGCACAGTAAGCTAAATATGTCCCTGAAAATAAAAAGAAAGGCTTGAAAATGTTATTAAAGATATGTAAGGTGGTAAGCAGCCTTGGGGCTCAGTTCCAAAGATGTTGGCTTGCTGTCAACCTCCCTTATTCAAACCATTACAAATGATGTCAGTGAGGTGGGGAGAAGGTGATGATTGAGTGTCCTTTCAATGATTAGCAAAGCCTGATCAGATCTTTTCAGTTTTGCAGGGCAGCTGAAACAATCAGAAGTGATACCTGATTTAATATAAAACCACAGGGCTGTGGTTTTTTCTGACATTTATCATCTGGGGAAAAACGCCTGAGAAGCACATGGCTTTTCCTGCACTAAGAAGGAAGTGGAGAGCAGGATGCTTCAGCCCAGCTCTGCTCTTCAGAGCCTTTAGCTGACGTGGCTCAATGGATAACACAGATTTTAAACACAGATTTTAAACACAGATTTTAAACACAGCCTTTCACCCCATGGCAACTCCATCTCATCCAAAATCACAGCTCAGGCAGATTAAGGATAGGTTTGATTTGCATTTAGAGCTGGTAGTCTTCATAATGCTTTTTTTTTCATGTGTACCTGGTTGCACCAGTAGGGATTAATTTGGGGAGTGGGCTTCCCACAGCTCCTGTATCCCATGACAATTGGGGGGAGTTCTCTCTTGGACCAGGCTGGTTTTCAGGTCCAGCTTCAGCTCATGACAGACAAGCTGAGGTGAAGATATGATGTTGATGTCAAACATCTCTGCTGCATCATGCATCCGCTGAAGCAACAAGTGTTCCAGCCAGCCAGGAAAACCCAAATGTGTTATGTGCTAGAGAGGAAGGAGTCCCGAATTTCCTTGCATAGCCCACTGTCCCCTCAATCCTTTCTCACACAGGTAGGCTGAGAGTGATGCCTTGGAAAGGCTGACCTGGAGGCAGAGCTAAGAGAATAAAGCAGATATTTATTAAAAGGCATTAAAGGACACACCTTGGGCAGTGCAAGAGCCTGGCCAGGGCTGCACCCAGGGTGGACCCAAAATGGTCACAAAATGGACAACCGGTCATGAGGCCTCACGATTTTATATGTTTTGGTCCATTTGCATATTGGGGTTAATTGTCCAATTACATTTTCAGATTATGAAGTCCTATCCTTCTTGTTTTCTCCCTTCAGTCCACCACTGTTTATGCTTTTGGGCCTGAAAAGTTGTACATGTTGTCCTTGGTCTCCATCTGGGAAAGGATTTGTTCTGTCTACCTGCTCTGTGAAGAGAGCTTACTGACACTTAATAGGAGGCCCAGAAATACACCCCTAGGCAGCACAGAATCTGAAAAACACAAAAGCTAAAACTCAAGGCATCAAGAGGATGCAAGCCTTTCTGATGGTGCCCAGCTCCAGCTCTCAGAAGTTCCCAATCCACCCTCATTGCTTCAGAAACTGGGATGTGTGGGCAACAGAGATCTCCTGATACTGATGAACCTCTGTTCAACCCAGAGACCTCTGCTTTCACCAGTTTGGTGAAAACTTTCCTTAGAAAGGCCAGAATCCCATCGTGTGTTTGAATTGTGGTGGCTCCATGCCAGGTCAGCACCTCTTGTCTGACTTAGGCTCCAAAGCATACTAGTAGTCAGTAACTACTGAATTTTTATATTAGTGAAACAGGAGAAGTTAAAGAATTGAATTTCTTCACTGAGAGTGGGTTCAGGCTGTAATAGTCTAAATTTAAATTCTGAGTCTGTTTTTAAGTAAAATAAAATTTCTGGCATGATTTGGGAGAGGGATTAATCCTCTAGTGTACTTCTGAGCTTATGCTGCAGTTTGTGCTGTTGAAATAAGATTTTAAGAAAAAAAAAAAAAAACTTTCTCCATGTCACAGGAAGTAGTACTATGTCAGTATGCCAATTAATCACACAAAAGTGAAATCATTTTGCAGAGCAGTAAGCAATAATTCTGATTTTTACCCCAAAATTCACTTCATACCACTAGTTCCATATTGCAGAATAAAAATAAATCATCTTCTTTGGGAGCTAATTAGTTTTACAATGCTGACACTTGTTTTTTGATGATGTTGTTCCTCCCTCTTATAGACAGAAACTCTGCTTCTTCAGGTGGAAAAGAGAAATCTGTGTGACTGTGTAGCTGCCAATCTACTGAACTGAATCCTGGAGACATCTGAGGAGAGTCACCGGTCCAGCAGTTTTTAAAATGCAGCTGTATAAAATACAGCTTTATGGAGTTCACGTTGCACGCATGTATGCCCCAATGTACTGATGGGATTGGGAGCCTGTGTCTGATGTATTTGTCTGTTCTGTATCTTTTTTTAAAAAGTACCCTCTGTTCCCATCTGCTGGATTGCCAGTAAGGGCTCAATTCAGTAAATCTCTTACTTGATATTAGGGTGGGGGTAGAAAATGTACCTGCTTTGATTTTTAAATCAGAATTCGCCAAGTGTAACCCCCCAAGATAATTTTGGAGAACAGTGCCCTAGAGACATGTACAGCTGTTTTTTGTCTCTAATATGAACATATGTCTGTGGCAACTTACCCAGTTACATTGAGACATGACATTGTGGTCTCTGTAGGCTGTGTATTAAAGATGATGAAGTCTTTTCTGTTTGTTGTCTGTGCTCTGACCACCTTCAGGCATGTTGTATTTCTGTCAGCTGTCATGGGGTGTGTGTCATGAGGAGTTACACGTCTGCTGTTTTTGGACCAAAACAGTTTATATCTCAGTGCTGAGCCTTCTGGTATCTTGCAGAAGAAGAGTGTTATTTTCTTTAATTAAAATGTTTGGTTTCTTCCCCTCCTTCCCTGGACACCCCATTCTTAACCTAGTGAATTTCTGGGTAGCTTTATTTTAGCAGGTCAAGGGGATAGAGTAAAAAGGAGAATCAGGGGAGGTCTAGGCAGCCAGGCCAGTTCCAGCTGTACCAAATGCTGCCACCAGCAACTGCTCAGTATCACACCGAAGGACATCTCTGTGGCATGCCAAGAAGTTTCTTTGTGAGACTGTGCCTTATTTTGCTTCAAGTGAAACACAATGATTAGGTCACAGGACCAAACTCCAAACATTTTGGTTTTCCCTTGTTGTTGCCTTTGAAAACTGCTCCTTTTGTGTCGGGCATGAAGAAAGACCTTAGTACCTGAAGGCTGAGATTGTTCCACCCTCACCTCTCTCCCTTTATTGTAAGATACTGTGTCCACTCACAAGTCTGAAGTAGGCTGAGCACTGTGAGTAGGTGCTTGGAGTTTGTCTGATGTGATTTAGAGCTGTCTCAAATGATTCCAACATTGAGGCCTGGCTTGGGAAGTGGATGGGACATCTGAAGGTAAAAATCTCTTCAGCTGAATTTGGAAGAAAGTTCCTGCCTGTGGCCTTGCTTCTGTAAATAATTTGGTATGACTTTGCTGGAGGTGGATGAGAGAGGAAAAACAACTCCTGCCCTGCCACTGCAGCTGTAGGTATGGTAACAGCAGGGAACACCATGGGGAGCCTGAGTGGCTTCCCAAACCTGTCCAGAGCTGGGAAAACCAATCCCTGTACAGTGAGACAAGCACAGCATGCCCCTCTGTGTGTTTGACCAGGACACAGGCCAGCACAGAAGCCCAGTGTGAATGGGAGAGAGGATTCTGATGTTATTTTTCCAAATTCCCTCAAGGAGCAGCTGTGCTGTGTGTGAGTCCATTCAGACAGCATGGGAGCCCTGGCACTGCTCATTTTGGGTCCTTGGCAAAGTCAGTCAGTGCAAGCCTGACCTGCAGCTCCCCTCCAAGAGAGTGGCAAGGGGCAGCAGTCCTTATCCACAGCACAGCACTCGCAGGATTTCTGGGAGCAAAGCCTCCTTTGGAGGGCTGCAGCTGGTCCTGGCTGCAGTACAACTCCTTCTCAGAGCTCCTTGGCTTTTGCTGCACTTGGCTTGTCCCCATCTTGTTCTAGCTTGGCTTTGTTCCCCTGCTTTCCTCTGAACCTGTCTTCTCTCTCCTCTCCATTCCACTTCCATCATTAATTTTTTTCTCTTGGTGATTGCACAGACACTGGCTTGAACAAAAGAAAATCTGACCATTTGGAATTCCTTCAGTCATTTTGCTGCACCTCTGCTTTAGGATTCACTTTGCTGGAACTGGGGAAGTGAAATATGGGACAGAATTGGGCTGGTGAACCAAGAGAAAGCAGCCAGGAGGGGCATAGATGGGGAAAGGGGAATAACTTGTTCATTCTCTTCCTCAGAATCTGAAAAATTTAAGATTCCTTTCAGTCTGCAGAAGCCCCAATACAAGCAGGATTTTCCTAGTGGAGATTTTTGCATGCTCTTGTAAAGTCTACCTTATCTATTCCCTTTTCATTCAATTACTGTTCTGTATTACCTATTGTTCAAAACAGTCCAAATGACAGGAGAGCAGCTAGTATACCACCAGTTCTGAAAAAAGATTGGCAGGGAGGAGTGGGAGTTGCACCCAGCAACTAGAATATCTGTTCTGGGCAAGTGAAAATAAACTTTTGAAGAATTTGAATATGTAAAACCAGGTTTAGTATGACAGAGTGACAAGACTCAAGACCATTTCCATAGAGAACAAGAACGCAGCAGAACCATATAAAGTGCTGACAAAGGAGCTGGGATAAACAGAAGCAATGTACAGACTGGGAACCTTCAGTCTGGTCAAGAGATGGCTGAAGAGGATGCCAGAAGTTTATGAAACCATAAGTGACCAGAGAATGGCTCTTTGCTGTCCCTTTGCAGTGGGATGTACTGAACAAAACCTGCTGGAGGCAAGGTCAGAGCAAACATGAAGTTGAGGCTCTTGACCTACTGTGTGTTCCAGGTGTTGGAAATCTGCTGCTGTGCCTCCTTCAAGATGTGCATTTTTTCTCCTCAAAATCCAAAGGTTCCTGTTAAATCCAAACTGTTGTTACAAACACAGTGGGGTCATCAGAACACTCATGCATCCTTCCACCTTATCCTGTTTTATTCCCTGTTCTGCATTATGTGGTGCCTCTTGCTCTGTGACTGCAATGAAAGTGTCTGGGACAGAGAAATTGTCATGTCAATTGTACTGTCAGGTGGCCATCACACTTTTAGGTATTTTCAACTAATTAAATAAAAATCACAATGTAAAATATTTTGGCCTGTTGCTCCAGTTTCAAGCACACTGTTAATTTATATGAGTTTGCAGTTTAATCTCCACGTAGATATTCCTTAACCTTCCTTAGCTCCATCTTGCTGCTCCAGCTGTGAATTTGTGGAGTTGGAAAGTGGCAGAGATTATATTTTCAAGACCTCCAAACACCTGAAGTTTAAAAAGTGACTTAAAGCATAAGAAGAAGAGTTCCAGGCATGGATGCCATGAGAAAAGAAATGCAAATATCCGCAGATATTCTATTTTTACATGGATCTGCCTACACTTTTCCTTCCTCACAGTCAGGGCTGTCATCATTTGATTCCTGCTCTGAACCATGAACTTTTTGAAAACCTGCTAACACATCAGCTTGCCTTCATTAGCCTTGAGCACCTTTTGCTGTCTGAAATCAAAGTAAGTGACACAACACTTTTCTGGTACTTTAAGTGACAAAACTATAGATTGCTCTTTTTGTTCAAAGAGTCTGAAAATGGGGCAGGACTGGCAACCCTCCCATTATTCTTCATGTCTTCACTTTTCTTTCACTGCTGACTGGTGATGCAAGTTAGAGCCTTCCACAGAGTTAGCAGGATGCAGATTTCAAGGGAGAAAAATGTTCAATTTCTTGTTTAGATGTGGAGGGATCTGAATATTCTCTGTGTATGCATTTATAACTGCACTTCATGTTCATGCTGAGGCAAACAGAATGGTAGCCTCAGCCCAAACCTACATCTAATTGTTAGATGTTTTCTAAGAATTGATGCTTTTCTTTTAAAACTTCATTTTTACCCAATTATTTTATTCCTGAAGTCCATAAAATATTTGGCTATGCAACAACAACACAGGCAGAAAAAGTAGGCAACACAAAGAGAAAAATTAAGGAGTCCCATCACGGGGATTTTCATACAGTTAGGGACCTGTGTGAATTGTTAGAGAAAGAGAAAAACACAGCTTCTTTTTAGCTTTAAGTGCTAAAAGTGTTTATAACATGACATTTTGATGTGTATAAGGATATTCATCTATGGGATTTTTCTACAAAATAGAAAGCGTAGGAGCTTTTCTTTATAAGGGAGTTTCATCTTGTCCAAATTAATGGATAGATCTGCTAACAGAAAATATCTTTTAATACTAAATCTGCACTAACTTTTGTTAAGTTAATTTAGGCAACCCATGCTGACAAAATCTGTTGTTTTCTGTGGCTTCTGCACTGAACTAGATGAAACTTAGCATCTTCCTTTGCATAAATCACAACAGCCTTTAAAGTCCACAGATTTAGTGAGGTTGTATCTTTAATCTTTTGACTGCAACCTATAAAGATGACCATGCAGTTTCACCTGGCAACTTTTCAGTTTAATATGGGGTCTGGGGAGAGACACAAACTTCAGGACAAAGCCCAGAGTTGCCAATGTTTGTGTGTGCTCAAAGTCCAGGCTTTCATGGAGGCCACTTGCAGTGCTAAAATTGTCTCTTAAACTTCTGGGCATTGTGTGCTATTTTTTTTCCCCTAGGTTAAAGAGCAGAACTTCATCCATGCACTACATTTGTTACCCGAGGCTTCCTGCCCAAGCAGCTCTTGCACTGGTCCTGGGCTATAAATACACTGTGACACAGCATCCAGCCTGTGACCCGTGTCTGGTTTCACCAACAGCGCTAAATTTAACTAAGGCACAATTCGGGCTTGCACTGAAGCAGGACCTGAACAATGTTCAAATGCCTTTTGACAGCTGGTATGTTGCACATTTGTTTTATACACAATTTTACTCATGGAAGGTTGAACCATGTCCTGGAAGTCAATAGCTTTCCCAAACTAGAATGAGATCTCCCCACCTGGCCTTTCTGTAAGCACAGACAGTGCAGGGAACTGCCTGTGTCTTTAGTCACTCTGGTTTTGGTAGCCACAGAATAACCTGCCCAAATCCTAGTACTTAAAATGTCTGCCAACAGTTTCTTCCTAGACACATAAATTCAAGAAAGGATTTTCACACATAAGTCAAACAAGTAAATAATGACATGTCTATGTCTTCCTAGACAGGGGTAAGTTTGGCAGCAGCAAGGCAAATAGCTCAGCTTCATCCTCAGTGGCATTCAGGGCACACAAACAGCACCCAACCCTTGTCTGGGCTGTAAATTGACCTTATGTCCAGCACAGTGATGCCTGCTGGATTTCCAGGAGTCCAGTGCAAACCTCATAAATAAACTAGGAAAACTGGTGCTTTGCCAGGGGTTCTTTTTCTTGGAACCAAAAGTCTGAACTGACCTTCATTTCACAACAGCTTGACACAGTCCCTCCTGCGTAGCTGAAAGCATTCTGAGCTTTTGGAAGTGTTTAAAGATGCTTCTCACACTTGGCTGCAGTTGATTTTTGGAGAACTGATCAAGCCTGGGTGCTTTCCCACATCTTACACTGTGGTGAAAGAGGCCTCTTGGAGCTGACTTGTTCCTACACTAAAGGATCTTAGTGCTAAATTTCTATCAAACTCCCTGTCTGCAGCCACATCCCTGTTTTGCAGTGTCATGTGGAATTTGTTGGGACAGCTTCAGTGTCCCGAAGCCTTGCAGTCTGAGCAGGGTTCAGCTTGTGGTCAGACTCTTGAAGGGTTTTCCAGGAAGCTCCAAGATAGGGAACTTGTCAAGCAATGACACCAAGAACAAATTGGTCATTTCACGAGGGAGATTTTTTCCCCTCACCAAACCTCTGATTTAGTGTTTAAAGAAAATCCTGAGCCATCAGGCAAAGGTGAATCATTATCTCATAGCATGAGGGCCAAGGTGAGTATAAAGTGATTTTATTTGCAGTCCTTCTCAGGCCTGAGACAGCTGTCAGAAAAAAAGACAATACAATTTATTCTGTTTGTGGGCTAAAATGTCAAATAGTGCACCAGCCTCTCACCTCTCAATTCATTGGCAAGGTTGTGGTTTACTGTTTAAAGGCAGATTAAGAAACCGTGAGCCCTGCCAACCACCCTACAGCCAAATGTCTCTGAATTGCCTTATCAGTGACCCATCCCAGAAGGGGAATGTTATGACATCATACTTGTTTAAACCAGAAAAAAACATTTCCTTTGCCCTGATAACAGAGGGAGGAGAAATAATTAGCCTGAATTTCAGATGCTGCACAAGGGCAATTAATTTCTCCTAGGGGTATCTTTGTTTGTGCTGGAATCACAACACAGAGAGCTGGAGTGACTGCCTGGGGAACAAAATTATTCTTAATCACAGAATTAGGAGAGACAGGAAGAGAAAGGTATCAATAAGAAATTGCTCTGTTCTTCCCCTGTCTTTATGCAGGGCCACTATCCCAATGCCATTCCAAAGTGATGTCTAATTTATACCTGCAGGCTTAAATATTCCCCTGTCTTCTGCAGAATTCATCCTAGTGCCATCCTCATTATTAAGAAGTTTTTCAGGGGCTTTGGTTGTGCCTCCTGGATGCCATTTAAACCTGTTGTTGTTTTTGCTGCTGGTGGTGTCTCTGATAGCTCCCAGTATTGCAGTGACCAAACCAGACACAGCACTGCAGCTCAGGCCCTGTGCTGAAGGCAGCCTAAGCTCTTGCACTGCTTTTTTGTATGTCCCAGTATAGTTGTATTGTTGGGGGGGAATGACAGAATATTATAAACCAATTTCAGCTTGTGACTCCCCAGCTTCAACATAGAAATGCCACTCAATGGGCTGCTCCCCATTCCAAATATGAGCTGTTGATTAATCCTGATGAAGTGTAGCACCTTGTTCTCATTTTTATAAAATTTCACTTGGTTTTTGGACCCTTTTTCTAGCTTGTCTGCCTGATTTAGAATTCCAGTCCTCTGCCCCAGCATTGCTTATAACCTCCAGGCTGATTTTGCATCTTAAATAACCACTTTGCCTATTCATTTTCTAGTTGTCTAATGAAATGCTGAATAACTCCTGAACTGAATCTTTGCAGTCCTAATGTGACACATCTTCCCACTGCTAACTCTCAGCAGGGACCCAGCCAGTTTTGCTGGCCTCGGAGAGGTTTCCTTGGATTGCTTCTGACAATGCTGTGTGACACAGCAGTAGAGACTTCCCTGAAATGGATTAAATTTGGCTTTCCTTATCTGCAAGGCCTGTTACCCTGTCACAGAAGGATACCAAACTAGTTTGACTTGATTCTTGACTAATAGCTCTTATTTGCAATTCCAGTTCTTGTTTTTCAAACCCTTACAAAATGTTGGTGGGATTATTGCTTCAAAAACATTCTCAGGGTAGGGTGGTAAATTGGCTTGTGTGATTTCCAGTCCTCTTCCTCATTTTAAACACAGTCACTGCACTTACTCTTTTCCAAGACTGGCATTAGCCACATCTTCCCTGAGCTCTCAGCAGTAACAGCCAATGGTGGCTGTTCTAGGTTTTTCTTTCAGTCTCCTGTGGTAGTGACAGCCCTGAGTAAAAAGAGAGCTCCAGGCAGATCAAAACATAGAAAAGTGACCTATCACAATCCTACAAGCATCAGTAACCAAAGAAAATTTCTGCTAAATGTTTTTACCTAAAGTATGTTCACTGGTATTAGTTGTGTGAGCCTTCTGCTCACTAGCTTGCCTTATTTTCATTGGCAGATAAAAGAGGTGCTTAGTTCTGTATCACTTTTCAAGGTGTGAACTGGATTAACTTTCCCCTTCTGCTGAACAGAGAATAAACTCTTCTCTGAGTTTTATCTTCCTTATTTTACTCCCCTTGTGTTTAAAGGATACTTTCTTGCTGTTCTTCATGTTTCATACTGGTTGTGTCTGGTTTTGTATCTTGGCCTCTCTCAGGTTATGCCTGGGGTTATTCTCCTGCCATTCTGTTGTTCAGGTAATAGTGAGCAGACACAGATTCTTCTGTGCCTGTGGTTTTTTCCTCTGTTTGAATCCAACAAAGGCCTGATGTGAGTAGGCAATGATGTAGCACTTCATATTAGGCTGGGATTAACTGCCCTGTTTGCCAAGTGTGCCCATGACTGCAACAATGGGGTTGGTTCTGAAACCAGAACCTTTACCTACATCTTCCTTTTAAGCACACATATTCAACTCAGGCCTTTAATGTAAGCCATTTTAACTGGATATATAAATTTTCTTCCCCCACTTCAAAGATGTAACTTTCAATACCTGTAACACCTGGGAATCAACAAGAAATTTTCCAAGGAAGCTACCAGATGTCCATCCTCACTAATCATCTTCCCTTTAAATGCCTGATCATTCTGGTTGCTTTGGAGGAAACTCTTTTTCTCTTTTAGCAAACAATTATTAGGTGTGTATTCTCTGTAGAAAAAGAAAATTAAGTAAAAATATTTCTGACAGCCCTCTGGGATTCACTAAGATATTCTTCAGACACTAAATGGACTTCTGCAAATCTCTTGGCATTTTCTCATCTTCCAAAGTTAATTTAGTACTGGTATCCCTTAGCTATGGTGATAGCCAATAGTGAATGTAATAGCTAAGCAAGTCATGCAAATGTTTTTGTGTGTCTCTCCTCTTCAGCTTTGTTGGAGGTGGGAAAATAGCACAGATTTCTGGAACTTTTCCATGCAGACTGGCCCCTGTTCTCTGAATTGAGAACCGTGTCTTGGACCACATGGTTCTGTTAGCAGGAGGAGTTGGAAACTTTTTTCATGTTTCTTGAAGACCCTGGCACTTGACACAAAAACTGTCCAGACTCTGTGTGGTGTCTGATTGTTTTATGTTGGCACTGAAAAACAACAAAAACAAAAAGGATATTATTTTAAGCTTAGTAGTATAAGTGGCATTGAAATAACACCTTGTAGCCCTTTAGGTGGTGGATACAGAATGCCCTACTGCAGATATCACAATAGTTAGAACTTTAGAAAAAACTACATTGACACCTTGAAAAAATATTTGAACAATCAGTGCTTTTTACCTTATCAAACGTTATTGCACCTGTAATTGTGCAATAAAGGTAATCCCTTCCTGCCTCTTTCCTGAAACTCATGTATGAAAAGTACCATATGAGGGTATGGGTAAGAAACTCGTGTGCCAGGGTGAATGGAAGTGTGAGGATTTTGGATTTTGTGCCAGAATTTCCATCTGATGTTATTTAAAACTGAAGATCAGGGCTAGACTGTGTGACCAGCTCTAGATGAGTGTACAGTCAAGCTATATAATGTTTTTTATACCCTGGCTCTTAAGGAGCTGCTCCTTTAACAGGCCTGTGATGAGACCAACAATGGAAAACTGGTCCATCTCACACAACATCACTTCAGGCATCCACCACCAAAGCTTGGATTAGGAGTCTCAGCTTCTCATAAAGCCAGTGGAGACATTTTGGTGCATATGTGTGCCCAGACTCACCTCATGAAGATCCCAGTGGCTAAGATCTTCAGCTGGACCTTCCACACAAGGGAATTTGAGTTTCAGTTGCACTGAGGGCTAAACATTTGGCAGTGTGTCATTCTTGTAGGAATTGCTTCCAAAACTCTGGGCTGCCTCCTGCAAAATCCTCTCTTGCAAGAGAGGCACGTCCACTTTGCCAGCAAGTGCTGTGAGAGGATTTTTAAACTAACCTGATCCAAAAGCACAAGCATTGAAAGGAGGGCTGTAAGAGGTAATTCTGAAGAAGCCACAGGAACAAGTGAAATAGAAGCACAGTGCAGTGCTGCTGAGAATCTCTAGGGCTGAAAAAAGCCAGGGATAAACTATGTGTATATCTGGGAAGACTGATACCTCCACAGCCTGGCAGGGTGGTTATTCTGTATAGACCAGGAAAGCTGGAGCCTCTCCTTGGTGACAGGAGATGGAGTGTCCTTTTGTGAGAGAACAATAATGAATTGAACAGTTATGTTGCAAAATGAACCTTCAATCGTGGCTTGGGGCATGCAGGTAGGCGTTAGAGCATTTTTCTCTTTTCCAAAAGGTATCACCACCCCTGTCTAAATACTTGGCTTCAGCCAGGTGCTTACACAGATTCCCTGTCCAGGAAGCTTCCTGCTTTAACTTTGTCAGGACACAACCTATCAGCAGATGGGCCAATCCCAGATCAAAAGCTGAACTTGAAGAGAGCATCCTTAAACTTTTGCAGTGCATAGGTTTTGGCTAGACTCTTATCATGGTTACCCTAATGTGAAGCTGTGCAGGATCTGTTTTTGTGGTTGGTCCACATGTGCCAGGGGTGCTGTTATCCACAAGGCCTCATTTTCAGTGTAGTTAAACAAAGACCATAATGGATTCTTCCACAAAGTACAGGCCAGCAGGCCTGCAGCTTCATTTATCCAAGCAAACTTCTGAGATTTCCTCTCATTTGATACCTGACAGAATGAAATCTCACTTTGAGTGAATTACAGCTAAAGCAAGGGATGGGAGCTGTGTATTTCAGTCCCTTGGGGAATCACAGCAACAAACACAAAAATTGTCCAAGACTCTCTTATGTGGGTGGCAGCAGCCAGTGTCTGCCAAGGAGAGGGCACAGCCCTTGGGAGCAGAGGAGGGTGGCAGCAGTGACCATCCATCACACTGTGGTCCCTTTAAATCTTCTTCTCCACTTGGCAGCTCCAATTTTTCAGTGTTGCTATAGCAAATCTCCATGGCAATGACCCTAATCAGAGAAGGGGGGATGCAGAAGGGGCGCATGCTCCGAGTGGCTGCTGGAGCCTTCCCTGCTCACTTCAGCTGCTCCAAGGCTCTGGCACACAGGAGAGGAGACGGATCAGGTACTGGGCAAGCTGGTCCTTGGGGTGCACCTGGAGCCCACGGCGTGTCACCGCAGTGGGGTGTGCGAGTGGGTTTGTGTGTGCAGGGGCTCTGTGCTCGTCATGTCTCATCCCCTTCTTTGTGAGGAGCGTGCAGGGAGCAAACTGCTGATTTTCCACTGCTTCTCCTCATTCCAGGCAGGGAAGACAGCCTGAATTATTGACGAGAGCGATGGCGCTGCCGTCCTTGTGGAGCGAGATGCGCGTGGGGATCCTGCTCCTCTCGGCGCTCAGCCTGCTCAGCGCCGGGCTCGTGGGCGCTGCCCAGGACCCCGGGAATGTCATTCCTGCAGAAAGTAGGTACCTGCTGCACCCTGTCCTGCCTGCCCTCCTCCACTGCACCCCAGCAGCCACACGGCCTTTGGAGCCCACCCAGCTCCACGGGAACTTTGTGCTGCCCGATTAACAAGGGAGCGATGATGAGTTTGTGCCATGCCAGCAAAGCACATGACAACAACAGTCATAGCAACAGCAAGCAGGCAAAGGATTAGTGGTTATTTAGGAAAAAAATGCTAACTGCATACTCTTAATTTTCATCTGAACTTGTACTCAAGCTCTTTGTTTGTAGGTCTTTTAGCTCTGCTTCTTGAGAGTTTCGTTTCGCTAGATAGTTTTAATTGATATGCACAGATTCACCATAAAACATGTGATGTCCTTACTAGCATGAGTATTGTTAGAAGAAAATTTGTGTGTATTTCTGCTGGGGCATTGCATCTTGCTTATTTTAGTATTTGGTTGGAAAAATAGGTCAAGTTCATCTTTCTTGTACCTACTACAAATCAACACAGGGGATGTTTTCCCAAACAGTGCATTTCTAAAGCAAATATAAATTTCTGAAATCCTGTGAAACTAAAAAATAAATAGATATTGACAGACTGGCTTGAGCACACCACAGAGCTGGGAGCTTTTGAATTTAGATCACAGCTCTATGTGAGCTTCCTCTGTCATTTTGATTAAGTATCCAAACTTTCTCAGCTCCAAAATGAGGTGATAGTTCAAAGTTAATAGGGAATGGAGTCAATGTGCTCAGGGTATTTTGGTGACAGCAAGTGGGAAGTAACCACTCATTAGAAACATAAAATGTCCTCTAGAAAGAAAAAAAACCAAACAAAAAAATCCCAATCAAATCCCAAAACCAAAGAAAGATAATTGCTTATAAACAAATCTCTAGTTCTTAGCTTACTTTGTATCACAGCTATTTTTTATATGACTATCAAAATATTTAATGCAAAGTCTGATTTTGTCACTGCATTTTATTATCAATTAATTCCATTAGATGGAACTAATGGAACTTAGATGTTGAATTTCTTTTTCCATTCTCTCTTTTTTTTTAATTAGGCCTAAGTTTTAAACCAATTTTTTAGGGCTGTTCTAAACCAGACCTCACTGCTATCTTGTGTATCTGTTTCCTAGGAATTTGTTAATTCTAATAAGTTTTATGATGAGTAGTCCATTTTATCTCCTCAAAGAGAAAATCAGGCTTGGAAAATAAGTTGTTTATACCCTTTGTATGCCAGTGTCAGCAGAGGCAAGTCAACACATTTGGGAAAATGTGTACAGTGGTTTCTTGTTCTACTTGTGTAGTGAAAACTCCCAATTGAACTGTAGAACAAAACTCTTGGTCAGGATTTCTGACCCAAGTCTTACAGAATTATAAAACCATAGAGAGGTGGGAAGGGCCCTTTAGAGCTCATCTAGTCCCACCCCCTGCCATGGGCAGGGACATCTCCAACTTCATCAGGTTGCTCAGAGTTGAGTTCAACCTGACCTTGAACATTTCCTGGGATGAGGCATCTATCACCTCTCTGGACAACCTGTGCCAGTGCATCACCGCTCTCACAGTTAAAAACTTCTTCCTTAACTAATTTAAATTGACCCTCTTTTATTTCAAAACCTTTACCCCTTGACCTATCCCAAAAGGCCCACAAAAATGTCTGTCCCATCCTCTTAAAGTATCAAGGAGTTCTTTTACCATCTCATTACCACCCCCTAGCCAGGCTGTGGAGTGCCTTGAACAGCCTTTGAGGAAGATTCCTTACCTTGTCTTACTCCTGAATGTAAGAGCGTGGAATGAAGGGCAGGTCAGAGTGTTTCTGTGGCAGTGTTCCTGCAGAGACACACTGCCCCATCCCAAGGAGCAGGGGCTGTGAGCATGGCTACAAAAGCATAATGCTGTTTCTGAGACCAGGAGCAAGGCTGTCAGCTGATCCTGAATTGTGAATTGTTTTGGGCTGCTGCAGGACAGAGTTTTAAATCCACGAGGAACTCCTGATGCTCCTTGTCAGCCACTTGTTGGGAGAGTGCTGTGTAGCTGCCAAGTGCTCTGGACACTTTCCTTTGCCTGTTAGGGCTCTTCCTGATGGTTAACCCATGAAATTCTTCCCTTAGGACATTGTGGATGCTAAATGTTTGCAGAACCAATAGGTTAAATTCAAGGGAAAAAATCCTAGAAAGGGCTGTTAGATACAGTGGCATTTCTTCTGGCTCAGGAGCTGCCTTAGCATATTCCTGAGACCTGGGAGGATCTTTGGGAATGCATCCCTCCAGACTTGCCCTGTTCACATGCTCTTCCAAGGCACCCAGGGCTGGCCATGAAGGTCTCATCTATAACAGTGCCCAGGGATGCCCCTGGCATGGGGACATGGCTGTACCAGTGACCTGCTAGGATGGACCCTGGCACACTTGTGTCCATGAGAGGAGCAGCTGCCTATCAGGCAGACAGAGCTGGCTGTTCCAGAGTGGAGCTATCCCACGCTCTCGAGGCTTGGAATGCTCCCAGATTTTCAGCATTCCTCAAGAGATGCAAATTGTGGGAGACTGGACACCATGTCTGGCACTCACTTCGATGTGCTCCAGTACAGACACTCCTGGATCTTTTCCTTCCTGATGCTCCACTGGCTCTGTCTCATCAGGGAGCTGATCCCCGTGGGCACTGCCCATTTAGGGGGCACTGCCCCTGCAGCATGAGCACACACTTTCCCTATTGCTGGCACTTAATCCTTACTGTCAGCCCAGGCAAACTGCTGATTCTGGGGCCCTGGATGCCCCAGAGGGGAAAGGGGTCTCTAGTGCACCTTCTTAACAGGGATACAGGATGGACATGGACCATGTTTTGTGTCCTTCTGCAGGGCAGAGCAGTGAGGTCCTCGATGCTTTTCTCTGTTCCTGGGTGTGTGACACGGCACTGGCAGCACGTCCTTAGCAGGAACGTTCCCACATGGACCACACAGTGTCCCTCTGCCACCTGTGGGAGGAATGTGTCCCTCCTGCAGCACCATGAGCAGGACAGGGGCAGCAATGCTCTGTGCAAGTGTGGGAGGTGCAGGAGTCACAGGAGAGGAGCATGAGAGTGAGTCATAGATCCCTTTAGCACTGCAGAGGGATCCTGTCCTGTGTGTGGCGCTGAGACCTGGCTCAGGGCACCATCCCTGCTCTCTGCCAGTCACAGCTTTTTATAATTTATATATAAATTATAATCTATAATTTATAATTCTAATTAGCAATTATTGTGTTCTTTATTCATAGCACTTAGCACGTGCAAAAGACTGTTCAAGTTTGAAGTGATGCTACTAATACTCTCAGATTGTTTTCTTTAACGTGCTCTGCAATCCACTATAAAAAAATAAGTTATTTCCCCAGCCTCTCATTGCCCACTGTGAAAGCTAAAATATAGAATCTGAAAACCAGAAGTTGGTCAGTCTGTTTTCATTAGCCAAAGTGCATGAAATACAAAGAATAAACACCAAGTATATGCAAAGGAAAGTAAATTAGATTTACACAGTGCTTTCAGTTCCAGTTCTTCACCAAGAAGAAGCCAAGAAACATTTTTTTTTTCCCCTACTTCTCCCAAAGCATACAAAGACACATACAGTCTTTGTGCTGACAGGACCCATTTAAAGAGTTACAGCTGACTCTTGATAATTCTCATTATGTTAATCCACAGACCTGCTAGGATGTTAAGTCTCCCTATGAATGATAGTCTGTTTCCAGATGTCAGCAAGGAATTAATAGCACTCTGCTACGCTTTGCTATGATGTGACTTAAGAGTTGGTTTTGTGACTGCTTTGAGCTGATGTAAACCTGTGCTGCCTCTGCCCTTCTCCTCTCCCTAACCTGGCCTCCTCTCCTTGCACTATTTCTTGTCCTGGCCCCAGAACTTGGGCATTCAGGATCTGCTCTGGGGAGATGGTCAGTGATCCAGCTGATGGAGGAGCTGCATAGTAGCTCCTGCTGTGAGCAAGTGGAAGTGGGAGATGCCATAGCCAAGGACAGAAAGCACAGTGGGATTGCTCCTTTTGGCAACAGCACATATTTAGATTTGTTTGGCAAAACAGATGCTTAGACATTTCTGCTGGGGAAATGTCCATGGGCACCTTGCTGAAAATATTGTGGACATGAAAAGAGATCAAATCCACCTAGATAGGCCAGCTTAGCAGCTCAACTCCTCTTTCTGGAAAGATCAAGGCAGAGAGTGATGGAGAACATCAAAGTCAGAAGTGGGACAAAGTTGGTGATTATTTAATAACCATCTCTTCCACTGCCAAAAATTAGAGGCAGGAAATGAAAGCAGCAGATGTCAACTTCAGAGCAGACAGGAATGGTATTTTGTTCACTCAGTGAATAGCTGAGCTGTGGAACTCATTGCCACAGGATGTTGCAGATCACAAAAGTTTACATGGATTCAGGAAGCAACAGTGCAAATTAATGTGAGAAAAATTCATGGAGGGCTTATCAGATTTAGAAACACCAGCCAGATGCAGGATATCCTCCAGCCTCCTGGTAGGCTAGAAGAACATTTCTAGACATTTATTCTTATATCTTCCTCGAGTATCTGCCATTGGCTACAGGCAGGCAGGGATGCTGACCTAACCCAGAGACAGCAGTGCCTGGAGAGGGACCCTCCACCACGGAGCACAGCCCAAGCAGTGACAGAAAGAGTGAATATGCTGTTATGGGGTGAAACTGGCTGCATGTGCACTCTGGAGGGCAGTGCTGTGTTGGGAGCTTTGCAGGTGCTGATTCAGGACACCTAGAGCTGCACAGGCAGGTGTCCTCTGTGCCACCACCCCTCTCCTGCAGAAGATGCTTTGATACCAGGGCAGCTGCTTTCCCAGGGCTGGCAGAACTGAAATAACCACTTGGCAAGGTTGTGCCATTACACTAGCACCTCCCTGTCCACACAGGAGCACCTGGCTGTCATAAATACCAGTGAATGATCCCACACAGCCACCCCATCACAGCTTTCACAAAGGCCTGGGAAGACTTCCTGCATGACAAGCAGTGACAGATTATGGAATTCATGGCTTTTCTCAAAAGTGCTTTCTCCCCACTGCAGAAGCAGGAGACATTAATTTATCACCTGAATGTTCTCTTTTTTTTTTCCTTCTTCAGGTTCTGATTTTGAGAATGCTTTGGTGCTTGTGGGCACTCCAGGGCATGCAGCACCTCCCCGAGGGGGAGCCAGGGCAGGGTTTTTCTGAGCAGACCAGAGCGAGGGGAGGGAGCAGGGCATGACACGAGCAAATGATGGATTTGCTGACAGCAGTCTGAGCATGCAGGTTCTTTCTAAGGGCTCTGTTTCGTGATCTGAAGTGGAAACAATTAAATTACTGAAATACTGAAAGCAGGAGGAGGTTGAGTGTCTTTAAAGTGTGCTTGAAACCATCCTGTCACTACTCCTGTGCCTGGAGAGGCAGAGTCTTTGTGAGCGATGCTGTTCTGATAGAGGTGGGGACCTTGCACAACTTCTCACAGGTTGGGAATTAAGCCCCTAGCTTGATCCCCAGGTATCTCTGAGATGTCACTAGCATGGAGGGGAGATGGAGAAGGACAGGTGGGAGAGAAACTCCTCCTGAATAGATCAAAACCCCCAAGAGGCTTGCTGAGGAGTGACAAGCACTCTCCCTTCCTTCAGGACAACTCAGAAGGCAGTGCTGGCAGCAGGGTGCCAGGCACAGATGGGTGCTGCAGTGCTGCTCAGCAGGTCCCTGGCTCCAGACACCTCCCCAGCCATCTCAGCAGCAGCTTTGCACCGTCTTTGCTTTGGTAGAGCACCACAGGTGGCTGCATGTCAAGGATTTTGGCATTCCCCCCAACATGGGGGCTCTGTGATCAGTGTGAAATGTTGTCTTTCTCCATTCCCCCTGTATCTCCTCCAGTGTCTGCAATTTCTTGTTCTGAAAACTCACACATCATTGACTTCAAACAGTCAGAGATCAGTGCAGGGTGAATCCTGGCAGAACAGAAATGCCCAGGTTCAGAAGTGAGCCATTTTAATTGTTGTCAAGTCCCCTCACCCTCCACTCTCTGCCTTTTCCCTGCCCTGCCCCTCTGTGCACACACACTGGCAGCAGCTGCAGAGCCAGTGGGATGCTTTGCATTCCTGGCAGAGAAAAAATACAGCAGCAGGTGAAAGGAAGCAAATACAGATCTGGCACTGTCCCTTGCCAAGCTGATCTGTAAGAGCTCCTGTAAAAACAGACCTGCCTGTCTGGTTCCTGAACCACTGCAAACTGCTATTTTCAGTGTATCTGGTGAGAAGTAACCCATGTCTGAGAAGGGGTGAGGATTTCAGTTTTAAGGGGAGAGGCTGGGGGCTGAAGCAGCAGGCACAGTCAAGTCTGAAAAGCACACACAGCAGAGTATTTGTGGTTTTTGATGATCCTCTCACATTTGCACAAAGAAAGATACCGACAGCCCTAATTTTGCACACATGCAGGTGTGGGTGCCTGGTAAAATGGAGTTTCTCCTGGTTAGCTCTGTGAGTATTCCTGCTCTGCAGAGCTAAACGCCAAATTTCCTGCGGTGCCAAACGCCAAATTTCCTGCGGTGCCAAACCCCAAATTTCCTGCAGTCCAAACCCCAAATTTCCTGCGGTACCAAACCCCAGCTTTCCTGCGGTGCCAGTGCTGTGTTCTCCTCTCTGGCAGGCCGTCCCTGCGTTGACTGCCACGCGTTCGAGTTCATGCAGAGGGCGTTGCAGGACCTCAAGAGGACGGCTTACAGCCTGGACACTCGGGTACGTGTTCCTGCCTCCCTCCGCCCTCACCTCCCCGCCCCGGGTTTGCCTGGCTGGGTACGGCATTCGTGACATCTCTGCTGACTCACTGCCATCCCAGCAAATAGGTTTATCCCCAGCACGGATTATTTTTCGCAGTCTGCAGAGGTTCATTAATGATCATCTGGTGTGACTCCTTGCGTAACAGCTTAAGGAATTACCTCAGACAGTCCCTGCACAAACGGAGAGGAAGGAAGATGTACGAAGGAGAGGAAAACAAGACATGATTTACTCTCTGCCTCACAAACACTGCTTTCAAGCTGTGAGCTGACTTCAGAGCAGAAATGAGCAGGAGAGGGAGAAGGTGGCAGGCAGGGGAAAGGGAAGCACACACTCACCCTTTGCTCATGGATTGATACTTTGTGAGAAAGGGAGAAGCGCATTTTTCATGCTTTTGTCACAGCACACAGGGGATTCTGCCACTCTGCATGCCACAGGTCTCAGTGAACAAAACGAGGGTGTGTTAAATGCCCTGATTTTAGTAATTAATACACGTGTGAGTTTGCAAATATCTGCAAACTGGCTAGGGTGGGATTTACCCCAGTGGTTCTGCTGCTGTGTGGAGTTTGCAAGAGGCAGGAGGTCTCTCTCCTCTGATAACCCCTCTCCATGGATGTCTTGTCCTTTCTCTCCTCCCTTTGAGCAGGGCCATGGCTCCTGGCAGGTGGGAATGGCTCCTTGCTCCTCTACAGTCACACTCAGCTCAAATTGTCATTCCCAGCAAAGCCAACCAAAGGGACATAAATCACTTATGTGTCTCAAATCATAAGGCAATTATGTAGCTTTGCCTTTGGTTTCTTGTGACCTTGGGCAGCCGTGTCAGGCCCTATACAATAAAGTTGGAGTGACTTCAGCTTTCTTGAGCTATCAATAGCAAACTGATTAGGATAAAGTTCTGAGCATGGGTTACATTCCAAAAGTTTCCCATGCACTGGAGTAATAATAAATAACTCTTAAGTGGTAAAGTGTCAGTAGAAGGGTTTTACCTCCAGCAGCTGTGCTGGGCTCTTCTGGTGCATAGCAGAGTTGCACCTGTTTGGATTAGGGTCTGCTGAAATGTTTTGTACCTACACATGACATATCAAGACCAGGTGCAATTGCAGCTGTGCTGGTTCTTATACTGTCAACAGGCTTTATGTGGGAAGTTAAAGATCTTTTTGAGTGCAAGGGAGGCTGCCCAATTCCTTAATCCCACCCACAGAGATATTCAGATGTGTCTGTGATGTCTGCTCTATCTGGAGAGTGAACTGAGGATGCAGCCCACCAGAGAGCAGCTCTGTCTTGGAAGAGGTGAGGCAGAATATAAAGGGAGAAGCTGGTCCCAGGGTGCCACAAGATGAATTTCTGTTTTTCTGAGGACCTGGACAGGCCTGACATGCCAAGGTACTGACTGAGACAGCTCCCAGTGTTACAGAGCAAGGTGCATGGGAACAGTGCATCACAAAACCAAACAGACCCAGTGGTTTGTAAGATCACCCACCCTTAGACAGCTGAGCTTAATACTACTAGCAAATAAAGGCTGTATTAAGGTATACCTTTCCCAGCCTTTGGACTGATACTCCAAAGAGTTTTCTATCAGAGATGTGTTGGCTAAACACAAATTATTGAGTGATGCAGAGATATTAAAGTGAAATACAGCAGCCAAGGCCCTACAAATGGCACTCTGTGGCCTTCTATACTCTGAAAGGTAGAGCTTCCATATCCTTACTCCACTGCTGATGCTTGGCTCATGCTGACCAGCTACAATTTCTTAAATTTGACCCACAAATAACTTCATTGAATAACTCTTGAGTCTTGGAAATTGTTGCTGCACTGGCAAGCCCCGTGCAGGATTGCTCCTGCATATTGGGGACTTTCTAAGCCAAAGCCATCAAGGCCACAATTAATTTTTGTAATTGATACCTCTCTTTCACAGTCTTTCAGTTTGCAATTGAGTGCTCCCAGAGCTGCTCTTGCTGCCTGTAAATAGTCCTGAGTGACGCCCAGGCAGAGTTTGTGGTAGCAGTGACAGCTTGTTGGCATTACTGTGAAATCCAATAAGCCTGTTTGATGTTAAGATGATTCCATGATTTCTCCTGGGCTCCCAACAATGGGAGCATTCACTCATCCAAGATTTCATTGTGCAAGCAGGGAGCAGTGTTTAACAGCGCCTGCCATTGCACTAAGCTGATAAGTGAAAGCAGGCAAGGAATGTGAACGAGCTCTCTTTAATGCAAAGGTGGATGTCAAAAGTTTGAGCTGAGGGAGATATAGGGCTGGGGAGGGGAGGGAAAGCCACTCTGAAACAGCCTGTCCTGCACAAGCTTGCAGTCTGAGAACAAGAAATGAATAACAGAGTGGGCAGTGCTGGGGAACAGAGCTACTGCTGCCCAAGCAAGGCAGGAGGGGAGCAGGACCCACGCAGGAGTGCCCTTTGGAAATTGCCTTTGTTAATTAGCCCTTGCTGTGTCTGATGTGTCAGGAACACCAGCAGGCTGAAGAACTTGTTGTTTCACAGAGCTTTGAGATAATTTCTTAACAAGTGGGTTTCAACCTCTAATGGGTTTATGCAGTGCAGATAGGAAACTCATTCACAGTGAATTTAAGCCCACTAAGTTATTTTTTCTCCCCTCAAGAAACTCTTCAAAGCCAGTCTGCAAACTCTTTGAGGGACCGCAGACCACAGGGTGAAAACCACAAGATATGCTCAGGAAGAAGTTTCTCTTCAGTCACAATTGTATTTGCTGATGTGAATTCCTTGCACCAACAATTTTGAGTCTCATGAGAAACTGGCTTCTGAAATGATGGTGCTGTGCAAAAGATTCAGCCTTTGTTTCTCCAAAACTGTGACAAGAATCCACAAAAAATTTAAGTTATTTGATCACAATTAAATAAAAGATATTTGAATAACTTTAAAGATCTAAAATTATTTTTTCCCCCTGTATACAGAGAAAAAAAGCTTGGAAATGCTTTTCCACTAAGGACCTCCAAATACAACAGCAAGTAATTTTAAATTATGTATATTGGGAATGGTTTTTTGCTTGAGTACTGATAATAAAACAACTGTCAGTAATTTAACTCAGATTGAAATAGGAACCACACACGCAGACCTAGATCTGCCTTGAAAGATTATGAGTTACAGACAACAGGGTTAGACTGACAGCTGGATTCAACTCAGAGTTGTTCTAGAGAAACAGCAGTATAACTGGGAGCACAACTGGCTCTTCAGCACTTGCTGCCTGGTGCAATTAAATTATACAGGACTGAAGGCATCATCAACAGGAAGCCATCAATCAGCACAAAGGAATTAAGAGCAGTGCAGTTGAAAGTGGAATTTGTCGCAGTGCTTATAAAGGACACTTTAATAATTTTGACAGCCTACTCCCTAGAAGTTAACTGTGAAAATGAAAACATTTAAGCTATAAAAATACTCTCCCTGCATCTCAGTTCTGAATATACTCATTTCATCACTTTTTCTGGATGAAAACCAGCAATAATAACTGTGATTTTTCACTCAGCAGAGCACCTTGGCTACAGCTGTGCAGAGGGATTAGATCTAATCAATTATATACTCTTTTAAAGCAATATATTCAGTTCTTTGATTTCATGGTTTTTGTTTGGGTTGTTTTTTTTTTCAGACAGATACCCTCCTCCTGAGAGCAGAAAAGAGAGGCCTGTGTGATTGCTTTCGTGCAATACACTGAAATAAGCCTGGGATTTGGCCAATGGACATTTACTCATTTTTAAAATGCTGTTCAGTAAATTACAGGAAGATACCGAGTGCAAGTTGTGCCCCATCATAAGGAAAAGGACTTTTATCAAAACAGGTATATCTCAGTTAGATTTTTTTTTTTTTTTTTCTTTGTTGTGATTTATCATTTACTCTATGTGATATTGCATCTGCTGAAATGTCAAGAGAAGAAACAGTTCCAAAGTCTTGCTTATGGGTTTTATGCAAGGATAGCATCCTGCTTTTTTTGGTTTTTCAAGCCAAAAATTCTCCTTGGACTCTCAGGCCAACCTCTTGGCTTACGTGAATGGCCATAGATCTGTGAAAGTCAGTGAAGTCAAATTTTAAAATGTATTTATAGAAGAATAACATGAAAAGGAAGTTACTTTGCCATGATGCATAGATAAACATTTACAAACAAGCAGAGTTGACATTATATAAAAATTATAGTTACCACTGACTGCTTGGCACTCCAAGGAAAGGATTTGTTCCCCAATTGTATCAATAGTCCAGCGCACAGCAAACACAGTAATCTGTCTCACAATTTCAATTTCTTCAGAGCCACACAGTAGCTGTGATCTTTTTGGAGAGATTTATTAAGTATCTAATGTGATCAGTAACATTTGTAGTCACATGAATACTGCCTGGCAGTTGAACTGATTGCGTCTGCCAAAAGCTTCTGGAGAAGTGTCTTTCATTAAGCAAATCACATGCTGGACTGAACCACTCAAACTGGCCTCTACAGAGAGCTTTGGCAGAGAGCCTACACAATGCTGCCTGCCCAGGAGTGTCTTGTAAACTGTATTTTGGGAAATACTTAAATTCTACCAAAATGTTCCTTTAGTTCTTGCATGGACTCAGCACTCCGTCAGGGTGGGTTACAGTGCGGATGTTGTTCGTATTCCTGCTGCAGCAGGAGACAAGAGAGAACCAAACAATTAAGCAGTGTAGTAGTAGTAGACACCAAGACTGTGCCTTGTTACTCTTTAAAAAAGAACAGCAAATCCTTTCTCATTGTTTGCATTTTTTCCTTGATTTTGGGAAAGAGATCAGAAAATGGCCCCAGTGGAAAGTTCTTGTTGATAATGGATTTTTCATTGGGGTTAAAATATCATCCCCAAAGTAGAGATTTGTGTATCAGCTGGATACACATAGATACCTATGTACAGGCTAGAAACTTTTATACAAACAAGAATACAAGAGCAGGATCAACAAAAAAGATGTTTTCAAAGTCATTTTACTAATTCTTGTCAGTATGTCTGTCTTTCCATAAGTGGCGGGTGGTTTTGATATTTTGTTCTCAACCTGCTCAGTAAATTGGGATGGAAGCTATCTTTATGTTTCCACACTGCTTCTCTCCATTTTGTCTACAACATAAAACACAGGGAAATTGGAAACTTTGACCCTCTGCCAACTTATTATTGCATGAGCAGTCACACTCAGTAACACAGTAAAGGAGTGTGTTGCCATATATTTTGCCAAAGTTGTTTGAAAAGTCTGTGGTTCTCAGCGAAGAAAAACTTCCTTGCACCTGCATTTCAAATGAGAAATCTGCTTTGTCCTTTGTAGTGTTCCAGCAAACCCCTTTATAGGTCCTTGGGACCTGTTTTGTGTACAAGAGAAGCAGCATGACACAGCAACAGCTCCCTTCTGGTAGAATCACACCGCACTGTGGCACCCGTCAGTAGAGAAATAGATGTTTCCCACACAGACCAAATTTTATTATACAAAGCAAACAGCAGGATTAACACAGCTTCCTTGCAAAATACCAGCCTTTGGCTTCTTTACTCCCAGTTATATTTGGACCAAAGTAATGCAAAGCTTTTGAGCCAGCTTTTTGCAGGGGATGGAGTCCCAGCACCGAACCTGTGAATTTTCCAGCACAGTTCCCCTTTTCAGGGGGCAGCATGTCTATGGTTTGGTATTGCTATTGTGCATGCTTATTCTGCTGATACCCTAAAGAATCTTGCAAAGTTCTGTTGCAAGAACTGGGTGGGGGTTTTTTTATTTATGTTTCATTTAGAAAAATGGTTGCTCCCAGTTGAGTTTTGATATATGCAGCTTGGTATGATAGGAAGGTGGAATGAATGACAAGTGGATGTTGTCTGACTCCCAAAGGGATCAGAGTGACACTGCAACTTTATGGCTGTAACAGAGTGATTATTCTGTACTTCTCTTTGTCTATAATACCACACAATAAAAGGGCAAGATGCATTATAGTATTTGGTGTGCTGTGTTTCTGATTTGACAAATTGATGGTGCTTATGCATTAATTAATGTCTGTTCTTTAATTAGGTAGAAAATACACAGAGAAAAAATGCTGGTTTTAATACAAAAAAAAACCCTTGCATTTGGACTAAATGCATTAATATATTTTTTGCTGAAGTAGAAAATCCAACTCACTCTTATTTGAAATAAAGTTACAGAAATGATTTTGTGAGCTTCTTTGACAACTTCTTACTTTATACTTGGTGGTTTTGATAAAGTTCCTTATAACTGAAGGATGGCATGAAATAAAAATGGAACTAGATAGTTTTAATTTATTTTTGCTCAGGAAGTGAATTTAACTTCAGAACCCCTGGAGTCTCCACTTTACTAGAAGAAACTATGTATTTTACAGAAGGATTTAATTGCAGGAGTGCTTAAAGCAGAAAGATTTTTCTCCCACCCAACACTTCTGGGGTTTTTTTTTTTGGTTTTTTTGGGGGGTTTTTTTTTTTTGGTTTTTTTGTTTTTTGTTTTTTTTTTTTTTTTGCTGCAGAGCCAAAGCAGTTCTTGTGACATTTGAAGCCAAGCTGTGTCTTCTCTTGGTGCAGTGCTACTGCTGATAGCCCTGGGCATGTGGCATTTGTACACAGGGTGGAATGCAGGTGGTAGCGTGTGAAATTCACAGCCAAGTCCTCCCTGGGAGAGAAATGCTATAATCACATTAGTGTGGTGCTGTCTCTGGGCAGGCAAGGTGACAGAGAAATCCTGGTAATGATCCCCACATCTCCAGAGCCTCTCATACCTGAGCCAGTGCCTTGTTTGGGTGTAATTCTGTGTATATTCCAAGTCATTTGTTTTGAACTGAGTCTCAGAACAACTCTCTGAAGACATGTCTGGATTTCATTGTGGAAATGGAAACACAGTTTACTTTGCTTGTAATGTAGAATCCTATTAGGTAACATCAAAGCTCAGATTTCAAATTCAGCTAGCTCAATCTAGCTGACGAATGGACTCTCTGGAATACTCTGAAAATCCTGTGGAATACCCTCTCCAGATGGAAACCTCATATTTAGAAACCAGTTATGTCTCTTTACCCAGAACAAATCTGTAGGTAACTCCTGGGTGATCTGAGCATCTGATATACATTCCTCATTTTCAGAGAAGTAATTATAAATGGTGGAAGTATTTCCTTTAAGAGTGACCATGTGGTTTCTGTGCCCTCCTCTGCACCTGCCCCAGGGTGGAACCCAGAGCCAAGAGCTCCTCCTGTAGCAGTGGGACTCATGGTTTGCACACAGATCTCACCCTGATGAGACAAAGCACTTGCTGAGCTGAAGGAGGCTAACAGGAATCCCAGCTCAGTTCAAAGTTTAGTTCAAAGGTAATTTAAAAGCTGAAAGGCTCTGAGGCTGTTGAGCCTTTTGTGAGGCAGAAAAGCATAAAGGATGTTTTCTCTTTGGAACTGGCACAAGGCAGAAGATTTGCCCTTGCCCCTCTTGGCCTACAGATAGAGACTCCGTTACCTAAAAGAGTGTTCTGTTCAGTTCTTCCCTGGCCAGGACTCAGTGCATGAGAGAAGAGGGGAGCAAGTGTGGAGGGGAAAAGTCACCTGCCCTCTGCAGCCTGGCTGAGTTCCTGGCAAATCAGAGAAACCAAAGGTGCAGCCTCCCAGGGATTTGTGTGCTGAGCGTGGCAAGCAGGGGCTGCAGTCACTCTGGCTGAGGGCAGTGCTGCAGACCAAGCAGTGTCACAGCAGTGTCGGAGGCAGGAGCTGGAAAGGGGAGCCCAGAGATGTGTGCAGTGCTGCAAAGCAAGGCATCATTGTTCACACTCTCATCAAGCACGGCGTGTGAAATTCCCAAACTTTCCAGAACCTGCTTTTGAGGCTGTGCAATGAAATGCAGATGGAAGAGGTGGTTGTGAATAATCCCTGTGTTCCTCAGCTGAAGCTGGGCAGAAGATGGGAGGTCTCAGGGAGGCTGTGTCCTGTGCTTGTTCCCAAAGAAGATATGGAAGAGACGGAAGCATCTTTTGCAAACTGGTACTTGCTGATTTAAAGAATAAGGGGAAATTAATTTGCAGGTGCTTTTCCCATCTAAGGAAAAAGGCAACACTCACTTAAAGAGTGTTTTTTGCAGCAAACATTAAATAGAAGTGGAAAACTAATATCAATTGCAAATATATATATATATGTGTGTGTGTATAAGATGTATAAAATATTTAGCCTCACTTTTGCTGTATTAAACATTTTGAATGAATAATTCCTGGCTGCAGTGGATGAAGCAGATGGGACTGTTAAACATCTGAAAAGTCACTGAGATTTTCCAATGTCTGATTCTGTTTCTGTCCTGAACTGGCCTTGGGGTTCTGTTCAGAACATGTACCTCCACATAGGCAGAGGAAGGAATTAATTTTACCCACATATGCTCATGATAATTTTTTGACTGCTGAAGAAGGATCCCACAACAGAGGGGCCTTTGGTCCAATGTGGACAAGCTTCTGTGCTCTTGCTGTGTTTTCTGTGTATGTGGCTGGAAACAAGTTGAAGTTATTAACTTGCTGAATTCCAGAGGGGAGGAATGAAAAACACCAGGAGGCTTTTAAAAAGTCACTTAATCATTCTCATGATTCTTGAGGAAACTGAAGCACATGGTAGACTTTACAGGAGTCCACTTGCCTCAAACCTGTGTCATTCTCTCTATCACTGAGCTAGGTGGCAAAGAGAAGACAGCTTGATCCTTGAATCATTCCAGTCATCCCAGTTGGCCACTGAGCTCAGTGTTGGAGAGGAAAAGCAAAAGGCCCAGTGGCAGCACAGAGCAGCCACCTGTGATGGAACTTTATACACTGAGGAACTTCAGGTATCTTCTTGCCCTGTCTGTGTTCCTAGTAGATAAAAAAGCCCTGTCCCTAGCAGATAAAACAGGATTAACATTGATGTCATTCATAAATGCCCATCATTAAATCTCCAGTTCACTGCACCCATCATTATCTTTCCCATGCAATAGCTCCTTTCAGAGAAGTCTCTGGTAAATGATGGACCATTTGTTCAGCCTGGCTTGTCTCAGTGCCTTCTTTGGACTCCATATCATGGTTTTGTTCATGCTGAAATAATCAGAGCTGTTTTCTCAACACTGTGACCTGAAGCCTACCCTTATATGTCCACATGGGAATCTCCATGATCTCACTGAAAACCACATGAGGTGACCCAGGCCTGTTTCACAGAACACAGTGCTTTGCTTCCTCTGTGTGCCTAGAACAGCTGCCTTTTGGATCTCCTACAATTCCCTTACATTTCCCCATCCCTAGAAAAACAGAACAGGGCACTGAGGGCAAAAGGAATTTGATCCTATAAATTGTGTTTCTCAAGCTGATCACGAGCTGAAGGTTAAATATGATCCATAGTTCAAGTACTGACCATGTGAAACAGCAAACAGAAGCCCAGCCTTTTTATAGTGATGCAGAAGGTATTTCATCATCTTAAAAGCATTAAGATACTAAAGATAGATGGTGCCTGCAGCATGGATTACTGAATATATCTGGTTTTTCAAACTGTTGGTACACCAACCTGCTCTTAGCAGTTTGTACATTATAGATGGGACAGAATGACACATCTCAAGGGGACAGATTCTCTTTACATCAGATTTCTTTCCATAATAAATGAAAAAGGAGAGGTAAAACTATGGATCTACAATTTTTTCTCCCCACATAAACACAATAATGATAACAAGTCCATCTTCCCTGATGTTTAATTCCTTTTCTTTTTAATTGCTTAAGAAAGTGTGCCTGTACCTCACTAATCAAGGTGTGTGTGGGAGTTGAATGTAAAGCAGACTGTAAAGCTTGTAAAGCTCATCAGTAGCAGTTTAGTACAAGCCTGCAGAGGAATTTGGAAGGCAGCAATTCTTGAGCTGTGATACAGCTTTGCCCCTTGAGTGCTTTCATGTACTGCCCAGGTTTCTTTTGCCATCTCTGGCCTCCAAATTCATCAAAGGAGGAATATTCTTTCCCTAAGAAGAATGCAAGCCACTGTGCCTCAACTCTGGATGTATTAAAGGCAAATATTTTTGTGTATGAAAATAGCAAATTCTTCAAGTTACAATAGTTTTAAGGTGAAATCAGTGGACATCATAACTCTGTCTGGCTTCTGGCCTTAAAGATACAAATAATTGTTGTCTAACTATTGGCTGTTTAGGTAACACTTGGGTAATATATACAGACAATAAAGAGATGTGTTATACATTTAAGCCATTTATCAAATCACCAATTTTCCTACTTAGAAACTAATGAAAAACTTTATTTCAAACTCTAGTCCACATTTCTAATGCCTCTTCCTGAGCTGTGCTTTTTATATTTCTTTCCGCCAAACAATCACATCACTAAGTTTCAATACCAAGATGTGCAACAGCAAGGAAATACCAAGGTTATTTTGTGAGCATTCATGAAGGAAGACAAAGGAGAAGGTTATAAATTTCTGTTCAGAGACTCGAGGTAAGATGTGATGTGCAAGGCCCATCATAACATGACCTTCTCTCTCTAAATAGACTGCTGTATATTGCCTGCAAAAGAAAAGTAGTCCATGCCAAACAATGCATTGAATAACTGTGATTTTGAATTTGTGAAGCAATTCTGAAGAATGGATTGTAAGGACTGCAGAATATTTAAATGTTATGCCAAAAAAACACACAACAAAAGCCAAGGAGAAATGGCAACATTTTAAACCTTCTTCATTGCAAATAATCAACTATTTCCCATACATACAGTTATATAACAGAAGCAAACAATTTCATTGTGATGTAGTTTGATGAGTTGGATCTGGATGTAAATGAATCCTGTCATTGGATTTAGTAAGTGTTAGACCTTGGTCAGTTCTCTAACAGCAAGTGCAAAGATGCAACACTTGAGGGAAAAAAAATCCAAACAAAGTCATAGCAAAAGTTTGGGAAGATAAATATGATAAACTTGGGAAAATGCATTTAACTGCTTTTCATTTGACATAAGGACTGATTTACACCATACCCATTAAAAACTTTAATTGCACATGGCACGTGAGCAATTTTTTTGTGTTGCTTCTTCAAGATCAATGCTGTGAGCAGAAAGAATCTTTGGAGTAAGTTTATTAGAGAAGCTGTCCTGTTGAGTCACGAGGTGCAGAAAGGACTCCCTATCCCTCCAAACTTCTTCTCAGAGAGGAGAGAGGAGTATGGACGTGGCTGGGTCCAATCCCAGTCCCAGACTTAGTCAAAGGGTTTTATAGATGCAATTGAATCTTTTTACAACTTTGTTCTGTGGGATTAAGGATGGCAACCCAGATATATCAATGAGATTAATTATTTATTTTATTGATGATTCTTATGATAACCATTAGAATAAAAAACCCTAATCAGAATTATTTACTACACCATATAGATAGTTATAGTTACTAGCATAGTGCACTGTTTTCTGAAGCAGTATTGAAGCAATGATATTAAAGACAGTAAAATAATTATTAAGTAGACATTGGATGTTACTCTCCCATACCAACAACTCTGGACAAATCTCTTTCACTTGGTCTTGAGGTGCATCCTCACTCATGAGAGAATCGCAGGAATGCTCTTAGAAAAGGTTTGTTAGAAGTCCTGCCATTATAAAGTGGGATTTTATAGTATAAAGTTATTGACTTTTGGTTTCTGTGCCAGCTGTGTCACCTCACCTGCCCTTAGCTCAGCAGCTTTAGATAAATTACCAGTACTACCACTTGTTGGTTCCTTCATCAGTATTTTGCCTGCTGCATCCTGACTGGTGACAGTTTCTGTCAGGAAACCTTGTTCTTCACATCCTCAGAATAACTTTGGGATTGATGAGTCAGGCTGGTCCTGGCGTTCTTCAGCACCAAAAGCAGTTCAGAGTCCCTTCATTCTCTATCCACCACTGATAACTTTTGCAAATAGGGTAAAGTTCCAGCTGTTTTAACCCCACATAGTCAAAGCAACCTGCTATAATCAGTTGTCATTTAGACCCTCAGTTTATTCATTTAAGGTCACCTGATGGCTCATGTACATCAGGACAGGAACTTTATCATCAAATTCATTCTGCAGTTAGGCAGTGTGAGGTTTTGTGGCTGAGACTGGCACACATTTGGTGGTTTGGATGCCCATATACTCCTGCCAGTCACTGACAGCCTGGAGAAAGCATCCAGGCCCTTCTGCCTGGGTCACTGAGTGGCTCTCTGGGGAACAGTCCTCCTGGCAAAGTGTCCTGGCACATGGAGCCTGGCAGGGTGAGCCATTTCCCTGGACTTGTCAGTTCCTCAGGGTGTTCACAGGCTGTGCCTTGGCACTAGAACTGCCCTTGGGCCCATCCTTCCTAAAGAGAAAGGCACAGAAACACCTCTGCCTCTCTGCTGGGTCTGTGAGCCAAGCGTTAATGGGGAAAAAGGTTCATACTCTGTAGGAATGGAGACTCCAAGTTTAGTTTTTCCTGAGGCATTTGGGCTTGGCCCCTTAGTAAGGGTGTTCCCCTGCCCTGAGCTGGCTCCCAGCAGCCTTTAATAAAATCCCAGCCTTGCACTGTGTGACATTCATTGCTCACAGCCACCCCTTCACCCTGAGACAGCCATACTGCAGGATTTGGGATGATCCCAGCATAATCCTGGTGTTTTGTTTGCTTGCAAGGAAGGAGCAGATTTAAAATTCAGTTTGCTACTGTGTTACCTCAATATCACCACTGCGATGAAATTACATGGGAACCATGGTGTGAAAGCCTCAAGGTGTCTCAGAATCTTCCAGGTTATTTGTGCTGACAAATCCAGTCCAGAAGAAGAAATCATGGGATTTACATAAAAAGCATGAGATGAAATTAATACATCCAAATTGGTTCTCTTAATTTTGTGCCAATTTTCATGCTTCAAGTCATGCTAGCTGGAAATTACAGCAGGAAATAGTGCAGAAATTGTATTAAATATGAAAATCTGATAACTCCAGAGAGCTGAGGGTTTTAATAGTTGCCTTTCATTGTTTCAGTAGATAAAACATGAAGAACCCTACCACAAAGACCCCAGCAGCCTATATCAAAGAACTCCACCAACTTTCTCAGAGTTCAGCTACTGATTAATTTACTCTGGTGAATCAAAGGTTGCTTCTACACCACGCCATTCATTACATTTTGATGTAGATTTGGGTGAGTTTGATGTGCCTCATTAAGCAAATCAGATACTGGGCTCACACACACAGATGGCTTCTCAAACGCTTCTGAGGAAGTGGAGCTCAAGGGCCCTAGGTATGATCTCAGAATCAAATCAATATTGAAATGTTTTGTGAAACTTTGCCTGGAAAGCAAGGCAGGAGAGATGAGCAAGGATACTTACAGATGAGCAGAGGGAGAGAGACTGAGTGGGTGAACTGGCTGGAGCAGTGAGCCAAGATGCAATGCTCCAGATCTAATGCTCTAGAGGTTCTTTCTGTAACAACTGTTTCAGCTCTGCACAACCCAGGAATCAATATGGGCCACCAAAGTACAAACAATAAATCTTGCAAGGTGCTACAATAGCAGCTTGCTTAAAACAACATATATCCATGCTTAACAGCTTTGGAAAATTGGAGGCCTTGAGGGCTCAGTATGCTTTGGGATTCATTGCTTAGTGAGTTTTGCTCTCTGTTCGATGGAGCCATTATTCAAGCCATGACAGTATTTTTCATTATGTATCCATGTGGAACCCGAGAAAAGATCTCCAGATGGAAATGTAGTGTGCAAACTACCCAAATGCTATTTTTGGAAACAGCATTTGCAGAACAATTGTTTGGGACTTTACAATAGGCCCTGCTGAAAAAGTGACACTCTGGCTCAGAAAGATTGATGGGAACAGAAGGGCTCCAGCCCATTCCTTGAGGACAAATACTCCAGAAAGATATTTACAAAGCCAGTTGGGGGTTTAACTTGAAGAACTTTGGGGGTAAAACGTTCAAAGATGAATTTTAATAAATGAAGATCCGAGCAGGTGCTGCTATACTCAGCAGCCCAGGTCTATCCATCAGGAATCTCTGAGGAAGTGGGAAGTGGCAAGGCATCAGGTTGACTCCTGTCAAACCTGGCATGAAGTGCTGGAAACTAGGGCTGGGAAAGTTGTGGAGAGAGGTTGAACAAACCAACACCTTCCTCAGCCTGCAGATTTCATAGACAGAAAGGGCATTCCTTAGGGTGTCCTTAAAAGGGTCTTTTTCTAGGGACTGAAAATCCTGTGGTCTAGGCAGGTCACACTGGGATTTGAGTGTGTTAAGCTGATACATTTTCCTGGAAAACAAGTGCTCTTTGTATCATTGTAAGTTAAAATGTTGGCATTTGCACAGCTTAGCTAGAATAAAAACTATTTCTGTCCTTTATCGTCTGGAAAAGCATGACTAGGCTATTGCCATTTTAGGCTCAGTTTTGGGATGCTGGGAGTCTTCTGGAATGGATTAACCTGCACTATGAAACAATTCCTTCACCATGCTTTTAAGATAACTGTAAAAGAATAAGCTCTTGAGTGGAATCAGATATTAGAAGCTTCCAGACAAAGCATAGATACCTGTGACTGCCCCACAATAAAGCACATGCCAGATCACTCAAGAATTCGAACTGTGTGAGAGGAGCTTGAGGCTGTCAATGTATAAATCTGGTTGTCAGTCACAGTCTGGTTTCTTTTGTTTTACAGTGATTTGTTTTGTCAGTGTCTTGAGTACATTTGGACCTCTGAGTCCTTCCTGTGCCTGCTGGCTCTTTGGCTGCCACATTTGTGTAGACAACCAGGCTGAAACACTTGCTGATATCTCCATGATTCCATGGAAATGGATGATTTCCATGATCTTGTTTCCATGCATTTGATAGCTTGGTGCAATTTCACATTGCCCCTGAGTTTTTACTACATTTAAATTTGAATTTGCCTCTCTTGGAGTTTGAAAACCCCATTCTTACAAATTTCTAATGGAAAATAGGCAACCAAATCTTTTACCTGTCTTTCCTGTTCTGAGTCATCTAACTTTATACATAGGCTCATAATTGCATGGAACCTGTGAATCATTGTCTCTCATTGATTTCAGCTTCTTGATCAGCTCTCATCACCAGATTTCAACAGAAATGTAAGTGCTGAGGCTGGGACTCTGTTACAGTTGTTCAAAACTAGCTCATTTTTCCCTTTGGGTATTTTCTAGAATATCTTCTTATGCATAATGTATATCTTTCTCCTGTAGGCTTCTGTTTCACAGTTCTCCAAAGCCTTGGTGCTTCCTTGTCAATAAAGGTTGGCACGCTTTCAGTCACAGTGCTTTAGAGCTTTATTCTTTTGTGCTGAAAGAGTCACTGCTTGAAAATGCCTGAGGAAAGCACAGCTATGTGTGATAAGGAAGGTTTATGTCATTAGAAAGGGAAGCTTATCTTAAATAGTGTTCTAATAATTAGGTTTTATTGGGTTTTGTTGTTTCTGCCCAAGAAGAGTCTAACAGTGGTGGTAGGGACTAAGCTGGAAAATACAAATGGGAGTGCAGAAAGAAAATGGCACAGGTTGCTCAGCTTGCTGGAAAAGGCATCAAGAAGTTGAAAAAGAAAATTTGTTTCCAGCTTTAGCAACAACTTATGTTTTCATTGAGGAACATGATTTTTCAAGTTGACAATGTTCTGTTGAGTTTCTGGATAAATAATGGTTAATGATCCAAGTTACAGATAATTTTTGATCCATTGTGGTTGAGGGGGAATAGAAATGCCAGTGGAGGAACATGCAGCAAGCAATTGCGTCCAAGGAACGCAGGTGCCCACCTGCTCCTGGAATAGATGGGGAGAACTCAGTGTTCAGGAGGCAGTGGATGTGATTGAAATTCCTGAAAACCTATGCAGTTGCTCGGGAACAGAACAGCAGCAGTGGCACAAGTGGAGTCCAGTCCTTCAAGACACTAAGTGGGAATGACTCATCAACCACATTGTTTGTGTATGAATGGTGCTATCTTAGAGGCTTTCTTAGAGGCTTTTTCTTAGTTTGCTAAACTGGGATACCCACACAAGAGGGGCAGCCTGGAACATATAAAAATCCAGGGCCATGGAAGTAGAAAAGAAAGGATACAGAGATCACCGCTGTGTTGTCCCCACACTGCCAGTGCTCCCAGCACTGGCAGGTCAGGGAGGCAAGGGGATAATCCAAATTCTGTCAGGCTTCCACCAAGGTGGAAGCAGCCAGTCAGTGCCATTTTGGACTCTCCGTCCTGTCCCCTGAACAGCCAACACTGACTGTACAAAAGCTGAAGAACTGAAAAGGAAGAGCTCAGCAATTCTGTGCATCTCTGTCCCTTTGCAATATCTTGAGAAAAAGAAAGGACCAGCTTCTAGAGTTTTAGAAGAGGGAGCTGTCCCCATTGATGGTGGGGAAGGACAGAATTTTATGTGCTAATAGATTGGGTTGTTACAGTGCTTCCCCACTACTTATTGCCATTGCAGAAAATGCACATCTTTTAAGAGTTACTCTGTCTATTGCTGTCTGAGAATTGAACTAATTTTATGACACCAGCATCCAAAAGTATGAGGCCTTACAGACACCTAAGGCACTACTTCAGGGCTGAGTTCAGATCTTGGTGTGTCAGTTCCTCTGAGGCAAGTGTCATCATCAATCAGGTTCAGCTTCTCAAAGAAGAATAAGTGGTAGGAAGAGAGAAAAGTGTATCCCTTCGGCCAGCAGTGACCTCTGGGGACATTTAGGAAGCCAAGTGCATGTTTGACCTCAGTGCTCAGCCTCAGAGAGCCAGCAAGACCAAGCTGATGGATAGGAGGGAATGACAGTAAGCACAGTCTGTGTGCTTTTAGATCTGCAAACATCTTTAATAAATATCATTCAGCTGGTGGAGGCTTGCAGGGCATTATTTTTGATGATATTATCTCCTCTGCTTTTAGGATCTGTTTGATTTCCTGCAGAAGACATGGGGGGCTATGTCATGCACTTAGTCCATGCTTCAGAGCCATTAGCACGCTTGGTACATAATAAATAAATAAATAATAAACAAACAAATATAAAAACAATAAATAAATAAATAAATAAATAAATAAATAAATGCACTGAGCCACAGTTCAGACCTTATGACATTTATTTCTTTCACTCTGGCAATCTTTCAGATATGGAAGTACAATATTCAGCCCCACATCTGAACTCCTGAAGTGATCACTTTGTTTTTCCTGACTGGAATGACACTTTCAGCAGGATCTGTGTCTCTTCAAGCAAAACAAACAGATTATTGGGTCAATAGCTCTCCAATTTGCAAATCTCAAACTTTTGCATTTGTTTTAATGAAGAAAACTTACACAAAAATGGATCTCAGCCAATTGCTCACACACCACTGTACTAACATAGCGTGTACATCTTGTAGCCATCAGTTGTAAGTAGATTTTGGCTTACAGGAAAATGTCTGATTTGGTCTTTGAATTTCTTCTTCTGGCTCCAGTATCTGAAATTATTGGTGTTTTTCCCTTGAAGTGGTAAAATGGATGATCAAGGTCAGTTTGTCTTGGATACAGTCCTGTTTGCTTACAAAAACTATATTTAATGTCCTTTCTCATGATGTGTATTCAATGTCCTTTCTCACTGTGCACTGCAGTGCAGTTATAATTCAAGGCCTTTTCTCTACTGCCAGTTCTGAACACCAGCTCCACATCTTCCTGTTCCCTGGATAAGGAGTTCTGCTCATCTGTGAAGTCAGTGAGTAGAAAAATCCATTTGATGGGTTGCTGAACCCGTAGTAAAAACCACACTTCAAATCTGCTGTTTACATTACTTTAATTCTAGGAGGGTTACAGGAAGGCTGCAGCAGAAGACAGGAATGGGAAAGATAACACAGTTGATGATTCAGAAGCAAAATTCACCACTACAAAAGATCTGTATGCATTATTTATAGGGCAGGCTAGCACTGCTTCTTTGAAATCACTCTGCCCTCATGTTTTGGCTGCTCTTCTGTAAGTCTGCAGAGAAGTGTGAGACAAAATGATGCAGCAGAGGGGACGTGTGAGAGTCTGGGCAGAAAGCCATTTAGATGGGCTACATGAATCAAAAGGAATAAACCCTGGATGTTTCCTGTGCATTTCACTAAGTGCCATTCCTCAAGGTTTACCTGAGGTTAGTTAAAAGCCTGGTCCCTGCACATGGAGATACAGCAGAGTTGGAGAGGTACATTTCTCTTTAAGCAGGAAGGAGCTATGCCTGGTCTTATGGGATAGGTGTGCCCATAAATTCTTTACACAAGAAGGCAAAGGCTTCTTAACCTGACTATGTAAGGCTCACTTTCTGTGCCATGAGTTCAACACCTGCCCAACTCCCTGCTCATCAGCACTTCCACTGAGGTCAGTCCCTCTCCTGCTGGAGTTGTGTGTATGTGTTGTTGGGGACTTGCTTTGCAGCTCACTCGCTGTGAGATGCACAGCCTCTGGCTCTCCTAGAAGCATGTACCTGCTATGTACAGTCCATTTAATTTGCCCCCCAGTTTGATTTCTGTGTTGAACTCTCGGTGTTGTTGACTTGTAGCAATTACAGAGTTTTCTGCCAATTAGGCAGTGGAGATGAGCAGCCATGGGCTCCCAAAGTGCCCTTCTGATACTCTGGCTGCTCAGTGCACCGCTGAGCTGCCGCAGGCTATTGCAGAGCTGTTGGCACCAGCATTTTTCTTCTGCTTGCTGAGGGCTTTTGGGTCAGCCTGCAGCCTCACAAAATCTATTCAAGGAAAAATTAGAGTTGAAGCTAGTTCTTGCATAAAAGCAACAGAGAGAAAAAGGCCAAAAACTACCCGTTCTTTTGTAGCAATTGCCAGGAAAGAGGAATTTTCTCTCTACATTAAAAAACCCCTTATAGTTCACTGGGGAACACAATGTGGTGTTCTTCACTTATGTAGGGCTCACAGTTACAGTTTCTGGGCTCATCAAAAACCAGCTCAGCCTCCAGAGCAGTTTTGGCAACACCTGTAATCCCCGTGTGCCCCATTTCCCAATCAATTGACTGAAACTCAGATTCCCTTTTTCTAAGGCCTGCCTGGTTTCTCTTGGAAGCAATTTGGGTTAATAGCTGCCCTATCAATTTGCAGTGACCTGCAGGAGGAGGGCACCAGATTTCAGATGGTAGCCAAAACTTCTGGTTTTCAGTAATAATACTAAAAATCACTCTGCTCCAAAGCCCAGTATAGACCAGTTTCCTCTCTCTAAACGCCAGAAGTGCTCACATCCAGCAGAACAGAGTACGATATCTACCAGCAGCTCTCACAGCTACCAGCAGAGCCCTGCACCATCCTGCCTGCTCTAGAAAGTGGATGTTAATGTTACATATTTATGCTGCCTTCTTTTGATCTGTAGTTCTGCAGAGTCATCTCTGTGTCACCTGACTTGGCCATGCCTTTCTTTTTCCCTTTCTTACTTTTTCTTCATTTTGGCCACTGTTGTCCAAAGTTCTGGTAAAGCAGAAATTTCATAATTTTTCATACTGTTTTGCCATGTCCTGCTGGAGGTATCTCTTCTAGATATTGACTGGATTTTGTGCAGCAAAATGCTCACTTTACCCATACTTAGTTATCTGCAATTAAATCTGCAGATAAGGCTTCTTTTATCTATTGATAACTTCTGTCTTGAGATTTGCCTGAAAAAATCTTTGAACTACAAGCACAAATGAGGGCTGGATTTACTAGGAAATGACTCCTTTCCTGTAGCTGACCTTGTAATTTTTACAGTTATGATCATGATGCCTTTTATTTAAACATGCCTAAATAAACTGATGTGTCAGTCACCATATACCAAGACTGCAAACTTCCCAACAAGGCAGATAAAACAAATTCTCCCCAGTACCAAAATGTGGAGAGAGGAATAGAAGCTACAGAGCAGAAGAAGGTGTGATGACCATTGTGCACCTTGTGATGCATAACCAAAGTTGATACTCATTACAAAACAAGTGAGCAGCTAAATTCTTTCTGGAAAGGTGAGGCACAGACTAGATGGGCTTGTGGTGGTATGGAACCTCACTGTGCACACCCTGCACTCAGAGCAGGGCCTCAGGCTTCCTGCTGGCACTGCCAGGGCTGTGGAACTGTGCCCTCAGCAGCAAACTCCATCAAAAAAAGGCTGAGCTAAAAATCACCCCAAATGCATCTTCTGGATGCTTTTCCTAGCCAGTCAGCACCACTCCAGTCTTATCAGGTGCCATCTCAGCCACTTTGCCTTCTCTGATCAGGCTCTGCTGTCCTGAGTAGCCCAAAGAGCCAAGCCAGGGAGGTCAGAGAAAATGGAGAGGTAAAACTGTGGGCACTGTGAGAAAGGGCTCCTCAAAAACACCTCAGGTGTGTGCTTAGCACAGGAGAACCTTCTAACACTGCTAGAACCTGTAATGAAAGGATTCAATGAAAAAGAACATGTAACTGGCATTATCCCCCATGAGACAAGTGATGTCAAAATTAAAAGAAATAAAAATAATGTCACTCTAACTTTTTGGCCTCCTCTAGTTTGCTTCTAGAAAGACTCTCTTTAAATTCCTGTCATCCCATAAGCCACTTTCTGATTTATCATGAACAAGAGGTAAATGTATAGACCTTCTTGATTTGAGTGCTCCCTTGTGGCATTTTAGCACTGACACGAATTTCAGTGGCATTGCATCTTCCGAGGACATGAGCCTTTTCCTGCTCCATGATGCAGATTGGACCTGCTCTGATCAAGGCGGTCCTTCATTTCACTTATCTCCATACCAGCTCACACTAGTAAAGGCCAAAGTCAGGAAAGCTGGTCCAGACAACTAATCCCCATCTAATGACACTCCCTTGATTTTTTTTTCAAGTTCAGCTGGCACTCTTCTAAGCTGTGCCAAAGCCTGCCAAAGGGTGAGGATACTCTGCAGGCAGGTTTTACCTGTGCACGCCCTTCAGTCCAGCACAGTGGAAGTGTTTGTTCCTCACTCCATGCTTAAATAATGTCTGAGCTCTCCTGGACCCAAACAGGGTAAATTATCAAGGATAAAGCACATTTGTTAGATGTAAACACTCCATGCAAATAGATGTTCCTGCTTACAAGGGCTCTTGGCTTTCTCCCCTACATAGGTAGTTTAATTTCATTCCTTAGAAGACAACAGTGAAACATGATACTAGGTTTTTAAGCTTTTATTCATTTTAATTTTCCACAAATGGTTTTCACTGTAACAATCTCAACAGGAAGCAATAACACACATAATCACAAGGCCCTTGATAATGAGGAAAGTAGATTCTCTGCCAGCAGCTATTATGCTCATTTGGGGACTGCAAAAAACACTACACACGCTTTTGTTTGGGTGAGATAAAGGGCAGTTTTACCCTGAAAAAGGGATGTTAGGATGGCATTATCTTATTCAGTGGCTTTGCTCCTTGCTCGTGTCAGATATGCTGATGTTTAAGGAGACAAGTAAAATTGTACTAACCTCAGGGTTTTACCTGCTCTCCCTTGCAGTGTCAGATACACTCCGTGGTTCATTATCACCCACACTGACTCATTACCACTCTCTGCACGGAGACCTCAGCCCTCAGGAGAAGTGCAGTGCATCAGAGGAGCTGGGAAACTTGGAGTTGTGTCCAGCCAGGCAGCTCCCCCCTGCAGCCAGCAAGGGTTAGCAGGGCTACCACTTCTCTGCCCTGTCCCCAGAATGAGTGACTGTCCCCACACGTGTCAGGGACAGCCAGGACGAGGAAGGGCAGCAGTGCTCCTGAGAAGCAGCAAATGTGACCCCTGCACCTTCATGTGTCATTTGGACAAAACTTGGGGGCAGATGAAGGTGATCAGCTGCTGGTTTTCAATATGTACCTAAGCACTGGCATGGCCCTTGTCATCCCCATTACACAGCTCTCTGAGCCACCTGCTGATTTTCCTCCTAAAACACGGACAGTGGGGGAAGTGCTGGTACTTACATGAGGAGATTCATCAAAAGTGGTTGACAGGAGAACTGAAAAGTGATCATAGCCCCAACTTTCTGTCTTCATCATCAAGTTCATCCTTGTAGACCTTCAAAATTAATCTGGAATATAAATACAATTATACAATATTTACTTGTCTGTAGTGCTCATGGGCCAAAGACATTTTAGGACTAAAATAGAAATGGAAATGGAATGTCAAAGCATTAGAAATCATCTTTTCAAGTACATTTTTCATCTCTTTATTAATACATCCAAAACCCTATTAATTTTATCATCAGCCAAAAGCAAATTTATTTAATAGCCATAAACTCATCCCTAGTCATTAATGATCTGGTTTATTACATTTGCAATTTCCACTGAATTCACTGGGAATTTTAAAAACTCAGAGCTTCAGAAAGCTCAGAATATCAAATAGTAAACATCTTTATATATATTTATTTTCTTCTGGCTTTCATTATATAAGGAACGAAGCCTACTAATTCAACATTCTTTGGGGACTGGACCATAAGATATACAGTAAGGACAAAGTTACATCTAAACTCCTGTCACTTGAAAAGGCTGCTTATTTGAAAATTAAAACTTAAGTGAATATACGGTTCTTAACATTGTGTAATTTCAATCACAAAGACAGACAAAATACCACTGTATTTTTGATGTGGAGAAATTCCATAAAACTAAGAAAGAAAAGGAACAAAGGACATTGCATAAAACCTTTCCCTCTTTCTCCAGGTCTTCAATAGAATGAAGATTGATCTGCCTTACAGACAAAGGATCACAGTAAGATAAAATTGGCAGAGGCAGTACCTTAATAGTGAAAAATAAAAGAGAACATTTAGAAAAAAAGTCAGCAGCACCCAAGTGCTGTATCTGTATTTGTTTCAATAAACTTCACCCTGCTATTTCACATATGATGACCTAGAAGCAAAGCCCACTTCCTTATGTCTGCCAAGCCTTTGTGATCAGGGGAGTCTTAAAATGATTCTCACTTGTAATGGTATGAGAGCTCTGAAAATATCCCAGCTCACAGTGTTTTAAACACTGAGTTCAGGATCATTAGTACCCCTTTTTTGAATGAAAACCAGATATTTGCTTGAAATATATAACCTTGAATGATACTGCAGCCAAAGATACCCAGCTTATCAAAACAAGTTTGGATCAGGAATGCCCCCAGAGAAGGTTTGGGTTTTCTGGAGTGCTTGAAGTCCTGCAGTTTCTGATATTACAGCTCTTGTAGCAACATCTTGTCTGAGCTCCTGGAGATGTGTCCATTCACTCTGGTGTCTAAAGGAGCACTGGATACACATGTGGCAGCAGAGATACAGCTAAGCAAGTCTAGAGCAAGATCTCGAGTGTTAGAAGTCTCTGTGACCCTCTCAGATAGGGTCCAAGAGAGCAGAAGCAGGCAGCTGTAGAGGCAAAGCCTGCTGCTCCTGTGCAAAGATAAGGAGTCCCTGGAGGTCGGGTTTGGTGATGAAGGGATGAAAGTCTAATTTCATTTACCCCACATTCTCCTAATTCTGTAGAAACTCTCCAAGTCAGGGCAGCAGACCCAGCATGCTGGCTTTTTTTAACCTCCTGCCCCACAGTTCTGGGACTTACCCTACACTGTGTGTGCTGTTCAGCAGCAACTGCACATCATTATTGACAGCCGTGGTACACAAATAAACCAGCCTGCTAGTGTCTGGGAAATCCATCTTTACAACTCACAAATTCTGTTTGATGTTGAGGACTTGCTATATGTTGCTTGAATTACAGGTTTGCTTTTGAATGTTACTTTTCTGTCTCTTTGCACCTCTTTATAGGACATACATCCAGAGGGCAAAACACACTGCCAGAATTTGGCAGTCACTGAATCTTGACAATCTTCTGATGGTAGGGCAGTATCCTTCCTACAACGAGTGATCTCTGAGCAGTCTGAGTGTTACACATATTTTCATGCCATCCTCCTTGAAAGCATAAAATCTCAATCAGAATGCCACAGGGAGCTTGAGATCACCAGGACCCCTCTGAGCTGCCTTGCCCACACAATATTAGGTATCACTTTCTCCTGATGGCTGAAAATTGCCATAATGCCAAGCTAGTACACCCATGCATGGAGCTCAGTGCAGTACAGACACTGTCTCTTCTTTCTATAATTCAAAGCAAAAACAAAAAAACAGCTGTTTTGCTTCAGAGGTGGCTCCAAGTATCCAGCTTTAGACAGCTCCAGAAATGTAAGATGATTTGGGTTCAGCTTCCTAGTGTGAACATCCCTGGCTCATTGATGCCAAGAATCAAACCAGCATGTCTGCAATAAAACAAATCTAACAAAGACTGCTCCTGGCAACTCTCTGCTGTCACACCAGCACCAAATATCTTTTCCATTATGTTTGAATCTGTCTCATTAATTCAGTCAGACTTCATTTTTCCAATGCATGGGGTCTTCTTGAAGTAAGACACATTAACTTCATCCTGATTTATAGCCCATGGGTTGGTTTCACTGGTTTGTAAACTGAACTCCTACACATTTTTCCTTCCTTATGGCTGTATTTTCTGTCTCCTTCCCTCCAAGAGCTGCCTGTCTGATCAACCCATGTGCTGTGTAGGCTAGTTAAAGATTAACACAGCCAAGCTGTGGCAGTGTAAATCTTGAACATGCATGGAAACATACAAAACAGTTTTACAAAACAAGTTACACAAGTGCCTCATGAAAAAGGTTTGCTCATAATATTTCTCTTTCTTTGTTTGTATTATCACTCAATGAAGAGAGGTGTGGGCTGTTGACAGTTTCACCTTCTTGTAATTCAGTGTTAAACCTAAAGCCCACATTAAGAAACTACAATATGCTCTCTCCAGTCATGGCTTGTACAGGAAGCAGTGGGGGGGATGGAGGAATATCTGTAAGAATTTGCCCAACACTAAATCCCAACAACGGTCATTTAAATAGCCCCAGAACATATTTTGCATTGACCTTCCTGAAGAGTAGGGTCAATCTTTGTTCTTTGGGTGTTAGAGAATCAATCCTAAATGGTTAGAGAGAAATCCTTTGGGAAAAGCCTGTGCTAAGATAAGATACTTGACAAGGCTGCCACATTTTATAGTGAGGTAGAAGCCAGTAAGGACTGTTAACCATGGCACTTGGACAGCACTTTTGCACAGCCTTGGAAAATCCAGTTCTTCTCTGTGTTACATCTGTGCAGCAGGAGATACTCGCATCTGCCTCAGCAGGAATCCCTCTACAGATGTTAGATAACTTGGGTGGAAATGAAAAAGTCTGATTTTTTTTTGTTAGCTTTTCTGTGTTTTATCATCCAGCCACAGTAACATGTCAGTTTTGGCTTTGTGCTGGTAACCTCAGAGCCAACATGGCCTGATAGGATGTCATGTTGAGTCATAGGAGTTGTTTTCAAGACAGCCTCACACATATTCAGTCTGTATTTGTTTTACTTCTGTTTTCCTGTTCAGTGTGTGTCAAGAATTCCCAACGATGCCAGCATCTAAATCCAATTTTTTTTTCTCCACTGGTGAATTGTCTAAAACGCACCTGCACTTCTGTGGGGCTGGGTGTTCTGCCTGCAACCACGGGGCTAAAATCTTCCCCACAGAGAGGGACTGGGGAAATTGGGGTGAGTTCTATGGATTTATGTCCTACGACAGCACTGCCAAAATTGGGAGAAGCATCCATGAGAGGGGAATTGGCTGATGCAGGGACAAGTCTGGGTTGGGCTGTTTGCACTGGGTTTGCACAGTGGTGTGTTATTGAGCTTCAGCTGATCCAATAAATGTAGGAAAATTCCATAACTGCAGATCAGACATTAGAGGACCTGCAGTTTCTGCCTTTCTGGAGATGCCATGTGCAGGACAGGACACTGAACCACAGCATCTCCAGCAGTGCTTTATCCTCCTTGGCAGAAGTTGTGGTGGGCATGGATCAAAAGAGATGGCAGGAAAATGGAACCAACCAATCTCTTACCTCTCCTGGGTCTGGAGCTGCTTATCCTGGAGGTTCTTGCCCTTCTGGCCATCTTTCCTCTCCATGGGATTTTCACCAGTCTCCATGACCCCATCTGGATATCTGCTGCAGAACCACGTTTTACCAGTGTTTTAAGCTCAAATAAAGAATCTTCTGCAAATCCCCAGCCTATTATACCAAAAAAGGAGGATACCAGAAGATCTCATTTTCATGGCAGTGGGGATGAGCTGTGCACTACAGAATACACTGCAGAAAAGGGGGGAGGGATTGGGCAGGGAATTCAGTTCCCAAGGGCACAGACTGCTATGAAGCAAGGATAAAATAACAGTGTACAGAGATGCTAACTCTCTTCAGCACCCAGTTGGGGACCAGGTGAATTGATTTTTCATCATTTTGGGCCCTCTCAGCTACAAACAAAACAGCACAAATGTCAAAATCTTAGTGGAAACCTGCAGCTTTCCAAAAGAAGCCCACAGCCATTTCTCTGACAGTGGCAGAACAAATACAAGAAGTTTTAGTGAATGCCAATTTCTTCTTAAATCTCTTCCCTCAGGGAGCTCAGTGCTTAGAAAATATTTAGGGGGACTGGAAGCTTGCCGGATACTCAGCTAATGTAGGTCTCAAAATCTCTGATGATGCTCCAAAGAATGTTGGGCTGCATTGATGGGCCAAGTTCCTTTAGATTAGGCAGAAGAGAATGTTTTGGCAAGGAAAACAGAGCTCCAACCAGGTGCCTCTGGAGAAAGAGAATTTTATATTCATGCTGTTTGTCACACAGATCCAGATAGGGTCATCTCCAGAGCTGTGTAAATATTAAATTCAGCCTAAAAGCTGACAGAAGCAGTAAGTGCCTGCAGAGTGGGCAGTTCTCCAGGAGGAGACAATGGTTGGCTTTTAGCACATCCTGCTTTTTTATTTCCTTAAACAACTTGACTTGTGTGTGCTGCCAGTTGCTTGCACTCAAACCCCTCTTTAGATCCCTGCATCCACTGAGACTCTCCATTCTCATGGGTGGGATGTAGCCGAGGTGGTTTTCCTTTTTCTCTCTGTGCATATGGGGTAAACTGAGACAGTTAATGGTGTTGAACTTCTCAGTGGATGCTTAGGGCCTTTCCCCTCACAAAGGTACTCAACTGCTTTTCAGTGCAAAATTTAAGCAGGGCTGGTTTGATTTTTACATTACAGCTTGCTGAGACATAGGAAGCAGTGAGCTACAGCAAGCAAGTGAAGCTGTGGTGTGGGACAAAAAGTACTTCCAATGTTTCATACTGGATAAAACTTGCTGTCCCCTTCACATGGCAGAATTTGGCATCCTTTGATTACACAGGGTTTTTACATAGGAAATTTGCTCCTGACTTGTAAATATGAGAGATTTTTCCCAGGGTTATTGCTGGGCAGCTCCATCCAAAATATTCTCTGTCTGTTTTGCAGAAGCAATAGAAACTTGGTGGTAAGACCTGATCCAACTGCCACTGTCCTGAGAAAAAGTGCTGCTCTGATTACATGAAGGAGGAGATATTTGAGTGGATTTCTGTCTTTGTGTCAGGGTATTTGTCATTTCACTGCTAAGAGTGCTGTGGTGGACACAGCTGGTCACAGGTGACAAGAAGCTTCTAGCATGAAATTCAGTCCTTTCAGTAAGGAAAATATGAGATTTTGGTGCCATCCAGGAAAGCTAAAGAGCTGTCTTTCTGTTAGCACTCACCTGCTGAACAAGATGGATTTTGTCAGACTGAGAACACTTTTACTTATCTGACTGATGACAGATAAATCAACCCCCCAGTGATAAACCTACTTTGTGGACTTCCTTTGCAGGTATGGCCCCCTGCCCCTGTGTTATCTGTCAACATTTTTCTGCTTCCAGCAGACAAATTGTGTTGTTTGTGTCTTTTTGCAGCTAGAAAATCAAAGCACAAAGACCTCAGAGTTTAAATCCACAAAGTCACTGAGAGGTCTAATTTTTTTTCTGTGGCTGGAGCTCTAAGTGCTTTACCTTTAGTTATGCAAGAAATGTTCTGTACATAGAGCAACAGCAAGAACAGTGTTTTCTCCTCTGAGCATCCCTCTTCCCTAGACGTGAGGGTTCCCATTCCTTTCTCATCCCTGAGAAAGTATCACGGAGTCTCTGTAATACAAAGACAATTAAATCCAAGCATTTTCTGAGTGGGGTTTTGCTCTTTCCACTGCCTCTTACAGCTCTGAGGTTCAAGGACACCTTGTAGTTTATGCATCTATATTCATTTTAAACTAGCTTCTAACACACTTAGTACTTAGTGTACTAAGCCTGCAATCCTTGCTTGTCGCTTTCCTCTCCTCGTTGCCACCTTTGCTAAGGGAAACCATTTTCAGTGTTTCAGCACTGCTGCTTGCCTCTAAAAGGACAGTGTTGCTTACACTGAAAAGCATTTCATAAGCACAACAATTTCTACAGCTCACAGTAAAGCAGGGAAATACTTGTTTTCAAATCAATGCCCTTGGGCATTGCTGGGATGCGGTGTTGAGGGCCTGAAAGCGAGACGAGCAAGAACCAAAAATGGACCAGGCTCATTGATTTTTATTCTTTAAATAAAGAGAAAATCGAACTAGAATGGAAACATCTGCCTTCATTACGTGTTTGGATATTTAAATGGAGCTGTAGAAAACCTGGGCTGGGAAGTGCTTTCGGTGGCCATACGTGTGGGTTAAGGGGCAAGCGGGGTCCCTGCATGGCACGGCCGGGAGTCCCTGCAGGCCCGGGGGTCTCTGCACGGCCAGGAGCCCCTGCAGACCGGGGATCCCTGCAGACCCGGGGGTCTCTGCACGGCCAGGAGTCCCTACAGACCCGGGGGTCCCTGCAGACCTGGGGGTCCCTGCAGACCCGGGGATCCCTGCAGACCCGGCGGTCTCTGCAGACCCGGCAGCCCCTGTGGGCATCCCGGATCTCCTCGCACCGTGGATCAGCGGTGCCCGCCCGCCGCCGGCCCAGGGGCCGCCCCGCCGCCTGCTGGCAGCGCTCGGTACTGCCCGCGGCCCGGCCCGGCCCGAGCAGCGCCCGCCGAGCCCTCAGCGCGGGTATCGCCACCTCCCCTCACGCTTCTGAGGGCATTTCTTCTTGCTCTTCGGCGGCGTTTCGCTTTCAACTCAATTGCCTTCTGCAAGGGCATCCCCTCCACACAGACTTGCCGGGCTTCAGTTATAGACCTTACGTGGAATTTTTGATCTCGTGGCTGTTTTGCGGCGAGTCAGCTTAATTAGTCCTAGCAGTCAGTCTCATCTCTAGGCTGTGGATGTGGTGTTAGCGAGAGTCCTGGGGACTGGATCACTTAGTCAGCGCGTCCTGATGTCATCCAAAATCTTCGCCTCGTACATTTCAGATGAGGCCCGAAGCCTGCTGGCTTCTCTCTCTTCTGATCTATTTTTAATTAGCAGTTTGGGGCCGCTGCTGTTCCAGCCACAGAAGGTGATGTCGCTGGCACAGCCTCATTTGTGTGTGGATGCGGATGTTGATGCCTGCGCTGAGGGCTGTAACATGTTGTCCAGGCAACAGTGAGCTGGAGAGCAAGGAGTGGGCGCCTGTGGACAGCTCTTGGGAAGAGACCTGCTGGATGCCAGGATCTCTAACTAGAATGGCAGAATGCCCACAGAAAGAGGACGGGGAGCCAGTAATGGAAAACTTGTTACTTTTTGATGAATTAGCTCCAGATCATGCCAGAAGGACAGTTGTTTTCACTGTCCACAAAATCTGGGCAAAGCATTCAGGAGAGCTGCAAGCTGTCAGAACAAGCCCTCCCAAAATGAACTGCTTCATGGCGTGGTATGTATAATTTCCCATTTTTCTTACTAAGGGACAATTTAGTACCCATGCCTTGGTAACAAATTTCATCCTCCTTGATTATGATGCAGTTGCAATGCATCAGGGCCACATCCTGCAAGGGACAGTCTTTTGAAACATGCTGAGTGCCTTTGGCTCTACCCTTGTCATTAAAAGTAGACAAAAAGGCTCAGCACTTCCCACCAGCATTTTAGCAAGGGCTGGGACAAAGTCGTGGAGTCCTTTGGCACTGTGCAGCCCAGAAGGGCACAGAAGAGGACTATGGGGACTGTTCAAGCCAGCCAAAACTTGTGCAAAGTCTGGCACTTTTGCTTGCTGTCCTTACAAGACATATTGACATTATTTATTGATTGGATTTTTAATGTTGCAGTAGCATCTTGGACGGGAACCCTTAGGCCAGAGGCCATACAAAATCAGAGTAGAAAGACACTCCTTGCTCCAAAGGAGCTCACAGTGAGAAAAGAGACAACAAATAGCTATTACACACAATGGCAAGGTAAGGGAACAAGGGACCAATACTATTAAGTGGGAAAAAGAATTAATCCACAGTCAGATATTGTTGTAAAAATATCACAAAAATCATCTACTTTCTTGCCTGTTTTCCCTCCCTAGCTAGATTTTCCACAAAGCCGGAAACGTGTCTGTTGCTTTCGATGTGCTGGATTTGTTACACACCTTCCTCAGAAAGTTCCTGACCTAAAACACATGGAAAAAGATGGGAGTGTTTTTGCTGGCTTCAGTGGACTTTGGATGAGCCAAAAGTCTTAAATGCAGAATACTTTAGTGGAAATTAGATATTATGTTTGCAGCTGAACTTTTGTCAGCCTAAAGCCCCATGCCTCAAAAGATTTATTCAGGGACTTCCTTGTTTAGTAGTACTACTAGTTTAGTAGTTCCTCTCATTTTTCCCTTTAAATGAATTTGTTCCAAAACCAACCCCTGCCACCTAATATTGAGATTGTTTTCTGCTTGAATCAAAATATTTTGGTCTCAGCTCCAGCTTGTGGAGATTCACATACTTTAGGTAAAATGCAAATAATTTAATCTTAATAACACCACCAGTCTGACAAATATTTCACATGACAAGTTTTTGAAGAATCTTCTTCTCCAGCAACTGTACAGTCTGAGCAAGTATCTGCATATTTCCTTAGATGACATGGGGTTGTGCAGTAGCAGAGGATACAGCAGTTATCTGGGGGCCTGTACCTTATTTCTGTTTACAGCCATAAGGGTAGAAATGGAAAAATTTTAGAAATGGAAAAATTTTAGAAATGGAAAAATTTTGGAAATGGAAAAATGTGTGGATTTTACATATTTTCTTTTTTTTTTTTCCAAAAATCTGTCCTCACATATTTTGTTGTAGAACTACACTGTGCTGAGATTAAAAATAGAGCTTCACTGCACAGTCTTCCCCTTCTTTGTTCTAGCCAGCCCAGAAGTCTGAAGGAAAGGTGACTTTAATTGAAAGAGCAGGTGCCCCACTGATAACTACCTCTGCTTGCCTGTCCCCTCTGTTGCTTACTCAAGTTCATGCCCATCACAGCTAGAAAAGCAGCTTTGATGGTGATAAGAAGTAGCAGTAATCCTGCTCACTGAGCATGCAGGGAGTGAGAACAGACCAGGAACCTGGGAGCAAAGCTGTCATTGTGCCATCAAAAGAAAAAAAAAAGTGGCACAAACCTCACTCCTTTAGAGGAAAAGGCCCATCTTCAAAAACCACTTAGAAGGGGAATAACCTGTAAAAGAAAGGGATGAATCTAACAGGTACTTTCAAGGAGCATCAGGCCAGTTGAGGGCAAGAAGATAAATAAGCAAAGTGAGAAAAATGAAACTCAGAGCAGTATAAACCTTTAGTAAGTGCTGTATTTCTGTGGAAGAAGAAAATATTTCTCTTCAGGTTACCACAAAGAGGCAGAAAGTCACTCTGGCAGCACTTTGGTACTGCCATGTTCAGCAGTTGATTGTAATCACTGAACATGAGATTTCAAATCACATGGGAGTTTTTATTTAATACTTTACTAGCTTCAGCAAAAGGTCTGATTTACCTTGCTCACTGAGTCATTTTTAGGAAAAACATCTTTCCAGGCACTCAGCATTCAGTAAACTCTGCAAAGAAGAGTTAAAAATAATGCTAAACCTAGAAGAGTGTGACAGTTGGCAGGAGAGGCTGTTTAAGTAATTAATAGGAGTATCTGGAGAAAGAGAACAGGATGGGAGATGGAAATTTGTGATCCACAGAGAGGGACAACACCTTCCTGTACTGAGAGGAGTTATGCCCATTTCTTTTCAAAGTGAGGTACTGGTCATGACAATGAGAGGACAGAAGGCACAGATCTGTCCCGAGGATTCCCAAGGATTGTTTTTGTATTCCTCTAATGTGGATCAGACCCTCAGGTGGGGTCTGTGAAGAGAACTTGATTTAGGCATCCAGGCGTGCATTAGTGGAACTCTGCTCCATTAATGAGTGGAGTTCAAAGCACCATTCAAGCCATCTGTCAGCTGAGAGGGAAATTACATCTCCACAGCTTGAAATGGGGACTTGGATGCATCTACACCTGTAGATGCCTAAATGTGGGTGTCATTCCGTGAGCTGAATGTCAACAGTGGAAGCAAACCATCAGAGCTACACCAGTTGGCAGTAGTTATAAATCTGAGCCCATTATTTTCTTGACTTCCAGCATATCTATGTCCTTATTTACATTAACCAAAGTTAGTAGATGCAGTTTGCTAACGAATTCACTACTGGCAGCAGGGTAGAAGTGAAGGTATTTTACAGATCCTCATAAAATAGGTTGCTAGCTGTTCATGAAATATTAAATTCAGGGCCTTATTCCTGGGATATTAAATGCAGTTAATGATGCATCTTTGACCTCCTTTGTGCTTTTGTGGTTTGGCCAAAGTATTCGTACATCTGGAATTTGGCTTCTTCATAAAATGTTAAGTAAACACAAAGTTGTCATCACATACATGAGAAATTACAGAGCTTTGCTTTAGTAATTTCACCTTCACTGTGTCTGTACTTTTGAGTGGAATGCCACGTTTTAATTATCTCTTTGGATGTAACAGAACATTTGCTGGTCTCAAGGAATGTAATATTTTACTTGCTTCAGGTTGAAGCAAGAATTTTCCTCTGGCTCTGTAGTGCAATACACTCCTTAAGTGAGTTTGGTTTGCCTGCAAAACCTCCTGCAGAGCCGTGCAATGGTGTGGCAAGTAATAGCTTAAACCTGCCTAGAGCAGCATCTTTTAAGAAAAAATTTCCAGCCAGTGTCACATTTAGTCAGCACAGGAGATGCTGTCAGTGCTCTAGCTGAGACTGCCAAATTTTAGCCTTGAAAATGGCAAGTCAGCTTTGCTCTTGTGTCCTGCTCTTCCCACTTCTTGGGGCAAACAGCTGGATTCACACACAACCTGCGTGTGCCGGGACATGCTGAGAAATGGTGAACTGCAGTCAGTGCTTATTCTGAGGAAGAGGAGCTCTGGCAGGGAAAAATATGCTAAAGATGTGCTAAGACCTGCCATTTGAAGAAGATACCCCAGAGTCTGAAGAAATAAGGAAAACTTGCAATTATTTCTCATAACTGTTTTTCTCTCTTCCTACAATAAAACAGTCTGTTTTAAGTAATCTCCTGAGGTAATGATCTGCTTTTCCAAAAGGGTTTTTATAGTCCTTTTCCTGTCTTCTCTGGAGCATGGTTATATGAATTGAAAGTTAATTCATCTGGGCTTTGACACAATTTGTTTTAGAGTTCATCTCTGCATCCTTGAATGGATTTTCCTCCTTTCCTGATTCATTATAGGGTATGGGTTTGAGTTCCTTATACAAGATCTGCTAATGGCTATTTTCTCTTTCCAACTCTTCCTTTTTATCAGAGATTTTGCTCAGTGACTCAGGATTTGTAGCAGCTATAAGAGTTCATTTCAGTTCTTGGAGGAATTTGGGGGGAATTGAGCTTGGCATTTTGTACGTTAGTTGCTTAGCTACTTCTTGTGGTCTAGGAACATCTCTTTTTCCCCCCCTCTATATTTAGCATGTCCACTGTAGTCAGAACGTTCTTCTGTGTGTCTTTTCATCTTATGCATTAGCAAGCTTTTATAAAGTTTTGCTGGCTAATTCTGTGAGAGGCTGACAGCACATTTTGTAAGTGCTATGTTCTTCCTGTCGTTGGTCTTCAGCAGTCATCTCTTTTAAATGGGCTTCTATGATTTTGTGGTATCACTGTGTGGTTAAATTTCCTTAAGGAGCTGTCAGAATTTCTACTTATACTGGCCAGTTTAGACGTGGTAGGTCATTTCAAATCTGGCCTGAGTACAAACAACTCCATTGACTCCACACAGAAACACGGAGCAAGTTTTAACAGTGTCTGAAATAGCTGATCTTCTGTATTTGTCACTTAATTCTACTTTGTTTTAGGAAGCAACTATAATAATTCAAAAGGCACAAATTTGTGAACACATTCACACATCACAGTATCCTGGGGTCACCATGTAACCTCTCAACAAATTAGGAGCTAATCAACAGGGATGGTGCCTTTGAAAGTTACTGGATCAAAAATACCTGGGCTGCCTTCAGCCTGCGCGTTCCCCAGTCCTGCTCCTAAGGCTCCTTCACACAGACAAAGTTTTGACTCTAACACAGTAGCCCCTCACTGGAGAGGACAAGCAGTGAATTGACTTTGTTGACTTAAAAGAACGGAGGTTTTCCAGGCTTCCCCACCCATCCCAGGGCTGGCTGTGGGACAGAGATGACTCCCCAATCCCACTGGCCTTTCCTAGAGCCACCTGCTCAGGGGACACTCCTTCCTAGCCAAGTCTGCTGGACATTTTCTTCTTGTTGTTCCCTCTGGCTTTCCCTTTCCATTGCTAGCTGCTCCTGCTTGTCCTCATTTATATGAAAGTATCTGAAGAGAGAATGCCAAGGGGGTGGATTCAGGATCTTCTAGGAGCAATAGGACAAGAGGCAGTGGGCAGAAACTGATTCACAGGAAGTTTCACATGAATATGAGGAAGAACTTCTTTACTGGTCTGACTGGGACAGGCTGTGCAGAGAGGGTGTGGGGTCTCCCTCACTGGAGATATTCAAGAACCATCTGGACACAGTCCTGTGCCATGTGCCCTGGGATGACCTTGCCTGAGCAGGGCAGTGGGGCCAGATGATCCATCCATGCTCCCTTCCAACCTTTCCCGTTCTGTGATTCTCTGATTATGTGTGTCGTGGTTGGGGGGGGAGGTGAATTCCTCCAGGGGGATGTGGGCAGTCCAATCAGTGATCAGCTTTTCTGCTGGCACCTGGGTTGGTCACTCAAAGGTTTGGACACGCCTCTGAGGACACAAAGAGTTAAAAGCAGGAGTCTGAGGGGCTCGGTCTCTTTTTTCGGATCCGGGTGTCAGCAGAGAGATGTCTCAGGTCTCCTTCCCCCGCCTGGCCACGAGGCTGGGTGGGGGAGGGGAAACACGTGGTCGGCTCAGCTAAGCCGGAGCCCCCGGGGGGGGGGAGAAGAGAAGGGACAGGACTGGAACTGAGCTGCCCCGTCCAGGATGGAGGGGTGGAAAACTGTGGAAGTGCCTTCTGTGTGTGCTCACCCCCCTCCTCCCCCCCAAACTCCGGGAGAAGGTGCTCAGCCATGTGGGGGGTTGCCGAGCCTGGGAGTGCCTCGTCTGCAGCACCCTGCCGAGAAGAAACTGTTAACCCTTGCTTGGCAGAAAGAAACTTTTCTTAGACATTGATTCTCATGACTGGTGGTTTTCGGAGAGAGGGAAGCGGCCTGGGACCGAGATGATAAAGCATGATTGGAAAGAACTCGATGGAAGAATGAGAGGAGTAGCCTTGGAGCTGGACTTTTCTTGCATAATGTCAGCCATGGACTGAACTTGAGTCTCTTTTGAACATAAACTGCATTTTTGGGTGGATGCAGCTGCCCCTTGCTTTTGCTACAGTGACTGGCACTTGAAGTGAGTAGCGAGCAGAGAAGAGAGGGGGAGGGTGAGGTGGCACCCTCTGCCCTCAGGGCAGACCTGCTCCTGGAACCCCGGCCCCTGGGTGAAAAGGGGGAGAGCTTGGCATGCAGCATCCTTAAAAAGCCCTGTATGCAGTTTTGGCCTATGAGACAGCGGTGAGAGCGCTGGACATAGGAAAAAGAGAGTATCACCTTAGCAGACTTCTCCGGGCGGTGCTATGGGTGACATGGAAACACATAAGGGGTGGACCCGTGTTTTCTGAGGAACAGTCTGTGGTGCGAGAGAGACTCCTCTCTCCCTTGCTGAATTGAAGATTAGTTTGTTTTTTGAGTGGTGATTGTTTGATCTAAAACCCAGGGGTTGGTTTGTGAAAAGTGATGGGTGGGGAGGTAGAAACTGGGAGAAGAAAATGTTCTAAGAAGTTTTTATTTCTGTCTCTGTGTGTGTTTAAGAGTATTTCTGTCCCTGTTCTTATGTAATTAATAAAGTTTTGGTGGGTTTTTTTTTGTTTTCAAGATTTAAGCCTGCTCTGCTCTGTTCCTGATCACATCCCACAGGAGTTGTTAGAGAAAAAACATATATTCATGGGTGCACTAACATCTGGCCAGTGTTAACCCATGACAATGTGATTTAGTGATTTCAACTCCACCTTGCACCACATGGGACCATGTCCTCTCTGCCATGCTCGCCTGTGCTGGCAGCTCCAGCAGTGCTCTTTCCAACCTTCCTCATCCAAGATGTCCCTCTGGTTTCAGGCAGCCCAGCTCTCTGGCCAGCAGAAGAAAACTCATTTTTCTTGTCCCAAAAAAGCAGAAATGTAGTTGAAATCCAGTCAGTCAAAAGACTGTTTCTTGCCTCATTCTTTCAGCCTGATGAGGTTTCAGAGCAAAGATGTGACAGCCAATGTGGACACTGCAGATTTTCAAAAATCAAAAGGAAAGGGGACGGAATTGATCCAAACTGATGGGCATAACAACTGTTAGTGACAGAAAAATACCACAACCTTACCAGGTGCAGCTGGCCAGCCTCATCCCCTCCACTAGGTCTAGCCCTCAGCTGGATTTATTCTAACCAGATTTATGTCTGCCTTAGTTCTTGCTGCAAATCTGGATGCATGAGTGATAGCTACACCGGGAAAATCAGAGTGGGAGGAAGAACAGTGAGATGTGTCTTGAGGCTGTGCCCAATGTTAGATCTTGCTCAGAGGCAGTTTCTGGTATTAGCTCATGAATAAAAAAAATGCCATGCGCAGTCAACTGCCAGCCACTGGGAGCTGTGGGGACAAGACAAACCAGTTTTAATGAGGAAAAGATTCCTCTCACATAATTCCTAGCTGATCCATAACAGGAAATGTTTCTGTTTCTCAGGTCTCCATGCACAGAACAGTTCTGTAGCAGCTGAAGTTCTTCTCTGAGACTCAGACTTTCATTAAACAAAGGAAAAAAGAAAAGATAAAATGTCTGGCCTTCATAGCTGTGAATAAAACCTTTCAAGCACAAAAAGAAAGTCAAATCTTGCCTGTGCATGGAAGTTGATTGCTTTAACCACTTTAAAAGGCAGAATGGAAGACATTAGCCTGGTATAAAGATATTTTATACCAGTGTAGCTAATCCCATATGGCAGGGAAACATATGGGCACAGCTCTCAAACACTTCTATCCTAATAGAGGACCAAGCATACTAGAGGAGGCATTTTGGCCCATGTTGGCAATCAGGAACAACCTAATTTAGCACAAGTGATGCAACTTCTGCACCTGATGCAGGAATACCAGAGGCACTCAGCCCTTGGTTCATACAGAACCTCTTCTTGCACAGCAATTACATCAACCCAAACCCCAGTTGTAACCTTACTTTGAACAAGGCTGCTGTGCTCATATCAGAATGGATATGTTCCAGAAATTTCTGACCATATCACAGCATTGTTAGGGCTTTGCTTTTTCTTTTTAATAACAGAAGCCTGCACACAGATGTACCTCGGGTTGCAGGCAAGTCATCTTGTTGGCAGAGCTCACTGTGCTCGGGAACTGTTCTGACCTTTCAGCAAAAGAAGGATCATTATGTCTGTAGAAACTGAGTTTTCTCTCTAAAGGATGGCTGTGAGAGCAGCAAGTACATCTTTGCAACAGAGCACAAGTCTAAATCTGCATCTGCCCTGAAATGTTTGTTCTGAGACAAGTGGAGGCAGTCATCCTCTTTCTAGGGGGCATGGACCCTAATGAATGTATCATCCCCTTGATGAGCTGTTTCTGAGAAGTGTAACTCCAAGGGGCTTCTTCCAATGCTTTTTCCTGGTTTTCTTATGACCCTCAAAAATACTTTGTCTGCTTTTCAAACACCTGGAAAAAAAAAAGCTTCAAATGGTTTCTGCAGCTTATGTGAGCTCCCTGGGGCCTGCAGAAGAAAGTCATTCTGGTCTCTTCCTCCCTTGTCCTCCAGCTCAGCTCTGCAGCTCTCTGTGGCAGATGGCAGAGCCTGATTTGTCCCAGGTACCTGCTCTGTGCCAGCACCTGGAACTGTGCCTGAAGACTCTGGGCCCTCAGGACTCTGCCCTTGGGCCTGTGTTTCCTTTGCATAGTCATCTTCTCAAATGGTCTCAAGCTACAGGAACAGCTCGTGTCAGTGCTCCAGCAGCCAACCATGGACATGGGCTATGGTATAGATTGTCCATGCTGTTACCAGTACATTTCAATAAAGAGGTGTCATTACAAAACCCAGGTTTGCTTCCAAATTTCTTTCCTGAACTTTTAGGTGCTGAATTTGCCTTAGTCTGCCTCCAGTGCAGCATCAATATTTTTAAGAGAGGTAGAAGGCAGAGGTACATTTGTGAGGACACTCAAAAATTTCCTTATCACTTCCAAATTGGGGATGTTAGTTTTACAGTGGACCTTTTATGTGAAATATCTCTATCATACCTTGTTCCAGTAGAGTGTTACCTCTTGTAGCACCCTGCAAGGGGTTTCAAAGAGAGACAACTTCTGGGCTGCCTGATGGAAAATTCTCACTATCTTTTCATTGCCTGAAAGGGAAATCCCAAAATCTGTGCTTAGATATTTAGTGGTGTTTCCCTTCCATCTTTATGCCTGTGGGTTGTGTCTGTAATTACTTGCACAAATGTAGCTCATTTTAGCATGTGCCAGTCTCTGGAGACCAAATTTTTCTACATTATTGAAGCAGTATTGTCTGGAGCCACACTGCCTTCAAGATGTGAAAGGGACTCTTACCCAGTGCTGAGAGATGTCTCTGGCTTTGTTTCTGGCAAGTACAGGTCCAAAGACAGTTGTGAAAAGTCACTTCTTGAGGATAAGAGTAATTTATACTCCTGAACAACATCCAAAGGGCTTCTCAGTCCCCAGAACACAGGCAAAGGCAGTCAGGGGAGTGAAGGACAAGAAAGCAGGGAATAATTGCTTTCCTCAGAGAATTTTTCTTTACCGTTTGCTAACTGAATGCAAACAGACCAGTGTTTCCCAGCTCTTAAGAGATTCACCACAAGCTTCTCCCGTTTTTCCCTGCTGAGCTGCAAAGCAGAATCTGTGGGCTTTGCTGTGAGGCACACAGTTGGCACCTTGCTCAGGAAAACCACCTCCTCATACTCAGGCACATTTCCCAAGTGTCACACTTCACCTGCTACAGCAGACAGGCCCTCCTCAATTACTCACCCCAACCTGGGCCAGCCAGGAGTGGCCTCTCCCCTCCCAGTCCCTCCACCTGCAAAACCTCATACAACCAGGGCTGAAACCCATCAGCTGTCCCAGCCCTGTGCCTGTGGCAAGGAAGAGCAAGGGGGGCTGGGTATGACAGCAATAAGGATTTTCCTTGCCATGGCAAACCTCAGCAAGCTGAACAGCCACCTTCCTGCTTCTTTCCAGCATTCCCCATCCCTGAAAATCTTCAAGGCCAGGTTGGACACAACCCTGAACAACCTGATCTGGTGGGTGTCATCCCTGTCCATGGCAGAGGGGTTGGAACTAGATGATCTGTAAGGTCCTTTCCAACCTAAACCATTCTGATTCCCCGCCTACCCCTTTAAGCTCAGGGCATTCAGCAGCACAGCTGAGGACGTGGTCAGTCCTTGCTTTCTCAGGGCTTGTTAAACCTGTAGAGTGTGTCTGCTCAGCAGCAGGTGAGAAGCACAGAGGCAAATGCTGACAAAAGCCCAAAGGCACCAATTTCTATAGGAAATGCCAGAAAACTGGAGTGTATGAAATATAGTTCATGAACTTTGATGGGGAGGGGCAGCAATACCTTGCCAGGTGTAGGATTTGGCGAGGTTTCACACTCAGAGAGGACACTGGAAATATGCAGAGCAGCTTCCAAGGAAGAATTAGAGGTAAGCTTACTCTGTACAATATAGAAGTGAGCTTGGAGGACAGCACTAGGGCAGCTGGAGGATCAGCCTGTCCAGGGAAAATTGAGCTGCTGAGAGGGCTTGAGGAGTCCAAACCTGGCACTGCCTTGGAGAGAGGCCTGGTAGCTTGGCAGCCACGCTGTTCTGCTCTGAGTTCCAGAAGCAGTGAGAGGTTTGGTTCAGAGCTGGTATTTGCTCTGTGGTGCTGCTCCTAAAAGCATTAAAAAATGCTTTCCTGTTTCATTTGGCTGATTTATTGTTTTTCCTCTCTTTTCTTTCTCAGCCCTGTACTAGTGGCTAGGCTTTGTTCTCACATCTAGGACTGTGTGCTAGGCAGGAGACCTGTCAGGTGGGATGTGAGCTCAGAGCAGGGACAGCCATTTCCCAGTTTGTTCTAGGTATAGAGATATTTCTGCCTGGGATTCTTGGAATGTCTCTCTGTGACTGCTTTCAAATTAATCCAGGTGTTCTGCTGTACCATGAAAAATGCCATTAAACACAAGGAAGGAAACCCCCACAGATGCACACATTTGCCTTTGAACAAATGAAGGCTCCAAAGAGATGGAAGTGTAAGTGATGTGCTGCATGCAGACAGTGGGAAGCATTAGAAACACTGGTATTACTTTGCAAATCCTTTTTCAAAGCAGAAGCAGTAGGACACAGCCACATCAGACACATATCATTTTTCTGTTCACAAATGCTTTTAGACACTTAATCATAGCCTGTGACATGTGCACAAGAGGATGTGCATTGGACCAAATCCTTGGTCCATATGCTCTGGAGCAATCCCCAGTTCCTCCTCAGTTACAGCCAAAAGTGGCATGAGTTTTGGGAAAATCATCTGTCTTGTTATCATTAGGAGGATGGATGTATTCCCTGCCATATATTATAACCAGTGCTTTTATCATTAATGTTTAAATGAGACCATTACTCCCAAATGCAACATCTTTCTTTAATAATATCAGATTTTCAGAGCTTCTAATCTCTGCACCCAGACAATATTTTGTTTCAGTCTGTCCTTATCTGAAGCACGAAATTTGTCTTCTATTTCTCCTGCTTGGTAAATTGCATTTTTTCATATGCTGCCACAGATGGTCTCCATGGCCAGACTTCATTCTCTTAATTTTCGTCTTCAGCCAAGCACTGCTTGCATGAGAATTTTGGCTCTTGTTTGGTATGGGGACTCAGCAAGGAGAGGCACATGCCTGCCACTGGGCCATGCCCCTTGTTTTGGAGCTTTAATTTTTCCTCTGTGCACTCTGGTTTTTTGTAAAGCATAATTTAGTAGAAGAGCCTGGCAGGTCTGCCATGTGCTTGAGTATCTGGAAGCACAGGCAGAATTTCTCCCACACAAATGATCCCACCAGAATCCAGCACTGCTGCCCAACACAGAGGGAAACAAGAACAAAGGGGTCAGAGGAAAAGAGTAATTTCTTTCTTAGCAAGAGATACATCACTGAACCAGAAACTTTCAAGTGCAGCAAGCTACAAAGCAAACTTAAACTATGCCAGAGAGTGAGCTGCAAAGGGGAGGAGGAAAAGCCAGTCTCTGGGGATGGGATTATGCACATCTGACATCCTCACCTGGCTTTTCAACACAAGGCTGGAGGAACACTGCAGCAGATTGCTTGTGGAGGCTGCCTCCTCCCCAGCACAGGATATTGGGAGCAAAAGCCATCTATTAGGAGCAGTTGAAGGTGCTGCCATACAGGACCTGTGCACAGGTATGACTGCAGGATCTTTCAAGGGTTTTCTTGTATTGTCTTGTCACCCTCCAGCTCTTTCCCACAGAGGACACTGACAAAATGTTTGCCCTCTATAGGGGCAGGTAGCCAATATTTGAGTCTGGTACTTACTCAAAAAGTTATTGCTGTCCTCTTGGTTATCAGCCATGGCTCTTCTAACCAGAGTTTCACATTGTGTCTTGTAATGCACACACCACCTTACCCTGCCAATAGAGAAAGAAGCTGACTTGGAGCCAAGACAAATGAAATGTTCTCTGCTCATTGCCCAAGCTGAGTAAAGCACTGAAGATAAACAAATGTGTGCCTAAAACTTCTTGGATTTACTGTTTTTATATCCCAGGTTAACTTGGTTCAGTGAAGTATTCTTAGGGACATTTTTAACCTTGGCAACCTTAAAAGGGGAAGGATCATGGTGTCTAACACCCTTCCCAGGGGAAGGGAAATCTTAAAAGCTGTCCATGATTAACAACCCATCTTCTCAAACAGCACTACTTCTGCTTCTGCCAACAGTGGCCTCTGGGAAGTTGAGATCCAACCTCTGCCTGCTGGGCCCAGGTGCAGATAAAGCCACCTTTACCCACCTTATATGCTGCAGCTGTTTTGCAGGTAGGTAGTGGAGAGCAAAGCCTGCATTTGGGGAAAAGCTTTTGATGGCTCTCAGTCATTTTGTGTGTTTGGTAGCACATAAAGCTGTTTATGTCTATGATGTTTCACAGCACTCAGCAGGAAAGTGCTTAAAAATATAAAACTTCTTGTAAAGAAATTCATAACCTTCCTGTGCTCATCAGAGTATGGCTCTCAACAGAGGCTTCCCCAAAAGAGAAACCTGCAAGCCAAGGTGATCTTGCTGCTGTCCTGAAGGAGGAGATCCTGTTGACTGAGGCAAGAACTGAGATCTCCTCAGTGTACAGACTTGTCTGGTAAGACATTGTGGGTTGACCTTCGTTGGATGCCAAAAAGGTGGTACCCTCATTGGTACCACAAAAGCCACTTCATCACTCCCTGTCCTCGACTGGATGGGGGAGAGAAACCCTAACAAAAGGTTTGTGGGTCAAGATAGGACAGGAAAACTCACTCACCCCTTGGTGTCATGGGAAAAACAGACTCAACTTGGGAAGAAATACTCTATTATCAATTAGATCAGAGTAGCATAATAAGAAATAAAAACTACATCTTAAGACCCCTTCCTCCCAACTTGCCCTTCTTGCTGGGTTTAACTTCACTCCTGATTTTCCTTATCTCTTCCATCCAGCTTGGAGCTGGCTGGCATTGGCTCTTGTCAGACATGGGAGAAGCTTCTGGCAGCTTCTCACAGCAGCCTCCCCTGTGGCCTTCCTTTGCTCATAAACCTGCTCAGCTGGGCAAATGGGGGAAGCAGAGCTTGGTCGTGGCAGCACATATGAGCACTGAGAGGGTTTGGTGCACTGTGATGGGCACTGGTGGGAGCCAGACTTTAATGCAGAACAGTGTGATGCCGTGTGGAGCTGAAACAGCCACTGTGGGACATCTGTACATAAAGTGCCCTTCCAGGATCAGTCACCACCACAGCTTTATCCAGGTAGCAGGGGCAGCGTTCTCCTGTGCACAGCACGGAACAAGGCTGGTGAGGAAACGCAAGAGGGAGCACAGAACAGTGTTTAATAATGAACATCTGGCTCTCAAAGCACAGGCTGAGAGGCTGATTTATCGGCACCGAGACAATAGGCTATTGTGCTGTGTCACAGGGACCATTCGACTGGCTCTATTCATTCCTACAGATATATGAACTGCCCATCTCTTATAAATTACCTCCTCCTGTCTTAGGTTGTGGCCTTCTCACTTCTTTTCTCTCCTGCTCTTCCTGAAGGGTATTTTTGAGCTGTAATATATAAATATTTGACACTAGTGCATTTCTTTTCCTTGGCTGTGGTCAATGGCAGCATGTAAGAGTGTTGTCTAAGGGGAATTTTGCTACTTGTAGCAAAACCAGATCCTCTTCACTATGGTTTGTTCTGCCCTTTCATATTCTGGTATGTAATGTGACCAGGCAATCAGTGGTAATTACTACTATCTAAGACATCAGGTGCTCTGCTGCAAACTGCAGACCTGCTCTTCCCAGGTTCTTTATGAATGGTGCTACCAAATATTAGTGAGGCCTTGAAAATCCCTCAGGAAAATTGAATCTGCATTGTTATTGTGTAAATAGGAAAACAAAGGCACAGTCAAGTCCCAACACAAATTATGAACTGTGATTCTGGGACACCCCAGTTCTTGGCTTCCCAGTGTTGATGCCAAGGGCCCCGGGTTCTTGCGTTGTGAGATCTGTATTTCCTTCCCACCAACGTAGAGTGGAAGAGAATTGCTGTTTGAGAATAGAAGGAAGCATTTGCTATCTCTGTTCTGTTTCCATTTCCTTTGGCCCAAATAATGCTGTGAAGTACAAGACTGGAAGAGGGAAAAGTATGTTATAAAAGCAGTGATAACTTAGCATTCAGCTAAGGAAATGTCAGCACTAATAGTGTTTGTGCAGTCTTAATTCAGACCCCTCCACACATACGCATTTGAAGACAGATTATGTTTCCTCTAGTCCCCCTTGTTTCCTCTAGTCCCCCACCTCATTTAGTACCCAGAAAGGATGACGCTCAATTAGTGAACAGTTAGTCAATAATCTCTTCTGTCCTTACTGTTGTGGAAGGATCTGCTGTCTTATTTAGTGCCCATCTTTAAACCCTGCTCTGAATACAGCATTACTCACTTTCTCCTGGGCACGTCTCTGGAAATCTTTGGTGTTTGGGTACTTCAAAACCACAAGTAATTATTGTCACAGCCTGCAAGTTAATTAGTGAGACCAAACTCCTTGTACCAAGGAGGGAACAAAGACACAGACTGAGGTTGGAAACCATTTTAAAATTGGAATGTTCAGTGGAAAGACATTGAGGTGTTCGAGTATAACAAGAAAAGGGCAACAGAGCTGAGGGAGGGCATGGAGCACAAGTCTGGTGAGGAGCATCTGAGGAACATTGAGGATCTTTTATCTGGAGAAAAGGAGGCTCAGGGGAGACCTTATCACTCTCTGTGACTACCTGAAAGGAGGTTGTAGCCAGGTGGAAGTCAGCCTATTCTCCCAGGCAACAAGCAATAGGACAAGAGGAAAAGGCCTTAATTTGCAGCAGGAGTGGTTAATATGGGATATTAGAAAAAATTTCTTCACTCAGAGAGTGGTCAAGCAGGGGAACAGATTGCCCAGTGAGGTAGTATAATCACCATCCCTGTCCAAACTAAGTGTAGGTATTGTATTTAGGGACATGGTTTGATGGTGAACTTGGCAATGCAGGGTTAGTGGTTGGATTTGGTGGTATTAGGGGGCTTTTCCAACCTTCTGTGATACCAATGACTGTTTTCTTTGTTTTTAACTGCTTGATCCAAGCTTATGGCAGAATGACTTCCGTTTAGGATTACCACTGTTCTGGTCTTTCCCTGCACAACAGCCATGGAGGCCTTGCTGCTGTTGCCTGTGTATGAGCTGGGGAGATGCTGTGCAGGAGCTCTGAGCCTTGGCACTCAGCAGTGACAGGTAGATCAGGCTAGTTAAACGTGGAGTAAACCCAACAGATCTGCTCTGGCAGGCCCAGCCAGACAGAGCAGGAGAGTGTCTAAACCCTGCTGGCAGAGCTGCCCGGGCAGGCTGTGAGCCAGCAGCCTGGGCTTGGACACAAGGACCGTGGTGGGCAGGAGACTGGACACATGGTGCCTGAGCCTGCTCCAGAGGCTGATCATTCAGGCAAAGCTAACATAGCCTTGGCCTCAGGTTTTCAGGGTTAAAGGCAGCATTGGTGCTGCTGGAGCCAAGAGGAAGCGTCAGTCTTCAGAAAGTGTCACCCAAAAACTGCAGGCCAGTCTTAGAAATAATCTGCAAGCAATTTGTCCATGGTCATATGGGAAATTTGTGGCAGGCTGGAAATATGATGTGGACATCCATCTCCCAGCCCAGTGTTTTAATAACAAAGCTGTACTTCCCAGATACTCACCTACTTTGTTATTTTTTCTTCTATCAGAAACATTCTTTATACATGTCTATTTTTTTTCCTGCAACAGCTTTACAAGGGTGGATCTCTGTTACAAACCATTTTTTCCCACTGAATACTGAGGGTATTCTAATGAATTTAGTTTTTAGAGCCCTGTGGAAATATTTTTGATAATTAACATTCAAGCAGTCCAAATACATTTGCTAACCTGCAGAAACATAAAGCAGTGAGAACTTAATTCACCAGTGAGATGCCATGTAGAGGGACCTGCAGCTAAAAGGTATCAGCATTTTAGAAACTGCAATCCAAGGGGAAAAATGCTAGAGTGTGTTGCATTCAAAAATATGAGTGAGTTGGGGTAAATAGAAATGCTGTTCTGTGAAATGATGCTTAGGGAATAGCTAGTCAAACCTTTCTGTTTTGTCAAATTAATACTTCCAGGCACAAAATGGATCCCTTTGAAACTTTTCAGTCTTTTAAATCTTTTTGTTAGTGTTCTTCTGTGCAAGTTTAGACAAGACTTAAGCAGCTAATTTCAACTAGCACTTAATTTTTGCAGAAATTCTGGATACCTGGTGACTCAGGCTAAGGTCAGTGAAAGGATCAGTCCAAGCCATTGTCCAGGAGAGGGTAAGGCCAGAGCATCGTGGTTGTTCTTAACCAAGGTAGTCAAAGCTTGATATTTATCAAAGAAGATCACACTTCCCTCCACACTTCAATAACCTAACAAAGAAATGCAGTTAGCTGAAAAGGTTATTGTGAGAAGCCCTGTTTAGACACTCGTTACTGTGTTTCTTTACCTGCATGCCATGGAGATAGTTTAAGAGCAAAGTCATCCTCTCCACAGGGTGCAGAGCTCTATTGGCTATTTTAAGACATAGAGGCAGCAGGAGAGGAAGGACTACTGATGATTTGAGAAATGATAATCACTGTGCAAGGGCAAGATGCACAAGTGCCAGTGACTCAGAAAATTGTGTGCCAGCCAGAGGGAGGACTGCAGGGTGAAGGGGTGGTGGAGGAACAACCTCTGCACAGCCCAGGCTCAGGAAGCTGCTGTTCCTTTCAGGCACAAACGTGCTGCTGTGACTCAGTTCAAAGCCACATCAGCCAATTGTGAGATATTTCTGAGCAGTGAATTGTGAACAACTTATTCCTTCCAAAACCTGCCTCTACCTCTTTGAAATTACATTGCAGAGATTTTTGGGGTGCCAGAGTTATGATTTAAGGACAAGTTCTATTTTTGTGGCAGGGGATAAGAAGGGTCATCTCTGAAGAGGTGTTTGTGTAAGCTACAGCAGTGAATTAATGATTAGAAAGCTTGCTTTCTAATCATATAATTAGTTTAATGATATGATTAGAAAGCAAGCTAAAAACCCAAACCGTTAAACCTGTGGATATATTTTGGACCCCAGATTCTTCCTAGATTAAAGTTGGTTACAAGCACCTAAAGTAGCAGGAGACAAATCTGGTGAAATAACTATGCAACTTGGAGAGACTCCAAGACCATAGAGGGAACATAGCCAGAGTATCTAACCTGGACATCTGAGGTTTGGTATGATACCATAAGATAGAAAATGTGAGGTCAAGAGGACCCAGGTGTCATCCCCTGATGAGGTGAAGGTGGGTGTCTGTGTTGTACAGGACGCAGAAGTCTCTGCAGAAAATGTTAGAGAAAATATTCAGGAATTCAGATGAATAACTGCAGAGATGTTTGGGAAGTCAGTAATACTTATGATAATTCATGAAAAGGCTATTGCTAAAATATAGAGGCAGAGACAAAGATGATGAGAAACAAACCCACAGGCTGAAAAATGTTTTCCAGCACTATGAAACACATGGTATCCTTACAGCAGCAGAGCATGGACCATTTCAATACTACCCAAAAAAGTCTATTTCCTAATTATCCTGTGCAATTCCTCATCCCAGTAGGGGCCTTGCCCTAGGTTCTTCACATCTCCCAAGTCCTGGCATTATTAACAGTACATGTGGCTTCTGGATCTCAGGATGAATTTAAAGGCTAGTGACACCCCATGGCTTCTTCATCAGTCTTTCAGCCAGACAGGGACAAACTGGCCTTGATATGAATCTGTATCATTGCACATAGCAAAACACAACACTAAGACATGAAGGGCTTTCAAAAATAATACTTGGGGGTTTTATTGACATATTGTCCACAGGGAACTGGGAGAGAGAGATTTGGAAGAAATGTGAGAGAAGTGTTAAAAGCTGTCAGTGTAATGCTGTCATGTGTTAATTAATGCAGGGGAGAAGATGATTATACTGAAATGATACAAATAGCCTTATCTCAGGTTAGCAGCAATTGACTGGAGTTTAAATCATTCACCAGAATTAATTAAACATTGCATCCAAATGCCTCAGAAATTATCATAGTGCAAATCATCACAGGACAATAGCAAGCCTCATCATTAGTTGGTGTGAGTTGGTTTACTCCACTGACTTCATAATACCTTATCAAACCAGTCAAACAATAGGAAACAATAATCAAAGGATTTATTTCAACCACTGAATAATTCTAGCAGACTCTCAGAAAAAGAGAGGATTTTGTTATCAATTTTCCCAGCACAATGTCTCAGAGCTAGCTCATGTTGTCAGACCAAAAGCCATTACAAAGAAAGAAATCACAATCTGAGGGGCTGCCTCTCTGCTTCTGGAAAGATACTCAAAAGCAGGCCAAATTTACCACTTTATTCTGAGGCAAACTTAGTCACCATTGCCCCATCCACAGTAGGCCTGTGAATACTTCCACATGTGGTTATAGAAGCCAGGGAAAATCAACATCATCTGCTCCAAGAGGAGGTAGGTGGAGTTAGCTTGAGGTGAGGCTGTCCTCAGACCACTGAGAGAACATAAGTCACAAAGTTTTTGGAGACATCTGGGCTTCAGTGAGCTTTGGAGATCCTCAGATTCAGGGGTGACATAAAAGATCCTCCAAATTTGGTGGGATTGCTCAGGGTAGAGAGCTGTATGTGTGGGAATGTGAACAGTCCAGGAAAGGAGCACTTTTTCCACCCTGCTGCCATCTTCCCTTCTTAAACCCCAGGAAGATATGTGAGCAGAAAATTCTTAATCTTACAAATTAATCTGAAAAGCCTCCTGTAGCTGTACAAGTAATTCCAAACTGCAGATGTTCACAGCTTGTAAATCTTATGACTGCATGCAAACCCAAAAGCACGGGAAATCCATGCACCCATCACCAGTGAACAAATTAAATTAACATCTAGCTTGTTACTAGAGTCCTTGTGCTGCAAACTTGTCAAACACTCATCCCAGCAGAGGCAGAGGTGTCTTTTGAAGTGGCCCTGTGAGCCACCAGCCAAGCTCGTCAGCTCAAATAAGCAAAGCCTTCAATCCTCTGCCCAGCACATCACAAGCATGCCCTTCTCAGCTCCTTTGATTGCTCTTGCTGGACTTTTTGACATAAGCTGCCTCTCTCCAGCTACATTTTCTTCAGCAGTGCCTGGGGACTCTCCCGTGACAGCTGATGATAAGGTGAATTTGTTCTACACGAATTACAGTTGCTGTTTCTCCCTTCCCTGGGGAGAGCAGTGATTATTTCTCTCTCTGGAGTTGTGCTGGGTTTCTGGCATTTGCACTGTCTGGCATGTCACTAGGAGATGGTGCAAACCCCCGTGACTCCAGTGCATCTCTTGGCTGCTGGACTCCCAGGCACTGGTCCGCAGTCCTGTGGGTCTGGTCCTCACGATATTGCAGGATAAGCAACAGCCATCAGTCAGCTAATGCCTCTTAATTTTTTTTTAAATGTTTACTCTGCAAACAGTATTAAAGACAATTTAAGTCATGGGGGAACGTCAGGATGACAATGACTTAATTTTTGATACAGAGCTTATCCATGACTTCCCTTTGGGCTGGGTTCTCTCTGAAGGTGCTTTAGTTTTCCTCTCCTACTGCACAACACATGTGCTGGGCAGCGTTTTAGCATCGTGGTTTACTCCCTGTAAAGGATTGTTTGCAAGCTGAGAAGCTTCCCTCCACCTGCAGTGGGGTTCCCCAGGCAGTCCCATTGCAAGTCACCCTGCTGGGGGCTACCTGGGGAAACCTGGCCCCTTTGCAGTGCTGCAGGTGTCTACAATGCAACAGGGGACACTGTGAGGCCAGGGACTGTCATCTCCTACCACTCACATCTCTGAGGTGCCTTTACTCATATTATGGCCACATATCCAGCTCTCCAGTTTACTCAGCACTGGAGTCACGGCCCCAGGGTCTGCCTTACAGGCAGTCAGGAGAGCAGCAGGGCAGCTGCTGCCACACCACTGCATTTTACAGAGGCACAGGGAGCAGCCAGGGCTCAGTCATCCCAAGTGTGCATGTCAAAGTCAACACAGGAAGGCAGCCCTAAGGGAAAAACAACCTTCCTCTTCACCATTCACCTTTGTCACCTCTTCTGTGAGTGATCAAATTCCCAGCTTTGCTCTGGAAACCTTCCAAAACTCCCCTAATCTCTGCAAGTTTTCTGTCTGCCTTTTCCTATCTTTGTAGTTGTTGGCAATTTTCTCATCCAGTTATTAAACAAATGGTCCTAATATGCAAGGGGCACCTACAGAACCAACAGCAGTAAAAAAGATGCTTTATGCATAAAGAAATGACTACCATAATCTGGTTGGAGGAAAATGCAAAATTTTAATTGCTATGTGAGTGGCATAGAAAGAAGGACATGGTTTCCATGTGTGTTCAAAGAACCAACACATTTCTGATGTAATTGCAGAATTAGGCATAAACAGCAACAGTCAGCAGTGTGAGGAGGTTTAGAAAAAGGAAATGTGATATCTAGATAGCTGTGGTTCAGAATTACACACCAGACAACAGATTATTAAAAAATCAAATAAACAAAAAAACCCACAACATATGTACTCAAAAATGGAATAGAGAAAGGAGTAGGCAAAGCCACAAGATCATCTGAAATTGAACCAGGTAGGAAAACTGATGAGATCAAATCCCTCTGAAAATGCTTTTGTTTTGGTGCATGCAACTTACTTACCAGGAGGACAAAATTTGTGCAGCAGCCGCTGCCTAGCCTGATGCAGGATGGCCAGGAGCATTTTTAACCTCCTAAAATACAGCAGAGCACAAGTCCTCATCTCTACACAATAGGTACGATGCAAGCCTGAGTGCAAATCTTGGTCTGGCCTGTAATTTCTGTATCCATAGGTGAGCAGTGCCTCTTGGTTTGCTTACACTGTGGACTGCTGTAATTCCTTTCATCAGATGCCAGCCCTTGGCATATCTCATTTTGGTTTGGGGGCGCTTTTTTTTTTTTTTTTTTTTTTTTTTTTTTTGTAGTTGAAAAACTAGAAGTAAATTGGATTTTGTGTTTGCTCTGAAAGCTCTCCAAATGTTCATGTAAACGAAAAATCTTTGTCCTCTACACTTCTATAGCTAATAAAATTTGTTATTTTTAAATTTATGGTAGGATAAAGGAGTAAAGCAACAGTAAATCTTGTTTCCAGTGACACTGGTTAGAAAGAGATGCTGTGATGCCAATTGTATTTCCTGTGCCCTGCAAGGTCTGCTAGTCTGCTGCAGTTTAAGTGGGGCTGAATGATGTGGGGAGTCCTGGGTGGAGTTTGAATACCCGAGTTTCATTTTTACCTGTCCTAAGCTACACAAAGGGCAAAACCAAGGTCTGTTTTCACCTTTGTTCTTTCTTCTGACCCAGGCTTGGTAGTGGGGTCAGGCATCTCTCCTTGACAGGAAAATGCTGAGGTGAGTTTTGCCAGTGGTGAGCAGCAGTGGTAAAGGTTTCCACATCCACGAGGTTCAAGCCTCTCTCAGTAGGATGGATGCAACATCTGTGAGTGAAAGAGGATTACATTGAAAACACTTCTTTACTGTCGACTCATTTTTATCTCTTTCGCAAAATACTTCATTTACCATACTGCTTCCATTAATTTATACAAAACCAAATATTTAGCAGGAAATACTGACTTTTCAAACTAGGGGGAGAGGGAAAAGAGAGTCTCTGGGCTCAGAATTTCCAGCAATTTTTCACCTGTCTGCTCAAGCACTGTAGGAAGCTGTACAAAGTTCTCAGTAGCTTGGCCATAGGCAGATTCTTTGGACCAGGCTTTGCTGAAGTTTCACCTACAAGTAACCCCAGAGGATCTCACTATGGACATGTACATCAAAGGTTGTTTAAGTTCCCATCTCTGCCTCTGGATGTTTGTTTCCTGTCTCAGGAGCGAGGATGGAATAAGCTTACATCAGTTTCTCTTCAGCAAATATGGAAGCAGCCCTGGGAATGTAGAGTGCAAATATCCCTCTTTACATGACTTCTGCTACCAGGAAAAAAAAAAGCAGCACTCATGGCATCTTGTCAGGTTCCATAATATTGCTTGACCTTTCACTTCAAGTACTCCTTTCAGATTTTTAAGACCATGTGAGAAACGTTTCATTCATCAAGGTACTTGGAAATTGTTAAGTATTGAAATTACTGGAAGTAATGAAAGTAAGTATTGAAATTACTGTCTTTTTGTTAGCTTAAGAGGAATGCTGGTGAGTCACCTGTGATCCTGCACCTGTGGGACAGCTCTTCTGTCAAGCATCACAGGCCCAGCTCCTATCAAAAGGATTCTTAAGTCTTCAGGAGCAACCAGCAGGTGAACAAGCAACTTTCTTGCAGACATTTGAGTGCCTCTATGTCCCTGAGAAGCTTTGGGCAGTGGCTTTGTTTCAGTTCTGTGGTGTGTTACCAGGCAGGAGGAGGCACAGGATGAATGCATCCCCTGATACGGTTCAGTCTGTTGACAGGTGGAGGAGTTCCTGCTTTCCAAAATGCAGGGAAGAGCACACAAAGCCTTGTTCATATCTCCAGCTTTCTTTGATCTATCTGAAAAGAGATTGAAAGTCGCCTTCTCTGGGATTTACTTCCAACAACCATTAATGGCACTCAGTCTTCCTTGGTTTTCCTTCCTCAGACCTTTCCAAACACATCTTGCTTTTTCTATAGTTTTAGGCAGAGACATGCCTTGGAGGAAGATGTTTTAGGAACAGCTTCCCTGTTTTTTATATCCATAGCAATAAATCCTGTTCACAGGATAATGTGGTGCCCACTAAGTGCAGCCCATTCTGGAACAGCAGTTTGCTGCAGCCTACAAATAAAATTGATTATTTCAGCTATTTTAAGGCATTTCCAGTCACAGTTATTCCTCAGCAACATGGATGGATATTTTTCCAAACTAGGACACAGCTGGTTTATATTATAGCTGCACTCACAGCATCCGAGAAGGAGTCAGATGAGTCATCCCAAGAACCTTTCAGATGTGGGGTGGGAAATCTATTCATGTATTATGAGAAGCTGGTCCAATATCCAAGGATCTGTTTCCCAGAGCAGATAAGCAATGGATCTGGTGAGAAAAGCTCTGCTTCTGATGCCCTTTCTCTCTTTCCAAAGAGAGAGAAAAAAAAAGACAGAGCCAACCTTGGCTGTTCACAGAGGAGATATTTGGTGTGTTGTAGGGAGGAACACGGCACAAAGTTAAATCAAACTTCCAGCAAAACCAAAAAAAGTTTTCAAATCATGTCTGTGGGGGTTGGAAGGGTTTGCGTGGGTGCTGGCAGAGCCAGGTGCTGTTGGGATGTGTCACACCCTGCAAGGACCTGCCAGGCCACCTGCCTGGCTTTGGGCACCAGGAGCCTGCTGGGCAGGAGGAGGTACAAGGCCACCCTGACCAGCACTGGACAGCCTTCAGAGGAGAGAGAAATGCAATGGTCACAAATGAGCACTGGAAACCTGGCTAATGACTTTGGCCCTCAGTTGAAGGCCATCAGAGAATGTCACTATCATGGTTCTTCTTGCACCTAACTTGTAAATAAGAAATTCCCTGTGGCTGCCTCATCCTTAAGGAGAGGATTTTTGCAGACCTGGGCCTGTCACTGTCTGCAGAGCCTTAGGGGAAGAGCTGTGGAGAGCTTGTTAGTGGGCAGTGAGTGCCTCCTTCAGGAACTGAATGAGGCTGAGTGGGACATAATGTAAAGACAACGATGTAGATGAACGTCTTGATGCTGCTCATGTCTTACAGCTACTGTCCACAGCCTGCATGACTGTGGCTGGTGGAAAAAGGGCTTGGCAGACTAACAAGAGAAATGCCATGTTGTAAAAACACAGTTAAGGTCTCAGCTTGTCTGTGTTCAAAGGAGAACAGGTCTCTTGTGGAGGATGTAAATGGCAACCTCCCATCCTTCAAGGGAACCTTGTGTGCCCCTCTGTGCAAAAATCTCTTGTTCACTGCTGGCCTAGGTGAAAGCAGCAAAAGTTCAGCAGGGACCAGAGCAAAGGGAGCCTCCATGGTTCATGTGTACAGCAAGGCCAGAGGATGGAAATTTTTCTACATCGTGTTGCAGCATGTCAAAAGTGGAGGCAGTCTAGCACATCTTCCCCTCCAGCTCCCCTGGAGATTGATTGGGAAAAGATACTGGAGGAATCACCTTTCTGATATTGTATGCTTCTGCATTATGAGATCTGTATCCTCTGGTCCACTGGAAGAAGGTCTTCATTCTTGGTATATTATTTAAAAGTCCTTATTTTCCTGGATATTTTTATCACACATTACCAATTTTCTAGGCTTCAGAACTTTGCATTTTTATCAGCTCTGATCTGCTTCCCCTCTATTTCTCTGTCATATGGTGCTTTTCTATTTCTGATTGGAGCCTTCACTTTGCCACAGAAACTGGAAGGGATTTTAGCCAATATTGTCTTCTTTATTGATTGTGGGAATATGATTATTTTGGTTTGAAAAACTGTTGCTTTCCATTAGCCTTCTGTCTTTGCCCTTCCTCCTGTTTGCTTATAATTTGCTTATAATTTGCTTATAATTTTTTTAGTTTGGAGGAATTAGGCCTTCTGAATCATCATGCTTGTGTGTCATTTATTAAGTGGGATTGTCCTTTTTCCCCTATTAAGCAGTAAGACTGTCACTCAGGTTTTGCAGTGTGAATGTGTACAAAGCCCCAGGATATTAATCTCTCCCTGGATGTCAGCAGCACCTTTCTCCTCCCTCCTTAATTGCAGTGAGACCTTGTAACTGAAGTCCCATGGTTTTCATGTCTGAGGACATGACTGTGCTAAGGTGAAGGCCTGCACTGTTGCACAAACATTTCTTAGCTTGAAGTTACCTAAGAGATGTCATAACCATGCAGAAGATGTATATTTACTAACTTCAGCCCTAGGGAACTGCTCAGCCTGTGGTATCAGCTCCCAGGTGAGGATATTCACAGGATGCTGCAGCTCCTGGGGAACTTTGGGCCCTGCACAGGCCCTGCATAAGCTGAGGCCATCCCATTTCACAGCCACTGTTTTTCAAACCTCCTGTACCCTAAGGGGCAGAGTTTCTCAGTGCTGGAAATTGTAATATGGTTTGTGGGCAGAGCAATTATCCCAAAGCAGAACTCTGTAGTCGGAGCAAAGAAGCTTTATTAGGAATCTGCAGAGCTTCTCCCTTGACCTTGTCCCCAGGGATGTGGTGCTATCCCCACCCTTCTCATCCAGGACAGCTAGAGTCAGGCAGAGGTTCTCAATGTTTCTGCAGTTTACACATAAGAAAACCTTAAATGCATCTGCAGACAGCCAATGCTAAAGGTCAAGCACAGAGCAAGGGGAGCCTTGCTCAGAGCTGCCCCTGTGGGCACTGAGGGAGGATTGGCAGTGCAGAAGGCCCTCCACAAGACCAATTGGGCATGAAGGGGACACAGATCCTGCAAACTCAGGCTTAAGTAGCAAGCAGCCAGGTCTGAGCTTGACCCAAGGGTTCCACAGCATCTGCTCATGGCACCGCTGGCAGCACACTGGGGCTGGCAGAGGTATCACTTATCCTCCCCTCTGCTGTAAATAGGAGAGGCAGGGATGCTGGACAGAGCAGGAGCAGGAACAAACAAGGTCTCACCAGCTCTTATTAGTCTCACAAAACATTGTGTGAACCTGTGGTTTTGCAGCCAGCTTTGGCTGTAGGGCCCCAGCGCACAGGTTAAGAGGGTTTGTGCACCCAGGAGTTCAGCAAAGACAGTGGCTGAAGGCCAGTCACATCCTGGCAGTGAGCACTTGGCTAGACTTTCAGACAAGCTGCAAATGTTTCAGTCAGGCCAAAGTTACAAAGAATGAACCGGGGGGCAAAATCCTGGCGTATTGTGAATGTCTTGACATATAATGTCTGCAAGCTCTTGATACAATCCCAGCTAAGGAGATGATGAGGAGTGGAAACAGCATGGGCACTGCTGTTTAGCTCATTATTTAGACATATAAGTGCCTCATGGTGCCATTGACTGTGCTTATACAGCCTCATTTTTGAGGTAATTAGTTGTTGGATTAAATACAAATCAACTGTGATCTCTCTCAATAGGAGAGGAAGGGAAGGTCTTTGCATTGGCCAAAGAGAAAGTAGGACTGAACATGAAAAACAGAGTTGTGCTGTCAGCAGAGCAGACTTGCTGGAAAAATTAATATTTCAGAGAGGACAAAGTTTTCATATTTTTCTTCCTTTTGGGAAGATGTGAAGCATACCAAGGTTTGCAAGAACCTTGAACTACTTCTGTGGACACTTTTATAAAAAAAATTATTGCAAAATCTGATTTACTAAATGTTTAATGTGTCAATAGACAAATTTGTGGCTAAATAAACATATTTTTTCTGGAAAAAAGGAAAAAAAAAAGTCTTAGTAACTCTTCATTTTTTGTTACAACTCTTTTGTTTCCCCAAGAAAAATAATGTAATTCCCTGAACGTAGGGCAGGACTGTAGGAGGTTGAGACTGGAAGCCACACAAATAAGTTACCTGCTATGTCACCCTGCTTGGCAAGTGTTGCTTCCAGGAGAGGGTGAGCAGGGGCATATGGATAAATTCCATAATATACTGAGTAGCAAAGCAAAGGAGATTCTGGAAGGAGAACAGGAAAATGTTCATTTTGGAAGGGATGTGAATTTTCTGTTACAGAAGCAAAGAACACAGAAAATTCAGTCAAATGCCTGATATCTGCATTACCATTGTATTTTAAGTACTTTTTGTACATTGTCTCTGGAGTGGAACAAAACTGAGCTAGATCCAAAGATGAAAAAAGAATGTGTAGGGTCCTGTGCCATTTCCCACAGAGAATAATAGAATCACAGAATGGTTTGAGTTGGAGGGGATCTTGAATATCACCTTGTTCCAACCCTCCTGCTGTGGGCAGGGACACCTTCCACTAGACCAGGTTCTCAGAGCCCCATCCAGCCTGAACATTTCCAGGGATGGGATATCTGCAACTTCTTTGGGCAACCTGTTCCAGTGTCTCACCACCCTCACAGTAAAGTATTTCTTCTTCATACCCAGTCTAAACCTTCATTCTTTCAGTTTACAGCCATTCTCCCTTGTCCTGTCAATACATGCCCTTTTGAAAAGTTCTTCCCCTGCTCTCTCATAGTTCCCTGGTAGTGATTGTATCTCTGTTTATCTTTGATGATAACTGTGATACAGCAAATTCCCCATCCCTGCTCCCTGCTGTAAACTTACTTGCATCTGTCAAGTGGAAGACCTTTGTGCCCTCTCACCCCACAGATTAGGTAAAGGAGTTTGGTGAGTAAAGAAATAAATTATTTATAAACGTTTTGTTGTGTTGTTTTTCTTCAGCTCAGTATCTGGGCAAGGCAGTTTGTATCTCTCTGAAGGTCAGTTCTGAGAATCAACCTGTTAATTAGATAAAAATACAATTTCATCATTACTGCAGCAATCAAGGGGACTGTATACTGCTACATTTAGCAGAGAGGAGCTTCTGCTTCATTTTTTCCTTCATGGAGTTACAGTGCAGACATAAAATGTAATACTCCCAGCCTAAGAGTTGACATGGGGCTATGTGAGAGTGAAAGCTCTGTGGTTGCAACCTGGGTCTTCTAAAAGGTAATTAAATAAGGTTTTTTGAGCTCCACTGTATTGCACAAAAGCATGCCAAGCAAAGGGAAAGTTTAACAGTCAGACCAGCTAGAGAAGTAATGAGATTTGAAAGCTCAATTTGAATAGAACAATGGATCAGAAAGGTGCCTTGAAATGTGAAGAATTAGTTTGCTTTCTTGGTTCACTTAAAATAAAGTAAAAAATGTGTTCTTTCCCCCAGAAAGATTATTTAAATCCAGTATAATGCCAAATGGCATTAGCCACATGCCATTTCATTTAATTTCATTTCATTCTGATGCCCTAAATACCTCACCTCAGGCACTGAAATGGCTCATCCTGGAATCCTATTCAGCCTTGAGAAGAGATGACTGAGAGAGGATCCTATCCATGTCCACAAGCATCTGAAGGGAGGGTGTCAAGAGGATGGAGTCAGGTTCTTCTTGGTTCCAAACAACAGGATGAGAAGCAATGGGTAGAAACTGGAACACAGGAAGTTCCTCCTGAATGTGAGGAAGAGCTTCTTTACTATGAGGGTGACTAAGCACTGGAACAGGTTGCCCAGAGGTGCTGTGGAGTTTCCATCTCCTAAAGCTGCCTGGACAGTCGTGAGTGATCTGTTCTCAGGGACCCTGCTTGAACAGGCAGGTTGGACTAGAGGGCCTCCAGTGGTCCATTCCAAGCCCAACCATTCCTTGACTCTGTGACTCTGTGAGCGACACAGGAAGGGGCCCTCTTCCCAGCATGTATCCCTACAATGCTCCAATGTGACACACCAGGCTCAAAACCCATCCACACTGTGACTGAGGAGTGCTGGTGTGCCCAGGTTATTTTCAAGGATGTGGCATGGTGGCAGCATCAGGTTTCATGATGGCAACAAATTACCGACTAGTTATTATGTTTGTCATCATCTGAAACAAGATACTGAAACACAAATAGGAATTTTGCCATGTTGTACCATTGCCTGGACAAGCCCAAGGAGGCTGATGGAAGATGTAGTTCAGCTGATTTTCCAATCCTTCAGATTCTCTCATATTCCAATACAAGCTGGGAGGATGAGAGCAGTAAAGGCATTTAAGATACAAGAAGAGAAAACCTGGAAACACGGACAATCAACAGAACTTGATTTTCAGTCAATTGCATTTATGTAAGGATATAAGCCAAGAAAATTATTACGAAAGCATGACAGGGAGAGGACAGTGACATGTACAGAGGATTTGGATGTCAGCCCTCAAATAGTCAGAGAAGCTTACAGTCTGCACTGTCTACAAATGACAAGACCTAAGAGTGGGATCAATACAAGGCTGACATGCTAAATCAATGTAAAAGAGTATACCTAAACCAAATGTCACAAATCACAAGTACAGACACTGAAAAATAGAGGCAAGTCACAGTGGCTGCACAATTACATTTCAATCTGATCTGTGTTTGCTTAGAAAAACATTTGTGCATGTTCCTACCTGCTATCTCGAGTGACAAGTGTGAAGATGAGGGATTTGAAGGCACAGAAAATGAAGTAGAGCAATGGAAGCGTGACATGGGCTGACACAGTAAGTCTGTGACCTCTTTGTGGCCAGTATGGCAATTGCAGCAGACTCACATGCCCCATCTTCTGCAGATTGGGTGGGGCAGAAATTCACTCAAAAGAGTAAGACAAGAGCAGGGGTTTTTCTTAGAAAAAATCCAGAGGTTATGGAGAAGTGCACAGCCCTGGGCACTAAGGGCCAGGCTGAGGGATCCCAGTACTGTGGATAACAAGATTGTGCGAAAACCTTGGTGAGAAAATGCTAGAATCTGCCAATTTATCCCTCTGAGGAGGGTTTTTGAAGCAAGGATATGGCAACCTTGGTATTGGGGCAGCTGAATGCCTGAGACAACACCGAGCATTGGCTCATCAGCCCAGCACAGTGTGTGAACACAAACAACTTCTAACTTCAGCCTGAAATTATTGTCCCCCATGATGGCTTCCTGCTCTGTCCAAGCAAGGATGCAGCTCTTCATTAGCAATTCCTGTCCAGTGGCTAAAAACATGCTGAATGAAGGGTTTAGCTTAATGGCATGTTGGTCCAACAATATAAACACAAAAAATTATAATAATTAGAAAGGGAAAGCTGGGTCAGGAAAATACCTATGGGCTGGACTGCGCCCAAAGACATTTTCTCCACTTCTATTATGGTCTTCTGTTTCCAATTCTACACATTTTTGGCCTCGTAAATACTGTTGTTTATTGTTATCTAATCTCTCCTGAGTGCATGGTTCATCGCCTGAGCTTCTCCTGAATTTGTGATAGCTCAGGGAGAGCCATGCCCTGGAGAGCTACTCTGAAGATATTCATAGGACAAATAAATTCCTATCTGAGAGACAGAGTAACAAGAATAAGACATCTATTGTCTCACTCACTGAGGGAGGCCAGGCCAGCTGCTCTGCATAAAACCTTCAGCATCCAAGGGCGATAAACACTGTGTCTTCTGAACAAACACCCACACTTTGCATCCTCTCCACTTTGCATAACATCTGCTGAAATCAGTGTTTGCTGCTTCAGACAGGAAAATGTACATCCATAAAGAAGAGAGCTAGAACAGAAATTATTTGCAAGCTGGCAAGAAGGGTTTGCATCCACTTTCCTTGCAAAGGTGGGCAAATACCCCTCCAGCTCTGCTCCAGAGCTTAGTGGTACTGTCAAGCTTGCTCAGTCTGGTGGTGCTGTTTCCTTTGGGTATGCTTCACTGTCAGCTGTAACTGATAGAAACCTGTGAAATAATGCACCATTTATTTCAAGATCAATTTTGAAAGGAATTGTTGGCTCAGTGTTACTGGCTCAAATGAAATATCTTCTCCAGAGAATGCACTTCCTCAAACCAGGCATCTTGGCACATGACCACTGTGAGACTGATGCTTCATTTTCTGGTAACTGAACACTCAAAAGAAGCCATAACTGGGGATCTGAATGATTTCTTTATTCATTTCAGAGCAGAACCTGGCCATGTTCAGGCTTCTAAGGAGCTCCAATTCTGCACGTGCACTGTGCATCTTAGGAGTATCTATTTCAGTTGCATGCTGTGAGGACAGCAGTGTGCCTCAGTACCAAAGATCAGCAAATGGAAACAGTCCTGTGGAGGCACATATCCAAAGGCATGTACCTTGTGGAACAGTGCTTTCAGAGGAGCAGATAGCCCACAATGTCAAGCTTCACCACAGCAGAAACAGGAAGCCTCTGAGAGACTCCCCAGAGCGGCAAGGTAACAACGAAGTATTTAGGAGCATAAAGACCTTTACAGCAGAGTTAAAGGATTTATTAAGATCAGTCTGCACCACAGAGAATGCTGGGAAATATTGGCCCCAGATGTATTTTTTCAGGCTCAAATCGTAGACAGTGAGATGTTAAAACATGAGGTGTTGAAGAAGCTAAAGAGCCACAAGCTGCTAGAAATGAAAGGTATATACCCCAGGAGAACTGGAGGAATTTAAGGAAAGAGGAGCTAAGTTGCTAACAAAAATATGCTGCCTCTCATTTATGTCATATCCATGTTTTAGAAAGAGCTGATCCTAGGATGGGGGACCAGTGAGCCCTTCTCCAGTGCCAGCTACATTGCTGAAACTAATCAAAACCAGAAGTTTAGTTGGATGAACATGACAGAATGGGGACGACTCAGTCTGGATTCACTGAAGGGAAATTGTCTCTAATCTACCAGGGGTTTTTTTAATACATTGCCAGAAGAGTGGATGTGACTTTCTTAGACTTCCAAGAGACATAGGACAAAGTCCTCCACAGGAGGCAATCTGGGAAACAAATACCGTGGTATATGAGACCAAATATTGTCACGGACTAGAAATTGCCTAAGAGAAAAGATTGGTTACAACAGGCCAAAGAATGTACATTAACCTTCCCCTACAATATTCTTAATAGGACTGATGCTTAGTATTTTTAAAAAGGAATTAAAGAACAGACAGAACTGTGAGACGTGTTGGATGTGCTGAAGGCTGTGAGGAGGGTCCCACCATTGGGGTGTGCTGTGTCTCCTGCTTAGTGGGGTTTGGAAAAGCTCCACACAGAACAGTGCCACTAAGCAGCTGCTTGCAGGTTTTTATGGGACACCTGAGGTTTAGATGTTGCAGAGAAAAAATGCCAGCACAACAGGTTTTCGAATCCTTGTTTTCGGTTGCTTTGTAACTGAAGCTGATTTAAATTGGTTTTTGTCACTTTTCTAGGAATAAACACATCTTGCAGCCCTTTCTCAAAACCACTGCTCTGTTAAAATCCCCACGCAGATTTCACCTTTCTTGCAATCCCATCGACATATCTGCAATTATTCCACACAGGATTGCAGCCCAGTGGGATAGCAGGATCAAGCTGTGATTCAGCTCTTACCCTTCTGAGCTGCTGTGCAGCACAGTGAACATGACAATTCCTCGAGCTCACTGTGTGGTGCTGGACATTGCATGATTCCTCAGCAGCAGCAAAGTGGTCCTTCATCTGAAGTTTTTTGTACTTCTTCCATCTCAAAGATCTTGAGAACCAAGCATTAACAGAGCTATTGTTTAGGAAGAGGAACCATAATTTTAAAGGACTGGAAAACCTTCAAGATGCGTATCTCCCTCTTCAAGATTGCATATTTTCCCATTAAGTCATCTTTGAGTTGCATATCAGGTTCAATTTTTTGATAAGGATTCTGCAGACGTTATATCTTCTGTTCCCAGACACTTTTCTTTACAGCACGTGTCTAAAGGCCTTTTGTCAGAAAGTATCTTGCTTATAGTGCAGAAACAGCCACAATAGGGGTTTTTCAGGTACTGATTCTGTTATCAGCTAACTTTGCCTGTTCTTACAGTCTTTTACTGTTCAGACGTACTTTATTATTCCTTTCATGGTCTCTCCTTCTCATCCAGAGATACTGGAAAACTAGAAAATGGCAGAGAAGTGCTAGTAATGAAACAGATGACTATTTTTACCATGGTTACAAATACATTATTTTAGCAGCTAAACTGCACTGGAAACTTTTCCTGTGAAGGAAATCTAGGATTACTGAGCCATTAAGCAAGCAGAGGAGAAAAATGTATCTTTGTGAAAAATTAGCCGGATTCCACAAAGTGTTTTATTTGTGAGCTTTGACAGGTCAGTTTTTATTCTCACTGAAAAAAAACCCCAAAACAACCCTGTAACCACCCAAGTTCTTTAGGTCAAATAACTCATTTCATGTCTAAAATACAACTTTACTGACCAACAGTATATAGAGAGATCATGGAATCATAAAATATTTTGGGTTGGAAGTGACCTTTGAGGATCATCTAATCCAACTTCCCTACAATGAACAGGGACATCTTCCACTAGATCAACTTGCTGACAGCTTTGCTTGATTTTTCAATATAAAATACCTCTGATGAATGTTTTTAAGTGGACCCATGGATGCATTCTCAGCACCTCATCAGCACCAACACTGTGACTAGCCAGAAAACTACCTTAATATTTTTAAGATACTTTTGTTTTTCCTGGAGATCTTCAGTGAGCTCTGATATGCACCACTCACCAGCTGACTTCTCACAACTATTTAAATCAAGTAGATTAAAGAAGAGATTTGGTTTTATTGTGCCTAATGTTCAATCTCTCTCTCTCTCTCTCACACACACATATATTTACAAGTCTTAGGCTCATAGAATTAAATTGAGTAAGGCCAGATCAATTTCTGTTGTAGTTCTTCCCCATTAATTCCCACTCTTTGTCAGTTTACAAGGTACCTTCTTTTTTTTAAGACTGAGCCATTGATAAAATACTAAACTTGATGAACTCCAGAGAAGTATTGTTATCAGCATTCATAGGCTTAGGGCACCACCCCTATGTTTCTGTGCCTCCTGCAAAAACCTAGACAGTTTTGGGCAATGGAAATGATACTCATTACAGGAGGGTTTTCAGTTCTCTTTTGCAATAGCAGATTGTACAGGAGCTGATCCCATAACAGGTGGAGATGAGTGGTAGGGCTGTAGTTTTTAAATGTATTTATCTCATTATAAAGGATCACTCATGGTGCAGGAATGCAAAGGTTTGCATATCAACCATCACTCTTGAGTTAGCCAAAAGAGCACTTTCTCTCTTATGCTGTCAAACACAAATCATCATGAGAGGGCACTAAAGAGCTGTCAATAGCAACCCACTTTGAGACAAGGGTTGTGGTGAGAGATAATAGTCAAGTATAAAGTCATCAAATATTTCCACTGAGATCTGAGATTGTGGGATTTCAAAATGCCTTCAAAATACAGGGAAGCTGAAGTTCCCTGAGCCTTTTAAGATTCTGTTCTAAAACCTGAGCTTATGAAATATCTGGTCTGTCAAGATGAGAGGAGGTTTTTGAAAAGTGGACAAGCTCTTTTAATGATGAATTTCAAATACTTCCTGTTTCAAAAAATATTCTGCTTGGGAGACTAGAGATATCACGAGGCCTTAGAACACCTGGCAGCACAAATGGAAAATGAATGAATGAAATGCAAATTGGACATCTTGACTAGTAAAGATGGACTATTTTCCTTCAAACATTGGGTTGTGAATTGAGTGCCAAAGCTGATGCAGTTAGATTCAAGAGAGTCAACCCTGACAAATTGTAAAGAAAATCCCCTATCTCATAGACAAAGCAAAGGATTTTCAAAATTAAAATGGGCTGTTTCACAAGTGACTTGTGAGCATTCCTATGGGACAGTGCTGCTAACAGATGTCCTCAAAATTCTCACAGGCCCCCTTGAAATGGAATGCACATATGGCACAAACTGCAACCAGACACTTGCAGCACAGCACAGCACAGGCTGATCACTAATTTTGCAATCCTGGTTTAAATCTAACCAATTGACTCAATGAAACAAAGTCACTTGACATCTCTCAAACCCCAGGAAAGACAGTAAGAATGTAATTGGGATTTAGATAAAGCTTAACAAAACGAGTATCTTCTTACTTGCAATTCATTTTCCTTCTTAGACATTTCTTTACAGGGAACATTTGAGGGAATAATATGAAGATGGTTCCAAGACAGGAGCATACAAAGGCATGTTTGACTAAAATCCAGACTCCAAATTTGTGTCTCATAAGACCAGAACATTGTGACCCTAGTCTTCTAGTCCTACACCTTCCCTAAGGTGAGTCCCTTCTGAGTCTTCTCAGAGTTCTTTTCCAGCAAGATTATCTTCTTGGGAAAACAAAATAAAACAACCCAAACCTTTCTGTTGATCCAAAGACTTTAAAGACAAGAAGCAATGAAATACGGAACATATTTTTTTTGTAAACTGTTCCTGTTGCCAGTTTCCATCACTGGTAGAAACCTCTAGTCTGAAGTTGCCTGGCCTCAGCTCCTCATAGTTGGACTCCTGCACCTTTTTCCATAAAAATGAAGTCCTTTGGTGTCAGATTTCTGCTAGACAGTGATCAAAAAACTCAGTCACCTTCCATTTTTTCCATAAGTCACAGAGATGGTTTTTCTTGTGATTGTTTTTCCAAGCCACATCCTGAGTCAAATTTATTGACACTTTCTTGGATTCTGGACCTCAAAAAGGAGGACACCAAAGCAAGAGATATCTGGCATGGACATTCAGTCCCATTTACCTTTCTAATCACTGCATCAACCTGTAGGCCATGGCTGGCTAGACAGCTACTGCTGCTTTTTAATGCTTTCACAAGTCACAGAGAACTGTGTCTTGGGCTGTGAAAAATTCTTAGAATCTTTCACTCTAAATACAGTATTTGCATTCAGTCATGGTAAAAGTCATTTGGCCATCCAGTTTCATGTTTGTTCAATACCTCTGCTCTGTAGAGGTGCTTCTCTGGCCAATCTGTGCCAGTATCTCACCATCCAATGAGCAATAGAAACACATAATAACATGGGGACAAACCCTGTGCAGTCTTGGTAGAAGTTTACTTCATTAGTTATGATTCCTGTTATTCTGAGATTGTCTAGTTTAGCCAGTTTGCCTCCCTTTTATTATATGCTGAGTGGGTTTTTTTGAATCTCTTCCTCAAAACTTTAAAAACTATCTTTTGTTTCTATTGTCCATTGAAATTTTGTTTATTCAAAAAGGAAATAATTGCTTGGTTTTGCTTCTGAGGAAGTTTTTCAGAAGTTCTGATTCTTGGCTGCAGGGTTATGAATATTTTTTGACCATTTTAAGACAAATCTTTAAAAAGCTTGAGCTAGCAATCATATTTTCACATGCTTCTTTCCAAGTTATTTGGATTATCACTGTTTCCATTTGTAAAACACTTCTCTAAGGGATTGAATATATGTATCAGTTCACTACAATAATATTCTGGGCTTCATTTTGCCTGTATACAAGAAATCCAATTAAGTAAAACCATTTGTATCAAAGCCATCACTAAAATTAATTCTGTGGTCAGTTCTTCTGAGACTGTCAAGATGAGGTTTAATACTGAATTTCCTGGATTAGATGTAACAGTTTGAGTAAGGAGATTAACTTCTGTAATTTTTAGAAATTCTAAGGCTGTTTAGTCTTGGCAGAAAAATGCCTCCAGTATGTATTAGAATAAGGATCCCCTCTCTGTCCTTCCAGCTACATTTGATACTTGTGAATTCTCTGTATCTACAAGCAGATAACTGAAGTGTGAATGGTTGGTGTGTAGAAGACACCAACTGTTATCCTCTTTATTCATTAGGACACAAATCACTGACTGTCAAGAACTTGTTTCTGAGCTGTCAGAAAGATCCCAGAAGTTCTGATCATGTCATTGCCTCTCCTTCTTTTGGCCACTTAATCCTTTTTCAATATAATCCTTCCCTTGGTATCTCTGATAATTTGACTAATTCAATTCTCCATATTTTGATTTTCTGTTAAATGATTGCTGACTGTTTCCTCGCTTCACCCTCTGCTTTTGGATATTGAGTTTAACAGTTAGTGCAGTCAGAGCAGTTCTTGGAAAACTGCTTGTCTTCTTCTTTCAGTCTGTTCTTTGGGTGAGGGATTTGCTGCTACAGTCTTGTACAGTCAGTACAAATTTCTAACATTGTCTTGGCTGCTGACTCACCACCAATTCTTTTCCATCTTGCATTGTTTACAGGAGACAGAGGCTTTATGACATCTCCAGGTGTTCCTGTCCGTTAAGATCCTTTCAAGTTCCCTGAAGTATTGAGAAAATTTTCTCCCTCTTTCATTCTGAGGATTTGGCAATTTAGGAGAGTTTTAAAATCCCACTGCTGCCTCCTTTCTGCAGGCTAGAGGGAGTGAAAACACAGGTGGGAAATGAGTGTGATCTGCTACAAGAGGCCTGTCCCTAAAACCACATCACAGAGAAACAAAGCTCAGTTCTACATTTTCCTGTCATCAGGAGTGCCCTGACATTCGTGACATTCCCTCAGTAGCACACCCATTCATTGATATTAGCTTAGCACCAAACCACCAAGGGCTTTGTTCTTTGTCTCTTCAGTCTTTTCATTCACAGAGCTCAAATTATAGTTTTGTAACTATGAAAAGTCCCATGAGGCAGATTTTGCATGATTTACAGGCATTAAATGAGAGTTCAAATGCCTTCACCAGAGTAGCCACACCAGGTGTAGTGTGTGAAATTCTGATTTCTCTGAGTTTTCCAACCTGCTTTCACACAGCCATAATCCATGTTTACTTCACCCATCTAAGTCTTTGGCTGCTGCCATGTCTTTAGTATCTATTACAACCTCACTTTTCCCTATTCAGTCTTCCTGCTATTTAATAGGGATATAACTCAGAGCAGTCACAGCCAAGGACATTCTGATTTTTATCTCTCTCATTATAAAATTATGTTTGTCCCATTTTTTTTCTTCTTCTGCACACTTAATATAGAAACTAGTAGAAGAACCTTACAATTAGCAAGGTGAGATGACTAGGTTGGTTAAGGCTACATTAACCTATTATTTTGGTGATGGTTGAATGAAGCTTTATTGTAGATGAGGAATATAGTATTTGTTCAAGCCAGGTCAACGAAGTGTTCAAGTTCTTCTTAAAAAGAGCAAATTAATACAGCCTTAGGGTAGTCAACCCCTACAGCTAAAGTCACCTGTCATCAAATAATGTATGGTTATACACCTTTGACTCCAGATTGAATCTAAATGCAGGGAGTTTGGCATTTTTCAGATATTTGAGTGAAAGAAGAAGAGAACTAAAGGTGTAAGTCACAGAAGCTGATAGAAAAGGCAGAAAAATTAGTTATTTATTAAAGAACAGTCAGAGAGGCTTTAGAAGGAAATGTAAGAGATGTTAGTGGCAAACTTAACATCATAGCTTGGAATAGTGGCAGCTGGTGTGTGTCCAGGGTATTTTGTGAGTTCATATGCATTAGCAAGATTATCCCAAAGAAGGCCAATGTTAACCCATGGAGAACAGCAATTAGGATCCCGTTTATAAGGTATCTGTTTCCATCAACAGAGTCATATTCAAGGAAGAACATACTTTAAAATATTACTTGTAATTTTGTCTGGATAATTATTTTTCCCTCTAATCCTACATAGTTTCGGTTGTGGTTAGACAGTTGCTGTTTTTCAACCCAAATTACTCCAGAATCATGGTGAATAATTCCCATGAGTGTTGGAAGTGTGTTGGAAGCTTTCCAGACAATGCTGCCCCAGCTCTTCCCAGGCATTCACCACTCTCAAACGTCAGAGTAAGGTGCAGCAATGACCGAATGTATGCTTACTGCTCTCACAGAAAAGTAACCCAAAGTGTGCATTTGTTTGGGTGTATAGGTGACTCAGGTTCCAACTTATGTTCTCACTACACATTTCAAACTGCTTCATGAACCCTGTGCAGGTCATGGACCCTGGGTGATTCTCACCTGCTCCAGATTAAAGAAACCAACACTGTAAACCAGAGATTACTATTGTTAGTAACACGATTAATTAGTAACGTATGTCATTTCCTTAGTGAGCCTTTCCTAGGGGGTTATAAATGTCCGTAGAAGATGGCACCCTATCAATCTACATGGCTTCACATATTTTGTCTATGCATATATGATTATCACCATGCCCTTCGCATGATGTTGATTCTAAAAATAGCCAGGCATTAAGGGGTATAAGGCATGGTAAGATGCAATCAGAGGGAGCAGAATCAGGGTAGTGGGAGAAGAGGCCAGGAAAGAGAGCAGGGAGCATATTTCACATATCAGCATTTGCTTGATCCAATTTAGGAATGAGCATCACCCCACTGTGGTCATGGTCATACAGTATTTATAGAATGCCATCTCCTGCCTCACAGACATCTAATGGCAACTAAGCATTTGCTCCTAGAGTAAATTTGAACCAGCTGGCCTTTGGGACCAATGGGATATTTTAGAGAAAATCAAAACAATTTGTTTACTTGTGTGATTACCCCCAAAACCAAGTGTTTAATCTTTCAGAGTCATTAATGGAAAGCTCATAAAAATCAATATTATTCCCTGGCCCGGGTCCAAAAATGTACTTAAGTGAATGCCAAACTTCATGTATGGAGATAATCCCACTGATGAATGTTCCTGATGAATTGGGACTTACATTTTAAAATACTTACCACTTTTTCACTGTGTGGTGCTTGCCATAGCATTATTTAAGTCTCAATTTAAATTAGCATATACATTAAAAATACTCTATTGTTTCTACTATTGCTCTCTATTGTTTCTACTCTGTATGATCTTTAGAAGAAAAGGGAATTGTGATTGCATGTAGGCTTTTGTGAAAAGCAACTAGGTGTGCATGTTAAAAATTAATCTTCATCAGCATTTGGAAACATAAGCCCATCGGATCTGCTAGGCAGGCTCACAGTCCAAGCAGTACATTTTATTTTCAAGCATCATATCACATTGTTTCTGAACTGCCATTTTCCAAGAATTTTCAGTTTGTGAGAAGCTTCAGACAGCTATAGGTTCAGCACACTTCAAACCACAAATGAATTTCAAGTAAGAACATCAAGGCCATTTATCATATGCTAGAAATTCTGCTTTCACATCTGCTCTGTTATTCCAGGAGCAGCCCAAGGTCTCTGTTAGGGTCAGAGAGACACCCAGTGTGGGACTAGACATCTTTTACACCTTCTACAGCTAAGTTTAGCTTTTGGGATCATATTTGGGAGACACTTGAGGTGGAATTCACTGGGCAGTCTTCACCAGCATTGCTCTGCTTCCTTAGGAGGTGAATACCCAGCCCTGTGCCACTGGACGGGGTGGCCTGGGGCTCTGGCAGGAGAGTGGCCCTTGCATGCCAGCCGCTGAATTCTGTGCCTTGAAGAGAAAACTGAACACCACCTTATGAAGGTGTTGAGACTGCAGCTTTTGTATTTTAGTATTACCTTTTCATAGGTACACATCTTGCCTAATATTTTTGTCCTACTGTTTGCCTCCTGTGCTGCTGAGCCACTGTTGGTCTCCACACCCCTCCTGTAAGGCAAGAGGACTGGCTCAAACACAGTCCCCATCCTTGCATTGGATCTTCACCTGGCTTTGAGCACACCCCAGGAGCTGCTGCATGAATCAATACCAGTGCAGACTGAAAAATCTTCATTCTGCCAGAAGGCTCTGTTTTCCAGCAGTGGCACTTCCCTGGGAAAGCTCTGGGACTTACAACACGACTCCACACAGGCAACAAAGAGCATTTAGACAAATGCTGTTGGAGAGACTGTGGTTTTGGTCTGCAAAGGAAAGCAGGAACTAAGGTCCATGCACTTCACAGAAGTTATCTCTGTCTTCTATTAATATCTGTTCTGTAACTGTTGGATAAAAATATATTGCACTCTGAATATTAAGTGTACCCTCAACCAAACCCACAAATTTACAGGATAGTCATTGTGGATATAGATATGAGATTTTGTGGAGAGGGACTCCACAGAGAGAAAACGAACAAAGCTACAAAATATAAAATACTAAAAATGCTTGTGAGCCAATGCAGAACACCAAAATCCAATGCAAAGCAGGATGCCATGTAATGCCTTTGACTGAAAGAGGTAATCAATATGTTGGAGGGTGTTTTTTAATCTGGTGGAATTACACTGTCTATACAATATCTGTGTCTACTCTTTAGGAAGCTGGCTGGAGGGAGTATAAATATAAGCACAGGCTAAAGGTTTCATATTCTCACATAAAATGTTCAGTATCTGATACGGGAGGCACGAGCACCAAAATGTTCATGGTCACAGATTTCAAATTATGGCAGCACCAAATTCAAATATTACAAAATAATGAATCAGACTTCTCTAAAGCCTGTCTCAGTGTGACACTGAACATTTTCTATGGAGGAAATCACCTATAATTGTCATTTTACAAGATTTACAAGAGTCTTTTATTTTAAGACTGACTTCAAAATAATGAGATACAGAAAGAAGCCCTCTTCCAATTTATCTTACAGTTTGCAAGGCCATTGGGATATTTCAGATCTGTGTTTTAAATTTGCTTTGTAACCCAGAGGACTAGAAACTTATTCTTTTGAATAAAATGTGACTTTCTTATGTAATCAGTTGCCGTGGGAGCAAGATCTTTAAGATAGTTGCTGAATTTTTTAAGCTTTTGATAAGGTCCTAAGAATTAGAGTCACTAAATCAAAGTATAAAAAATGTAATCACAAGGTCGCACTATAGTGTCTGTGAGAACAAATGGAATGATGTTAGAAAATCAAAGAAGCAACTTCATCTTGCAAAAGGACAATTATGGATGCTCTTATCCCTACAAATTGTTCAAATGACATAATGTTGCAACAAGATTTGGAGATGTTAAACTGATGCCTTAAATTTTAGCTTTTGTATTTTCCAGATTCTGTACTGCATTAGTATATAGCTCTGAACTTCATATAAAGCATTAGCAAGTTCTTGTCATAGTGTAGTTAAACAAAACAATCCTTTTCCAGCCTGAGAACCAAGGACACTGTTGCAGCTTCAGGCCCAACAAGTCTAAACAACAGTGAATTGAGGAGAGCAATCTAGGAGGATGGGACTTCACAACCTGAAGCTGTAATTGGACAATTAACCCCATTATGTAAATGGACCAAAACTTGTAAAACTATGAAAACGTGTGACCTGTTGTCCCCCTTGGGTGTAGCCTCAGCCAGGCTCTTGTACTGCCCAAGGTGTATCCTATGAAGACCTTTTTAATAAGGCTTTATTCCTTATTTATTCCTTTATTCCTTTAACACTGCCTAGTCTCTGCTCTAGGTAGCCTCTCAAAGCATCAAAACGAGTACCTCAAAATGTCCTTCTCTAAAAATATTCTAGTGGAGCAATTCCCCCTTGGAAAGAGTGGGTTCAAGAGACCAGTGAAAGACTTTTCAAGCCATTTGGGTGATTAAATTATGAATAATCATCATCCATCCATTTGTACTGAGGATGTACGAGCCTGGTGACTATGTCATTCTCTGTTATTTTGCCCAAGAATGAAAAACTGACATGGCAAAATAATTGGTGAGGCTTTCTGCAGTCATTCCTGAAAGCTGAGATACTGGCATGAACAGCGACTGGATGTTTTGGTGCCACGCAAAGAGGAGTGCAAAACTATTTCAGTTTGCACTGGACAATCTACTCTTCCTCCCAATGTATTTTCCAGACTTGAAGTTTAGCCTGACTGGAGAGGCTAAATTCAGGCAGGCATTATTGAGTGGAAAATATATTCTGGTCAGGTACCACCTTCTTTCCCAGTTAGTTCCACACACACTTAGCTGGTTTCATCATTCTAGTGTGCTGACAGCTCCTCGCAGGAGAGAAATTATTTGTCTGATCTAGTGCCTGGGCTGATTAATTGGTTCACTATGCAAAATGGCCCTACTGAGGTCTGGCTTTATTGAGGAAGAACAGGAGGCTCATTTTCTCTCTGTTTCTGCAGCAACAGATTTCTATAAACACCATTTGTGGTGTTGGTAGAGAGATTCAGAATGGTATCTGCATAATTCTTGTTGGAATTATTTCCCTGGATGTTTCCTGCACCAAAGTGAGTCTGTGCAGCGCCCTGCTAGGGCATCAGCTCTGTGTCTGTGTACTTCACTGCCTCTCACATTATCTTCCTGCCTGGAATGGCAGCAATCCATCACAGCCTAACGTAGGCACTGCCTCAGTGAGGTTGTAGACGCAGCCTGGGAGCACAAATCCAGTACACCTAGTACTGAATTTCCCTTTGCAATCAGTTGAGTTTGGTGCTTCAGATAACCTGTGAGGAGAGGCTGGTTTTCCCTAAAATAATCTTTTACCTTTTGTATTTATTCAATAGGAAATTAGGCACCTCCAGAACATAATTCAGTCCACATGTATTAGACATACATATCTTTGTAGATGTGTCATGAAAATCAGTAGCTTTGAAAGTGCTCCCCTGTGGATGTACCAAGGTGGATTGGAGCTGCAGATTCCCAGCAATGTGCTGTTGAGAGTCTCTGGTGCCATATCTTCTGGCTTTCATTTCCCAAGGAGGTCCTGGAGAGTCTGGAGAAGGCCAAAACCCTGTTGGTCTTCACAGGGTGAGCCCATCACACAGAGCTGGTGGACAAGGGGTTCTCTGTGAAGTGAGTTGAATGCACTCAAGACTGAAGATAATTCAGTCTGAAAGGGACCCCAGGAGGTCTCTAGTCCAACCTTCTGCTCAAAGCAGGGCCAGCTATGAGGTCAACCTGTTCCTCTGCTGTCCTCATGATGAAAGAATTTCCCCTTTTTCCTGGTTTGAACGTCTCTCATATCAACTTGTACTTGCTGCATCTCATTCTCCTTACATGCATGGCAAAAAGCATGGATGTAGTTGTTTAGCTAAAAGCTGGCATTGAAATGTACACAGAGCATAAGGAGAACAAATAAATGTAATGCATAAGGAAGACATTCAGATATTCAGTATTTCTTTCTCTGTTTACACGACTATTAATTGTTTTGTTGGCTAAGGAGATAAGGTGCTCTCTGTCAGAGACTCATAATAGGCTGAGATGCAAACACTGAACAAAACCAGCATTTTCAAAAATCTGAACCTATTTGCCAAATACAGAAATATGCAGAAGTCATAACTGACATTTTAGAACTAATTGACTGTAGTTTGGAAGCAAAGTATGACTTCTAAAATTTGAAATATATAAGTGCTTTTCCTAAGCATACATTTTTTCTTCATACTTGAATAATATGTAGTAACTACAACAAAAATTATTGAGGACCTCAGACCTAGCTCATTACCTTGCCATGTCTGATGGTCACTGAGCTGCTAACAGGACCTCTCTGTCTCTGTCTCTCTCTCACCAACCTTGTCCTGGTGAGTTATTGCTCTCTGCCCCTCGTGGCAGCCCTGCTCTTGCTGCTGCCTAAAACAATCTCAAATAACAGTCTGATTTTCATATGCAAACATATTTTTTAAAAAATCACCTGTTTGTATCTAGTGAACCCAACTTGACTGCCCCCGTGCTGAGCAAAAGACACGGCTTGAAGATTTTGTTCCTAGCTGTTGGGCAAGAAATCTTAGAAGAGAAAATTCAAGAAATTGAACTCCAAAGAGACAAACTGGATGTTTGAAAAACACTTTGTTTTCTAAAAAATTAGATCTGAGGATGAAATCTCCATCACTAAAGGGTTTTAGGAGTAGGTTTGACAGCCAACTGTCAGGAATGCATTAAGTTGCTTTTGTCCTGGCTTTGGATGAGGGGATGGACCCTTCTGGTACATTTCCTTTTGGTTATTCCAATACCATGAGGTAGTGTCTACCTCTTATTTGATTATAAACAGAGACAAAGAATGAGACTCCAAGCTTGGGACCACAGTTCAGTGCCTGGAGCTAGATGGGGTGAGCTCAGATTTTAGCTGCTCATCCTGAGCTCATTAGTTAGCGAGTTACTAAATCTGCCACTTGAATAATTTCTGATACGAACAAGAGAAATGGTGTCTGGTGATGCCCATTCATATGCAGCTCATGTTTGAACTTTTCTGCTGCAATTCTGGATGACCCAGTTCACCAGCCTGTTTTAGGGCTGCTCATTGGGGTGCCCAAATGGACCCCAGGCTGTAATTATTCAGCTCTAGTATATGAACATATTGGAGAGTAGGTGAAGGCAGGGGAGGAAGAGGACATGATCATCAGCCTTAGGTTCTGGTTTAACTTCATTCTCTGCTAATTCAACAGCTTTCCAATTGAGCTTGGAGAGAGCAGACAGAGATCATGTTTAAGAAAAAGTCCTCTTGCTGATGTTTATGACAAAGTGGAACCTCTGGTGCTTAGTTGTACCCAACCTAAGTAGTTCATCTCTCCACTTCAGAGCAAATCTCAGCTATTTGCAGAGGACATTTTCACCATTCCCTTATGACACAGAAATGACAGGAAGGTTTCTGATGTACGTGTCAGAAAGCAAATCCAGGTCCTTTGACAATACTTGATCAATCTTCAGAACACCATATCGATGCTACCTGAATAAGTGTCAGTGCTACTTATCAAATTTCTGCAGCCTGCATAGCACAAATTCCTGGAAGACTTTAATACGTGAGGAAACCCATCTGATCCTATGGGCAAGCAATTTATCTGAGATTTCTAACAGCAGGGAAGCTCTCAACTTTTGCCTCTTTGCACTCACCTAATTACCTGACTTTGTGCACCTAATTAACTTGCAATGCTGTCATCAAGGGAATCCATGATATTTCCAAACAATTTTGTGGCAGCTGCAGATGAGCTCTCTGTAGAAAAGAAACAATCTGCTTTTTAATTGCTGTGTCCATTTTTCTCTATTCTCCTTCTGTATTCTCTTTCAAAAGAATCAGAAGTGAGGAGAAACAAAATTGAGTGAAGGGCAGAAGAAATGCCATGTACTCCTGAGACAGCATTGTGTAACATTGAATCCTAAAGAGATAATATGCACATGAAATGTAGGTTAAATTCCCTTCACCTTTCATTGAAACAAACAACTTTTGATTATTTAGCTTCCCTTTACATCTGATGGATTTGACCAGGACATATGAATTTCCACATCCTTTTTCCATCCTTCCAAGGGTGGTTCTTGAGATGATGTTTTCTTGCCTGGCCAAAACATGTCAAAAACAAACTCCACTTGACATCTTCCAGGACTCTTATGGACTCTTGTACTTGAGTACAGGAGTTTTGGGAACTATTTCTGTCTCTAGCACTAAACACGAGAGGAGGGACTCAACAAAAGGCTCTGACCTTTTAAAAGAGAAAGTTAAACTCATTTTTCTCCTAGACCTCCTCTGCTGAGAGAAGGAAGAGAGATACACTTGTGGATGTATCATTCCACACCAAAATAAACATGTTTAAATTAAGTAAAGTAACTAACCTTCAAGGTAAATACTGACTGTAGTAGTGCCTCTGTACTGCAGTGATATTTTATGTGGAATGGAGACGATAAGGTATATTGGGTATGATATGAGGGCAACCATGAAATTTTAGCTGCTAATTTATGTCATATATTTTTAAAACTCTGTTCAGGAAGATGAATTTAATTTATTGTCATTTTTACCCAATAAAATAAAAAGCAACAATCTGTACAAAACTTTTCTCCAGCGAGAGAGATTTCCAGACGAAAACTACAAGTACCTCTTCTGAGTCCAGACAGTCATTTTTCATTTAAACAGGGAGCAGGAGGATGGAGAGCTCTTGTACTTTATGCACAGCTGTGTAGTCTGTTCATATTCACTTAAAGGTCTCCGTCTTGCCTTGCTCCCATCCCATGGTGTGCATCAGGTCATGTGGTTGGCAGTGTAGTTAATCCCAGTGCAATGCAATGTCACATTCTCAGATCTTCCCTTTTCCTATTTTCACTTTTAGCATTTTAATTCTGGTGCATTAATTTTGCTGCCCATGACAATAGCTTAATAAGTGTTTCTTCTGTCTTAGCATTAGCCTATATTTTTCTGTCTCTGTCACCTCTTTGCCTCTCATACCGATTTGTTCTTTTACTTTCATCATACTGTCTTAAGACATGCTGAGTGATAATTCCTGGCAGAACTGGACCCTTAAGTTAATTTTTCTGTGGGTTTGTATTAAATCTCCCAGTCTTGGCTATCCTGAACATTTTGAGACAACAGGGCATTTTAGCTCCTGGCTGGGCAGTGGTAAGTAAATGCAGCAGCAGTCTGCAATACTGTCCTTGCAGCTACCCATGATTAATCTCTTTCCACAGTAAGAATTGGCCATTTGTTCCTACTCTTTGCTCTTTATCTCTTCTCCAGTTTTTAATCCATGACAAGACTTTACCTTTCACCCCTGGCCAAGTTTCTCAATAGGCTCTTGTGCCGGACTTTATCAAAAGCCTTTTGAGAGCCCTCTGAGTCCTCCCTGCTCTGCAGCTTTGTTAACCCTTTCAAGGGTTTCAAGGTGTAAAACAAGAACATGAGAAAAAGATTATGAAGGGCAGTTTACTGCTTGGTACATCTGTCATCGTTTTTGAGTTTTCTTGGCTAAATGGATTCCAGTTGCAGGAGGGATATGGTTTATATGAACCTGCTTTTCTTGGAGGCAGAAAAATGGCTGTTTGCTCCTTCACCACATTTTGGGAGGGAGCAGGGGAAGGCCACTCAAGAGTTTATTTTAAATCATGGACTTATTTTGGTCTCGAGGTGTTCATGCCAAACAGAATTGACTATTCCAGATTCCCAGCCTTGGAAATTGGGATTTGTATGGAAACCCAGACTTGTATGGATCCTGTCATGCTAACTGTGTATCCAGTCTAAAGGCACAATTTGGCTGCTTGAATGTGGCCCAGCACCATTTAAGACAGCCATGAGTAAGTGGGTATGTTCATCACGGAACAGTTATGTAGGTAGGTACCAAATGGGCACTGTGGGAGATCTGGGCAGTGCTGGACAGACAGCTGGAATTGGGCATTTCTCCAGAGCCAGCATACACAACTTGCAGCTTGAGGTTGGGCAAGAGGCCTCCAGAGGTCCCTTACAACTCCACTTTCTTGCATATGCTCCCATACAGTCTTAGCAACACTTGACACTCCCTGGCTCCTTGCCTTCCCTCCAAACCCTTCTGCAGAGTGGGGCAGCAGCTCCCAGGCCTGCAGGGCACTTCCCATTGTGCAGCCTCAGCGGGTGACTGGTGAGGCTGGCAGAAACCAGGCCCTTTTCTCTGTTCAGAAGCTTCTGTTTGCAGTGACTTGCCATTTTGCATAATCTTACCAAGCCCCTCCTGTAGCCTATTTCACCACTGCAGTGTGGGTCCTTTACTGTCACCATGTAGACATTCCACTGAAAACATCCCATTTACTGTTGTTGTCATGTCTCTGCTTCCACTGAAGCAGGTCCCTGGTGAAATGTTCCCAACCCCACACAAACTAAGCCTGGTCACATTAGTGTCCAGTCCTCAGTCAGCCCTAAACAGGCTTCCCTTCCTGCATGTTTGTACTGCCTCTGTCTGGGCCTTTTGAAGCTTCATCTGGCAAGATGTTTATTAAAAAAAAGCTGAAACCCTCAACTCTACAGCGCCTCCACTTTGAAGCAAGACGGATGCATTCAGTATCTATCAGGGCATAACTGACTGATGTCTCTGGATTTTGCTGTCCTTTTTACCTGCCATTATGTCTGGATTAACATCATCATGGCTGGACTTCTGTTTTCACTTGATATTGTTGTCACCATAAAACTGGCAGACAGAAGAGGATATAGGCAGTAAGAGACTCTTGGTAGGTCTCGCTTTGCATGACCATTTCCTTTTTCCCCTGCAGCCTTGATTCTGCTGCACTTGCTTCCTGAGTCCATGCTCCTGGGGGTTCAGTCATACATGCTCCAGAATTATTCCTTTTGTAAAGAAAATACCGAAATTGCAAGTGCACCTAGACAGGAGCTCGCTGAATCCTTGGGGCAGACAATGGGAATGAAACCATTTGCTTCATCGTTTTTTTACCTTATTAATTTTTTATATCTACTCCTGCCTGTAATATATATATATATATATATATATATAAAATAACACAAAAAGTACTTTGACTATAAATAAATATACAATTTTGCTTTCTGTAGTACTGTCACCTTACAATGAATATAGCAGGAGTTGCAGAGCATGTGCTGAAATCTCTGGATTTCAGAAGGCACCCCACAATTCCCAGAAGTAAAAAAGTTTTTTAAAAAGGAGAAATACAATAACATTTTTCAGTCACTACCTGTAATCTTTAGGGGCATCAAAAGACTCTGGAGGGATCTGCTATATATACTGAAGACTCTGAAGAAATACTGCCATCAAGAAATCAATTCCCAGCTCATAAACAAGCAGATAAAAGTTTACAAAGGAACGCCTTCAAAACGGATATATGACAGTCCTACAAAGACAGCTACCTCTCCTGAGGCAACTGCATTAAGAAAGCTTTAACCCTTCAGGCAGTGATCAGAATACCCAGCCAGTCTTTGGACACGTTTTTGTTAACTCTTTTGCCTCCTGAGGATGCAAACACCAAAGAGAGTTTCTTGGGAGAGAGCCAAGGGCTTGCTGAGGACAATGGTTTTATCCCAAAGCTCTTGTTCAGGATTCAAAGAAGCACTGATGTTGTGTAAACACCATTTCAAGTTGCCACAATAAGAACCCTGACAACAACAGATAATATAATATAGTATAGCATAGTATAATACAGTATAATATAATTCATATAATTAATTATATTATGTTAATATAACATATTATGTTAATATAATTAACATAAATGCAGTGTAATGCAATGTAATATAACTGTTTGAAAAGAGGCAAGATGTTCAAATCAGTGATGTCACTGCTCTTGCCAAGTTGATTCCCTGAAGAAGAGCAAATCTGTTATCACTAGAGCACAGGGAAGTGCCCTCTACAATGTGACCTCCTTGTTCCTTCACCTTTTGTCAGAGTTTGGCAGATTTTTATTAAATTTTGGCAGTTAGCTATATTCATGTTACAGCTGCTTTGCCTTTCTGAAATACTACTGCTGACCAGGGGTACAGCAGGTCATCACTTTGGCAAAATACTTGTATTTTTGGTAGGATTTTTTTACAGTAAGTTTTCTGGCAATTGTAAAAACAAATTGTTCTGATTATGTTCTAACTTTTCTAACAGAATCAAAAGAATTCATCTGAAGGAGAAGATTTGAAAGACTGGAAATTCGCTTGCATACTTCTTGAAGCCAAGAAAGAATTAATCAACAAGGTATGAAATCTGTAATGCTGTACTTACCCTGGCCAGTGAAGGATTAGGAAAAAAGTAGGTAACATTTGCTGGAAGGGGAAAGGTTTTATACACAATGGGGAAACCAACCATCATTTCCTTAAATGTCAGCAGAGTGAATAATCACATAAAATAAAACTTTAAAAACCCCAAACTCTTCTGCACCTGAAAAAATAGAATACTGCTGTGGGATTCCTGCAGGAACCATATGACTTAAGGTTAAATCTGAGTAAATCAGATTTTGCTCAGCTCAGCTGCAGCACATCCAGAAGAAAAATGTGCTGTTTCTTTCCCATAAAAACACAGATTTTCTTCTGTTTGATTTTGGTACTAACAAAAGGGGAAGATTGTATGAGTCAGAAGTAAATTGCTATAATATGAAATAATTTTTGTTAATCTCACTCACCTCAACTGTTTTCATTTGGCTTTCTTAAGTGTAGTACAGAGAAACCTTATCCAACCTTGATGTTCTGGTGTCTCAGGGATTATATATCAAGCTCATTTTAAATCACAGATTTAACACATCATGTGTTAGCTTTCAGCACCTGATAAATGTTATGGGTTTTCTAATGAACTTGCAGAATTGGAATCACCAATCCATCGGTTCTCCAACTGTTGTTTGACTAAATGGCATTAAAGGCTGCATATTTTATTAACAAAAGGAAAACCACCCTTAAATTAAAATGAAATACTGTACCCAAGAGCCCAACTGCATAATGCTAAACCTCAAATCCAATTTGTGCTCCTAGCTGGCTTCAGAATACACAAATTGGGTAGTTTTAAGGACTAAAAAGGTTTTCTAGTAACATACCAAAGATGGATCAGATTCAATCAACTGCTACAATCTAAGGATGTCTTTTTAAAAGGAAAATAATCATAGCAAGAGAGTTTCAGAAGCTAAAATAATAAAATGCTGAAACTGAGTAGAAACAACTCTACAGCTGTGGACACAATGGTTGGAAGGGAGTTCTGGAGGCCTCTTGCCCAGCCTCCTGCTCAAAACCAGACAACTGACAGCTCTAGATTAGGTTAGATGTAGCTCTGCCACCCAGATTTTGAAAGCCTACAAAGACACAGGTTGAACTCCCTCTCTGCAACCTGTTTCAGTACTGCAATATATTCCTCATGAAATTATGTTTTCCCTGCTGTCCTTCCCAAGCTGCAGACTGCTCATTTCCCTCTCTTACTGCCCTGTGCTCCTGAGAAGGGTTTGTTTTCACCATTTTTAGCATTGTCTATCAAGGAGTTGTGGACAGCTGCTGAATTTCTCTTCACTCTCTTCTTCCAGACTAAATGAACCCACAAGGGCAGGAGGTCCCTGACCATGTTACTAGAAATGTGTTTTGACACTGGAGACCTAAAGAAGTTCCCATTTGGAATGCAGCAGGCAATACTGGTTTAATGCATGGGCAGAAGAAGGTCCCATAGTCTTTTGGAGACCTGCCCAGGATGGAAACCTCCAACAGGCCAAAAAAATTGCACAGCCTTTTGCACAGAGCACAGATGAGGCTGCTTAATGGAGAAGGGGAAGAGGAGGGTTTGACAAGGCCATCTCCTCTGGAGAAATTGCCTCTTGCCAAAACTTTCATTCCTCTGAAAGCATCTCAGCCCAATTAGCTTGTAATTTAATCTCCTGTGTTTCATCTCAGGGCGTTTCAGCTGCTGTGGGTTTTATTTGCACATATGTGGTTTGTAGTTAGAGGGATGCCAATGCTCTCTTTCTGAGAGGACTAAGAGAACCAGCTGAACATTAGGCTGGTGTGGGCAAGCACCTGCAGCACAATAAATGCATCCCCTGATTTTCTAAAACTCCCTCATTCATTCCCTGCTCTTTCCTCTTCTCTCACTAATTTTTCTGCATTTCTTTTTTTCCTTTCTTCCTGGCTCTGTGCTCCTCTTTTACAAACAAACACCTCTTTTTCCACATTCTTGGTTCCTTTCCCCATCCTCTCTGCTCCCTTCCTCCACAGCTGTGCATTAAGTCTTGGCAACGTTTGAGTCTTGGTGCCAACATTTGAGCCCGGCAGCTTCACATCCCAACTGCACTTGTGAACCAAAGGAAAAACTCCCAATCTCTGCAGCAAGCCTGTGAAGCTGAGGTGTATTTATAAGGAAGATCTATGAGAGCTAATGACAGAAAGCATTTGCTACATGTGCACAAAACATCCCAACAAGGAGAGGGCAGCCAGCTCTCCGTGTTCCTGGGGACGTGCTCTCTGTCTCTGCCATGGTGGTATTTGTAGATTGCAGCACATTTGTCCATAATTTACACATGTCAGGCAGCCTGACTGGGGCAGCTGATCTTACCAGGCAGGCAGATGTCCAGAAATCCTGACATATCCACAGAGCATAGGAACATCTGTGCTGTAGGGTCAGAGCACTCAGATGGAGACTCCCGGGAAGCCACGTGGGACCCTTGGCTGTGGCAGTAACATCAGATACTGCATGACCCCAGCATGGAGGGTCTGCAGGGCACATCCCAGTGCTCCTACAGCCTTTTGCAGATACAGCAAGCAGACAATGTCAGGGCAAAAGAGGAGACTGAGGAGATTTTGTCTGTGCCAGAGGCTTGTCTTGCTGCTGTGGATGTCACTGCATTTTTCATGCCTGGAACTGCTACTTTCAGGATGGAGATTGTTTTCCCTTTCTTCTTCTCTATTCAAATGATCAGCAGTGATGCTGAGAATCTCTTGGTGTCCCTCAGGCCCAGCAGAGACACAATCTTCAATTGCACATCCCCTGAGTGATGAGGGAAACCTGCAGAAGGCGTCCCTGTACAGAAGATTTTCCACGTACAGAAGTACGTGGCATTCCTTATTTTTTTGGATTGAAAATAAGCAGTTTTATTCATATGGATTTGGGGCATTTTTAGCCATTATGGAGGAACAAACATGTCCTAAGCCTAAATTTCACCAAGTCCCAAGTACTTGACACTGAACAGAAACAACATGATACTAAAGCCTCAGGATTGCTGTCAGAGTCAGTGACATTTGCTCTTCCTGCTCTGCTGTCCTGGCACCAGCAGCTCCTGTGCAGCAGGATCATCACTGCCCTCTCAATCCCTGCTCAAAGCACTCTCCCATCTCTAAAACCAGAAGGTCAGAAAGGAGTCCTCATCCCCATCCTGTTGTCAGTTCCAACTGAAACTTTCAGATGTGGGGGTTAGGATATGAAAATTCCAGCACTGACACCACATTTACAGGATCTAAGGCAGGGCCAGTCTGTGTGGCACTGTGACATATTTACCCAGTAGGGACAGCAAAGCAGGGAATGAATGCATTACCCTGTAGCTTCCTAAGAGTCATGGTAATAATGGTGACATCCTTACAACCACATATATCTGTGTCGCTGGGGATCCAGGCAGTTAGGAGTAAAACTAGAGACAGGGAGCAATCTCCATCCCAAACTCCCTAAATAAATCTTTGCTAAATAAATAAATAAAGCTTCCCTAAATAAAGCTTTGGTCATCACAATGGCTGCCACTGGTGAAGGTGGGAGACAGACCATGGCAAGGGCTAGGGGACGCTGTTTCAGCCTTGCCAAGTGTTGTCACAGGCCATGTGTATCTCGTGCTGTCAACAGACCACAAACCCAGTGCATTACAAGGTAGAGGCTGTGGGTTAGACACATGCCCAGGACAAAGACTGATCAGGACATCTGATGCTGAAGCCTCTTCCATGATCTCATTACTGGCATCTGTCAACACCCTACGCCGGGAAGTCCCTCACTGATTAAAGGTCTCCACTCCCATCATCCTTCCTAGGCCAGACATGGAGAATCCAGCCTCCTCAGATTGGTTTCCATCTTTAGTCTTCTACTGCGGTAGAAGAGGCTTTCTCTCCACAAGGGAGCACAGAAGGGAGCCTGGGTGGTTCTCAGGTTGAGAAGCTCCCCAGCAACTCCTAAACAAGGGAGAGCTAAAAAAAATTACATCTTCAGTTGGAAACAAGCATGCTTCTGTTTTCTTACCTGGGCCTCGCAGACAAGCAGGATGCTCTGCTACTGAAATGTAGGGTCCAAGTCTGATCCAGCTAAAGCTCCCTTTTAACTGGCTTAATGAAAACGTTGTATTTATTATAGATATAGACATGCTATTTTTATTGTAGATAAAAAGTTTTATGTAACTTTGCCAATGTGGAAAAGTAAACATGATTTTGCCCAATTTTTTTCTCACTGATTTTAATATTCTGCATTTTTTATCCTCTCAGACTCTTGGAAGTAGAGGGAGTGGTTGTCCTGCACTGTTTCTCCAGCGTTTTGTGATGGCCTCTTCTGCAGCATATTTGGGGCTCCTTGGAGGAAAAGTGTCACATGAAGGAAACCACCTCAGACAGGGCTTTCAGAAAGATAGATGTGCCACTCTTGACAATGTTATATTAATAAATAGTCCCTTCCCTTCCTAGTCCCAGGGAAGAGCTCTCTCCTAGATGGGAATGCAACTTTCCATGTCACAAGCAGAACATCTGAAATTAGCTGAGGGGTTTGAAGTCTTTGCCAGCAGTGCTCAAACAGCATTACCTCCTGGCAGGGTGCCTGGGCCCTCTCTGTCCCTGCTGGAGAGCCACAGCTGGCAGTGGCTGTTAACCCTTGAGGCCATCCCCCAATCCCCCAGCCAGCATGGAATGTGATGGGGAGCTTTGGCTCGAGAGCTGGGCCAGGTAAACCTCCTCAAGTTCAACAAAGAGAATGGGAATTCCAGGTTGGTAAGAGGACTGGAGCACCTCCCCTGAAAAAGACAGGCTGAGAAAGTTGGGGCTGTTCAGCTTGAGAAAAGGAGGCTGCATGGAGATCTCATAGGAACCTTCCAGAACCTGAACAAGGCCTCCAGGGAAGCCAGAGAGGGACTTTTCATCAAAAACTGTAGTGATAAGACAAGGAGTAATGGATAAAAATTGAAAGAGGGGACATTTAGGTTAGATATTAGGAAAAAAACTTAACATTGTATGATTCTGTGTCCTCAGTCAAAGCCAAACCTGCCCAAAGAGCCCTGTGGAACAGCCAGCAGCTATTGACGTGTTGGAGAGGAGCCCACAGACACGCCAGGTCCCAGGAGGCCACACCAGAATGACATATTCCTGCTGCAGTCAGAGAGACTCCAGAGGAGAAGCAGGTCTGTGCTGTGCTATGTGCTTTAGAGATGCAGTCCAGGGAATTTGTCATCCCAAAGAATTTAGCATCCAGGAGGAACTTATAAGTACTGCTGGGATCTGAGCTTCACTTGGTTCTTTTTTTTAAGGATGAGGATTCTCTGCAAGCAGTGTAACTTGAGTCATGAGTACGTCCTCAACAGCAACTAGAGATTGAAGGAGTGGTGGGAATACCTTTGTTTCTCCCCTTGTAGGGGTATGGTTGGGATCTCTGCTCTCCAGCTGCCTTGGCTCATTCACTGTTCCTGTCCACCCCACAGGAGAGAGACCCCATCTGGGACTCTGTCCATGGCTCTTGTGCCTGGCAGGACACAAGGCCTGACTGCCATGCACAGATTCCCTCCCTGCCTTGTCTCCCATTCACCCTTCAATAATGCTAAATATTAACTCATCCCAGGAACTCATTTCATTCCATGCTTGACTTCACATCTCAGACCCAGGAGAAGCTCTGCAGGTCTCAGAGCTCATCAGAAATCCATGATCCTTTCAGATGCCTAACAACAAAATGACGGCCTCTGTCTTGTTTCCTGGCCAGACATTTTCCTCATGCACCAAAGTTAAATCCTCCCTCTGAAATACATCTTTATGAAATAAACTTCCAAGTGCCACTAGCTCCTAACTCCCCTGTGCTTCTAGTTCCCCCAGCCTTGCTGTTCTCCTCTGATGTCTCCTTTTGCTACCACAGTCAGAGCAAGCTGGTGCAGGCATTGCCCCGACACTGCTGGGCAGGCAGGTGGGCTGACACAGACACTTCTCAGCCCCACTCCTGGCTCCTTTTTCCACACTCGTCACAGTGACAGGTTGGTCTGGTCTGGGTGGGCTGGGAGAGAGCAGCACAGATGGGAGACCCAGACAGCCCATTCAGGAGCACAGCAGTAGGGCAAGAAGATTCCTGAAGAGTGTTGAAGCTGCAGGGGAACTGCAACCACAACAGGGAAACACGAGTGAACTTGCATAAATCACTCCACACACCCCATTTATTCCTCTAGTGCTCACAGGAATGGCAGAGCCCAGCTACCCTTTGGAGTTTATTGGATTGCTGCTGGGCTAACAAGATTCATGGGAAAATTAAAAATTGATCAGATGAGCTAAAAAACATTGTGTTCTGCTAGAAAAAAAAAAAAGTTGGCTTCAAGTAATTTTGGAAGTTGGAAAAGTGTTTTTTGAACCACACTTGACATTGCTGACCACATATTGTTTTGCAGCTGGAGTGGGGTGATGGGCAATTGCTGCATTCTTGAAATGGAAGTGAAACATTTCAGTTGCACACACTGGAATCTTTCTTCAGGTTTACAGCTGGAAAACACTTTGGTGATTGTGGCTTTTCATGACAACTCATAACAGATTTATTATTCTTTTCTTTGACACCCTAACAAATTTCACAGGGAGAGAAAACCACACTCTGCTGAGCTCTGGCTACACACACTTGGGGGCCAGGCATTGTTCTGCAGGGAAGGCTGTAGTGTGTGCAGATAAAACAAGGGCTACCCAAAGCCCAGTTTTGCAGCTGCCTGTTTAACTCAGTCACAGTAACAGTCAATAATCAGATCAACTGGAGCTGCTCCAGTCTCAAACAATGACATCTTGGAGTCTGGGTGCAAGTGTCCCCACCAGGCACTGTCCCTACCTGCACCAGGGGCTGGTTTTGCAAAGCAGAGCCAACAAGGGCCCCATTCAGCTGCCTATGCAGAGGCACAGAGCACCATGGAAGGATCATCTGTAGGGGACTGGTTGCTGTTCTGGCCTGGGTCAGGTTACTGCCCACACAGAGCAGCTGGAACCAGGTAGGCTGTGAAATGATATCACCTTCCTCTGTTTAGGCAAGAACACTATACTGTCCTTATCTGGTTAAACAGAAAATATTCCCTACTCAAATGTTAGTGGGAGAGTGAGATTATGGCTCTCATTATGAAGTGTTCATAATGCTTCCTGTAGAGCTTCTCCCCATTGCTGAGGCAGATCCAGTGGGTGTATCCCATCCCTTTCCTGACATTAAGCACCATGATTAAACTGGGCACTTAATGTAAGACCTCTAAGTTCAGATCAAAGTTCTTGCAGGGCCCCAGCACCTCAGCATTCTAGCAGGAAAGTTCAGTGGCTGACAACTTGATCTCCCCCACACAATGAGCCAAAGGCTGGCTCAGGAGGAGAAGCAAAAATTTGCAAAGTGCCTTGGTGTGAGAAGTATCAGCAATCTTGGAACATCCAAGACTTCAATGGCCACCTGCCCCTGGGCTGAGGAGATGGATGTCCCTGGAGGAAGTTGTACCCAGCATGATATTTACAAGGATGTACAACCAGAATTTACAATGGAGGTTGCCTTTGGTAGAAAAAACTGAGCATTATTAGCAGTACAGTAAAATATCCTGGGAGTCTCTGAGGATCAGAGTGGAGCACAAGGGAAGTAGGATGCTGGGTCCTTCAAACAGGTCCTTTTCAGTGAGGAAAATTGTTTTTTTAAAATTAAGGCACTGGCTTGCATTTGCTCTCATCTGAGTGACCTGCTGGGGTGGCTCAGGTTTGGTTTGATCTGCTGGAAGGGACAGGCAAGCTGGGACGAGCTCTATTCAGTCTTACTCATCTGGCATCTCGCTGTCGCACTTCTCTGCTGGCTGGACCAGCTGTTCCCTGCAATCAGCCCCTCTGAGATAGCAAAATGAGCTAAACGTGCTGTTCCCAGTGTGTCCCTCCAGCCTACAAACAGCCTCATGCCTGCCACAAGTGATGGAGGGAAGTCCCTGAGCGGATGCTGATTCCCCCTGGGGCCTCTGAGACATGCAGGGAATTATCAAGAGCAGAAATGAAGTGAAACTTTTCAAAACTTGTCCTCAGCCCTGGGGACCCAGCCAGGCTTCAGTGTAGACCCAACCATAAGGAACCCAAACCTCACCATGGTATGGATGTGGTGTTTGGGAACAGACTTGCTTTTTGTCCTTCTCCTGTCCTCCTTTTCCCAAAAGGTGTGGGACAGCTGGTCCAGGTGGCCTTCTGTGACAGCACACCAGTTACATAAGCTCCCACCTATGGAGAGGAAAGGCAACCTGTGGGAAAAGCCCAAGGAGAGCAGATTTCCACCTTCTCCCTACAGGAAGAGGAGGAAAAGTGTATCCAGGCATGTTCCCTCAGAAAGGCATACTACCAGCCCAGGCTGCCTTGCTCCAGGAATGTTGCACAGGCTTTTGCATTGAGCAAAGACAAAGCAAAAGCCTTGAAGGACAGATTCTGCTCCATTCCCTTTCTTGTCCACAGCACCAGAAGCAGCCAGAACCACCAGGAAGCTGAAAGCCAAAGACACAGGTTGTGTCCTCTCCTGGGAAGCCTCCTGAAGAAGTCGGGCCAAGGCAATGCCACTGGGGACCAAGGCAGAAACACACTGCAAATCACAATGGCTGCAACAAAGAGACGAATCTCTGGGTTTCAGATGGGTCTTGGCTTGTTTAGTCTAGAAAAGGAAGCTAAAATGCCAAAGGAAGATAATCATCCAATGTGTAAAAGGCTGCTATAGAGCTGGAGATGGTCAGTCATTGTCCCTCAGCTCCTGACAGGAGAACAACTGATAATTGGAGTAATATCCAGCAAAAGTGGCTCAAGTTGGACAAGTAACTAAAAGGAGATTTAAACACCAGACAATAAAAACAGAGATCAAGTTACTTAAGAAAGCTTCAGATTCCCCTTCTATAAAGGTTTCTAATTACAGATCAGACTAACTTTGCCCTAGAATAGTATGGAAACACTCTGTACTTGATGAAGGAAATTTTCATAAACTCTGGCCTCGTCTCAACCAGAGATGCTGTTTTAGAGGCTGAACATGGGCAAACAGATGAACAAAAATAAAAAATAAAGATACTTGGAGAAATTACTGTCCACAAGAGCAAGTCACTCTATGAAATATGACATCTCAACCTTTTTTTCTTTGCTTGGTTCCCATCTCCTGTATTGCAGTTATGTGTATTGGTCAGTCACTCACCCTGTCTTTCTATCCTGCCCCCTTTCCCAAGCCCTGGCCATGCTTTCCCCCAGGGCTGCTGCATGTTTAATAGGTATTTTTAGTACATGCATCACTATGGCATCTCCTCCCACCTAAGGTAGCTGAAGTCAGTACCTGGTCGTGCTGTGATGTGAACCTGTGGTTCCCAAGAGTGGGGGCATGAGCTGCTGAGCTGCACATTCCAGATGACACAATTTACTGAACCTTCAGGGCTAGACTGATTTATGGATGCTTTCTGAAGCCTGAAGGTATGGCAGTGACCTTGTGCTGGTAGCAAAGGCCAGCTGATCTTTCAAGGTGCTCACACTTGAAACAGGTGGATGTAATCCATCCTCACCCCAGCAGAATAGCTGTAAGCGCTGAGCCTGGTTCAAAGTGGCATCCAGTGACCTCCTGGTAGCCAAGTGCTGAACCAGCCAAAAAGGTCAATAGCATATCAGCCAGAACAGCTGGATCTAACAGAAAATCAGTCAAGATAATACATAGCTGGCACTGTAGAAATAACAGATGTTGTCTGGGCCAGTTGTACCAGCGTGTTGATGTGCTAAAACAACTGAAAAGAGACTTGCATGACCACAGCAAATCACCCTCTTCCCAGCCACTGAAACCGAGATGATCCACAGATGTTACACACAGATTTTCTGGAGGCCAGGTTTCTGCAAATGGCAGATACAAGGCAGATCCCATGGCAAAGCACCATCTTGAGAAGAGCTGTTTGCAATGAGTGATATAGAGATGGAGAAGATTGCAAGGCAAGAGATATCACCCACAGTTTTGATTTACATTAGGACACTGAAGTTTTCAGACACACCCAAACCCCACATTTTCCATTTCACCTTCTCTGCTGTAGTTGAAGAGATGGTGACATTTGCAGCTTTAAAAATAATAATAGTAATAAAAAGCAGCTGCTTAGCTCAGAGCATCTTTTATTGTCCAAATTAAAGGGCTCATGGGGGCAAGGTGAGGAAAGCAGGTTGCAGGGAGTGAGGCTGAGAAGCCAGTAAGTCTTTCTGCGGGCCCTGCGATGCTGCACCTCACTCCCAGAGCTGTAAAAAGGATTAACTTAACAAATTTAGAAAGAAAAAGAAGGCTAAAATAGGAGTCTAAAATAAGAATCAGAATCCCTCTGGTAAATTGCTGAGTTCGCTCCCTGCTGTAGAGAGCCAGTGGTGTCGGGGGGAGTGAGCTATTTTCTGGAGATGTACTGGAAATAGCACGGGGTAGTCAGGAAACAGCAGAGGGTGAGCAGCAGCAAGGGAACTTGTGGGCCCTCAAAGGTTTTCCCACTAGGTAGGGCACCCCAGAGTACAGTGGGAGGATGCAGCAGGGAAGAGGTGGATGTGGGACAGCACGGGACAGGACGGGATGGAATGGGGTAGGGAGGGCTGTTGGCAAAGCGCTGCTGATTCAAGGCTCCAACCCCCAGTAAGCACAAGGCACTGAGCCCCAAGCCTTGGTGTGCCACTCACAGAATGAGTGCACGGCTAAGTGCAGGGGGTGCTGACCCAAAAGCACGGGGCTTCTTGCAGCCCTGTGCCTTATGGTACTATCCCAGCATGCAGGCAGTGATGAGCAGAGAGTTGTCTGGCAAAGCAATTACTGCCAGACCCAACATGTCACTGCCAGTGCAGAAATCGAATTTTGAAGCAATCAGCAGCACTCCCCCAGGGAGCACCAGTGGGTGGACAGGGGACAGCAAGGAAGGAGGTTTTTCTTACCAGGCTTCAATCCTCACTTGGACATGATGAAATTAGACACTAAGCCTTGAACTCAAATCCTCTGATCTTCCCTTTTGTGCTCAACACAGCTCTTGGTTTTTTCCTTATAAAACCTGTTTGTTGTAGCCACACAAGATAACTCATTGGTACCTAAACCATTTGTTCTGAATTTTGAGATGACTCTGCCTCTTGCAGAGGGAGTGATGGGAAGGTGACGGATATCAGAAAAGGCAGAAAAAGCCACGGAGGAGGCTGAGGCTAAGAAATTAGGCTAAGTAAAACCAGCCATGTGGTGCAAAGGGATCACAAAACAAAAAAAAAGCCTCAAACCTAATTCCTTGGTCGCTGTTAAACCCAGGAAATCATCACCAAACCCTAGGGGTTTGTATTGCTACTTTTTTTTTCTCTCAGGAGCAGCAGACAGGCACGTAGAGCACTACCTCGTAAATGAGTAACCATTCCTTATGGAGGTGTTTACAATAGAGGCACATGAAGAAGCGGTGGTTGTTAGAAGGGTTTTGATGAAATCACATGAAGCTAACGAGTTCAAGCCTTGTGCCTGTCTGGATGAGAACACCAGGAGGGAGGATATCCATGGGAAAGGCCCTCTGCATCTCAGAGAAGGAGGGAGCAAAGGGGAGGGACAGAGTTTCTGTACTGCACACATTTCTGTGGTTGGGAGATTATGCATCATGCTTGTCCCAGCGATGCACTGTAAAATTCCTTAGGGCAGACCTTTTCTGGACCTTCAGTGTTTCCCACTGAGCATTCCTGAGCACTGATCCCTCGTTGTAAGAAAGATACTGTCAAGTATGGGAAACAAAATCCCTGACTGTCTCACCTGCTCTCAGGGTCCGTGTTTCCAGTGCACAGCAGGGGCCGTAAGCAGCTGAGCCCTCGCCAGGTCCCAGACCCACATTAGAACTGTGCAGGTTTATCTGCATTTCCAGGGACCTGTGCCTGAGAGCAGCCTCCCAGAGAGGCTGCAGGCTCTGGCCTCAAAAGTGAGACGGAGCCCAGGGCTGCCACGGGGCAGTGTCACACAGTGACACAGGTACTGTCCTGGCTTCTCCCTGAGATCTGAAGCACAGCCTGCAGCCTCAAATTTTGTGGGTTTTATTATGCTTGAGGCACTGCCCACTGAAGCAAGGAGGAGAGGAGTAACTCTTGCATATCTCTTTGCTTTCCTACAGGACCCCTGACTGTGCACATGAGCTCTTGTTCACTCACTCGCAGTGGCAGAGGAAGAAGAGGCACCTCAGGCTCAGTCCCCGTCCCTGGGGTGGCAGTGGCAGTGATCCCTGGGGTGGCAGTGATCCCTGGGGTGGCAGTGACAGTGATCCCTGGGGTGACAGTGATCCCTGGGGTGGCAGTGGCAGTGATCCCTGGGGTGGCAGTGATCCCTGGGGTGACAGTGATCCCTGGGGTGGCAGTGGCAGTGATCCCTGGGGTGGCAGTGATCCCTGGGGTGGCAGTGACAGTGATCTCTGGGGCGGCAGTGATCCCTGGGGTGGCAGTGACAGTGATCCCTGGGGTGACAGTGATCCCTGGGGTGGCAGTGACAGTGATCCCTGGGGTGGCAGTGACAGTGCTAGTGCCGTGTAGTACTGGGGAGGGCCACTGGAGGTCTGCGCACGTTCGCTTTCTCCTGCTCCCTGCACGGCGCTCGCTGCACGGTGCGGGATGAGCCCCGCTCGTCCTCCCTCAGCCCGACCAGGACACGGCACCCGGCTCCCCAGGCCAGCCCCGCTCCCCTCCCAGCATCCAGGGCAGCCTTGGGCCGCCTCGCTCCCTCTGGAGCAAAAATCCAAGAGCAAAACTCGAACGTGGGGAGATCAGCTCGCCTGGCTCCTCTCCACGCAGGAGGCACCTCCTGCAACTGAAGCTGCACGGGCTCCTCTCTGTTTCCCAAGGCACCACTCGCACCTTTCCCGAGTTTGGAGTGAATTCATGCTTGGGCCAGACCAGCATGAGGCACTCTACCTTCGGGATGTGAAAACCTCCTCCCTTTCCCTGGCTGGCTGGCATCATTGACTGGGTGATGTCACAAAAAGGCTTCTTTTTCCCAGGGTCACAGGTTGTTATTTTCTGAGACAGCTGCTGTCATCCAGCCCCTGCAGCTCCAGCCCTGAACCTCTTGCCTGTTACCATTATTGCTTCCCTGGCCCCTGCTGCATCAGTTGCCCTGATTTTGTTTTCAATCAAGTTCAAATTCATTTGTGAGCTGCAGAATAATGGCATGAGTGTGTGTTTGCACAGCGGTTTCTTTCTAGGAAGGTGCTCACCCACTTCCCCAGCTGGACAAACAGACAGGCGCAGCAGCAGTCTGACACAGAGGGAGCAGTTCAGCACCAGCACTGAGGATGCAGGATCACAGGTGACTCAAGGCTGGCTCCCTTTGGCTGTTTCAGCCCAATTTTATCCACCCACAATGCAGGATGGCCTCTTCCCTGCCCTGGCCTCTGCAGGGTGCCAGGCTGTGCTCATTGCTCTGGACTGTGATGCCATGGGAAGGCGCTGTGTTTTTTGAATTTGCCCAGTGCAATCAACATAGCAACCTCACCACTATGAAAATGCCACCAGATCTTTGAAATGTCACAAGCTTTTAGGACTTCAGTTTTGAAGGAAATAGGGCACACAAGGATCAAAACATCCCCACTACAGAAAAATCAGAGCAACACATACAGAAAAAAACTAGACTTCTCAAGAGAGCCTAGGTGGAGCTGCTCTAGCTTCGTCCACACAAGGAAAATGGGGACTCCTGGTTTCCTGGCAGGTTTGCATCTAACACTAGAAACCAGTCTGTGAAACAGATGTGTGGCTGTGTCCTGCTCCAGCAGGTCTATCCTCCTGCCCCACCAGTGAACTTTGGGGTGCAACCCTCCCTGAGCAGATGTCCAGAATGCCCTTTGCAGGAAGCACAGGTGAGCACTGCTCTCTGTGGCCAGCTCAGAGTCTGCCCAGGACTCCCCAGAAACCTAGTGGACCCCAACTGATGATGCCCAACACTAGTCCCCATGCTCAAACTGTCCCAGAGGAGGATGCTGGACTCCTGGATCTCTGTAGAGAAGAGGACCAAGCATCAGGCAGCTGTGGGAAGGGTGATTTTAAGAACTTGGGGTCCCCCAGACAGAGAAGGGAGGATAAGTCAGATGCCTCTCTCTGTGATAGGTGTTGCTTCTCCAGAAGGAGCTCAAGTCTCTGTGTCATCTGGAGTGATTGTCCCCCCACCCCATGTACAGAGGGAAGGGGATCTGTGGTCCGTGTCTTGCAGCAGTGTGGCCTGGGGGCATCACTGAGCAGGAAAACTGGAAATACCTGAAAATTTGCCTCAGCTCCTTGCTGAAAGGCATAATGAAAGGAAAATCCCAGCCTGGGTGAAGTACTGGAAAAACCAGTGTAAAATCAGTTCTGACTTGAGCCCAACCCATAGAGGGGATGATCTATATTGCCTACCCCAAGGCTACACACACATTGCTGTTGGAGGAGCTGGGGCATTTCCTGGACCTTAAAAGCAGTTACAGGGCAGCCTTGCAGGCCAAGCTGAAAATGTGACTTTCCTTTTCTCAGCAGCAGAACAGACTCTCAAATGTAGCCAGAAAAACTTCAAGTAACCTTGCCACATCTTTTCCTGCTTTATCATTGCAGAGCTCATCTTAAACCAGGGCATTTAGTAGCAGTATTTTGAGGTTTTTCTACCCGTGGTTGGTTTGACATCTAATTTTCCTGTCCTTGCTACAGAATATCCTCATACCTTCTCTGCTCCAATTTTCTTCCTGTTTTCCTTTTACCTCCCCTTGGTGCTTTTCAAACTCCTTTCCCCCTGCCTGCTGTCAGGCTGCAGTGCCTGCCATGTGGAGACTAAATAGGATGCTCCTCATCCAAGTCCTGTCATAAAGCTACAGTTGTACTTTGGTGACTGTGAGTCAAAACAATCATTGTTTAAAACACCAGCAAAACAGCTGCCGGTCAAAAGTACAGTCATTAACCTCATGTTCTCCCCTTCTTCCTTAGCAAAGATGGATACACATTGACAGAGTTGTTCATGATACAGCAGATTTTGTAATAGTGCTACCCTGCTGACCCAAGCAGGTAGCCAAAATTCAGGTGGCTGGAGGTTATTTAGAGCAAGAGAAGGAACTGACAGTGGAGGAAGGTAATTTTCCAAAGCGGTGCTGCTAATTTACAAAGAAGGTGCAAAGTCCCGCACTGAAAACCCCAAGAAATGAGCATTTCCTGGCTCACACCACCTGTGTTATTCCCACGTGCATAAGAGCTCTCCTGCTCTCAGCTTTTTTCAGGACACGTCTCCTGTCCTTTCCTTCATGGCCTCGTGCTCCCAACACTGCCCCTGGACAGCCTCCCCCATCCATCACGGAGCTTGGTCTGCTTGCACAGCTCTGTATCCTACAGCTAATTGAAGTGAAAGTATCTGGTAACATCTGGGGAGGAAAACCCAAACTTTTTTTTTTTTTTTTTTTTTTTAATCTAAGCTTGCAGCAAAAATATTATAAGGAAGAAAATATGTTGTCTCCCCGGGACTTCATATCCAGTGTCAGAAAATACTACTCCTTAAATGAAGATACTTAAAATCTCTATAGAATCATAGAATGGTTTAGATTGGAAGGGACCCTAAAGATCATCCAGTTCTAATCCCCTGCCATGGGCAAGGACATCTTCCACTAGACCACGCTGCTTAAAACCCCATCCATTCCAGCCTTGAATACTTCTTTCCTTGAAAGCATTCCTGATGGCTGCACTGAGATGCTCTAGATAAATCTCTAAGTAATTGCTACATAGCTCAGATTTTAATGTTGCTTTGATCTAGGAGTTTCTTCAACACAGATGTTATTGTACATTAAATGTACATGCAAGTTCCAAAATCCCAATTCGACAGAGGATAAAGCCAGCCGTGGGCGTGCACACTGTTTGGGAAACATTCGTATTTAATTCACAACCCACAAAATTCTTTCAGCCCAAAAAAGTTGTAGGAAGAGATTAATCTTCAGACATCCCCTGGGGAGACTCACACAGCTGAGCTAGTCACCCTGAACTCCCTTTTACATATAAACTTAACTGATTTTAGCACATGATTCATTCGATCTATTTGAGATCCACATTGGGCTGTGAGGCTCCGTGAATCCAAGGGGTCTATTTTCCCACTTTGCTGTGCCCAAAGCAAAAGCCAGCCAGCTCCAACACCAGCAGGTATCTGTGAGTGTCAGAAGATCCCACCTCTGGCCCTGGTTACCAAGTCTTGGATTTTTACCAGTTGGAAACAATTCGGCATGTCAGGGTTTATAGTGGCTTATTCACAGCACGCAGGCACGCGGGGAAGGAGGGAACCCTTCATCGCTGCTGTGATGGGTCACAGTGAACGGCAGAACTGGGGAAATGTGTGTGTGGTCACTGCCAGACACTGGCACAGCACGGGACCTGCTGCCAATGCTGGCTCCTGAGCAGGAGATTTGTGAATCCTCAGCCCTGGGGCTCTGTGCAGTGAAAAGGGGCCAGCAACACGGTCCCAGCAGGAAACCAGCGTCCCTAAGAGAAGGTGCTGCAGAGCTGCTGCAGTCAGACGGAGTGCAATGAGAAAACCTTGGGATGCTAATTAATCCCCCTTTGGGAAGATATTTATTAGGCAAATGCCTCACATTCATATGCACATCTGCAGTCAACAAAGAGGCTTTTACTTTTTCCCCAGCCCAGCAAAGCAGGAGGGTGGGAGGTTGCTGTGACCAAACAGCCAGAGGTGCTGGAGGTGCTCAGCCTGCTCCAGGCATCTTGGGTGGAGTGTAGGAAAAACAGTTGAAATTACCAAGGTCCAGGTTAGGTTGAAAGAGAACCCAGAGGCAGTTGAGAAGATCTTTAAGCCTGAATATCTTCTCCCCTGCTCGCTGATGGAGACATTGCAAAGGACAGGGTGGGAACCATCCCTGATAGACAGCCTCATCCTGCTGGGATGAGCTGTTTCAGAATCACTGCATTTATATAACCTGGGGCAGATTTTGCTGTCAACCACTTAATTGCTGAGGTTGATAGATACAGCTGCTGATGAGCAAAGGATTGTGGCTGCTTGCAGCTTTTGCAGAAGAGCCAGCAGGACCTCTCCTTGTCCAGCAGACACTGAGCAGTGGGTCCCAGAGGTTTGCAGGGGACCTGCCTTGATGTTCCCCACTCCTTAGGTATAGGTGCTTTGGGAGAGCAACTGCTCTTCCCGAATTGTTTCCCTGATCTGCAATTACACAGATCTCACTGCTGCAAGAGTTATGGTAAAATCTGGTTGGAAGATGTTTCAAGTCATGCAAAGCCCAGAGTTGGACAGAAAACCTAAAATTTCAGATGAAGAACAGGGCATGATCTTGTCAGCAGGGGAATTGGTAATTCTGTTCTACATTTACTGGGTGTTTCCTAGGGCTCATGAGAGAGAGTGACTCCCCTTGACCCAAGAAGAGAGATGCTGATTTGGGAAGGATAAATAATGGCATTTCCAAGGCTTACTGATTTGATGTGCTAATCCAAAGCAAAGTCAGCCTAAAGCAAACCTGCTGAAAGCAAAACATGTTTCTTACTGAAATACTCAAACCTCCTCAGCCCCCAGAGTCACACAGCCTGCCCTCATTATCCCAGGCTTTTTCCCCAACGTACCAGTGGATCAAACATCTCTACAATCTCCTGTTTTACACTGAGCAGTGAGAGCTGCTGAGAGCACTGGCACGACATTCAAACTTTAAACTGTCCATCTTAATTAAATTAGTTCTATCCGTGAGGTTCAGCAGTCGGTCATGGCATGTGGGAGATTTACCCTCAGGTCCTGAAGGAGCAGAAGTAAACTCAAGAGTAAAATCCTCAGTGACTTGGGATGACAACTGTGTTCTTGAAGACCAAAAGCTCCTGGCAGAGCAGTTGCCTTGCCAGCAAGCTGCTGTTAACAATATCCTTTTCATTCCAGGGACCCAAATCTGCCGTCTGTGAACCTGACTGGCTTTTGCAATTGATTTCAGAGAGGCCCTTGATTTTCACTGACATTTGCTTCAGTCAGTCACAGCTTTCAGCTCCTCCTTCCCACCTCCCCATTTTGCAGCACCCCCAGAACCTCCCCTTCACTCCCATTTACAGAGAAAGCTGAATCCTGGCTTTGCAATAATAAAGGCAAAGTTTGGCATTCATATTGCGAGGAAAGACTCAGGAAATTTGGTCCAGTGCTTTGTATCTTCTTTGAGTCACTGCATGATGGTGCACAAATCACTGCATCCCTCTGTGCCTCAGTTCCCTTGCTGTGGCCAAGGATGATACCCCCTCATCTCGGGGGAACAGGAGATATTAATTACTGCTCATAAGATGCTCAAATGTGGCAGCATAAATAGTAAACAAGTATTTAGTGCTTTTCTAAAGATAACTCATCTGCAAACACTCAGGTCCATAGCCCAGAATTGGGAGCTCCCTTGGCTGTTACATAACTGCAGTAGGTTGTTTGTTTTTTGGTTTTTTTTTTTTTTTTTTTAGGAATGAGTTGTTTTTATTACTGTAGTAATTTCATAAATAAGGAATATATCTGACTAGAAAGGATGAAACAAAAATAAATGCCTGCTTAACCCAGGCATGTGGGAACGAAGTATTATCTTAATTATATTTCTCAAACAGCAACCTCCTATCTTTGGCCTGAAGCTTTCAGAATACAACGGCAAACATTGCCCTGATTTTTTCAGCTTTTTCCCCCCATCCACTGATTCTTTGTGTTGGTGAATTTGGGGCTGCCAGGTATCTCCCAAGTGCAGGAATCCAACTACTCCTTCCTTGATGAGATGAGATGTTAGGGGGGATGCAGGGGTGCCGTGTGCCTTGCCTCTCCTCGTTGGGGTGATCTCCCCCCACATCAGGCTCCACTTTTGAGCAGGAGATGCTCTTTTGGCCAACTCATCCACTGTTGTACCTGTGCCACGATGCCTTTTATAATCCCGTATTTTGATCTCCAGTGCAGACAGTCAGAGGCTCTGGGAGCTGGGGGCTGCTCCGGCTGCAGTTGCAGGCGATGCTCGTTAGAAAGGGGAACTCTGCGGGTGCTCAGGCAGCCTGGCAGCGCTGCAGTGCCTGCCCACGAGCAGGTCCCACAGGCACCGAGGAGCAGCTCCTCACTGGGGATGCCCAATGCAGCGCAAGCCTGTGGGGTGCTGGCACCGCTCCTCTGGGTGGGAAGGCTTCCAAGTCCTTATCTAAACCTTCTCCCCTCCCTTCTCTCATACTCCTGAACTATTTTTAATAGAAAAGTGAAGCAATGAAACCGCTGTGAAATCATCACAGTGAAATCAAGCTTAGCTTGAAGCAAAGATGCAGTCACTGCATCTTCCTGAGGACTTTGGCATAGCCTGTGAGCTCCGGGAAGGCAAATCCCGCCGAGTTCCAGTGACACAGCCTGACTGCAAAGTGCATCTCCCAGGACATGCAGGCATGAAACTTGTAGGGAGGGTGTACGGGTTCATCTCACAGGGACATGTGCACCTGCCAGGGAGATACAGGGATGTTAACGAGAGATGACTGCACGGGGGGTGCACAGGAGCACCTCACCGGAGCAAGGGGCACAGACGAAACTTTCACGGGGTGTATGGGTGCACCTTGCAGGTGAAGGCACGGCTGAGGCTCGCAGGGGCTGCAAGTCCCAGGAGGGTGCACAGGTGAAGTTTGAGGAGAGGCACAGCTGCTACGGCTGGGGGCTGTCACCGGGCAGGGGGATGCGCAGACGGAGCTCTCAGGGGATGCACCTCACGGGGCTGGGGGCTCCGGGGACTCCCGTGTCCCCGCCCAGCATCCCCCGCCCAGCCCCGTCCCTGCACCGGCCGCGCACGGCGCATGCCTCGGGCAGATGCCGGCCGGTTCCAACCGGGAGAGGCCGAAGCTTTCGGGTCCTGCGAAGAGGAGGAGCCCGTCCTCCTCCGTGCGCATCCCCCCTCCCCCTCCATCCCTTCTCACCGCCCCGCGGAGGGGCGCGGAGGCGGCTGGGCCGGCCGTGCTTCCTGCACCGCGCAGTGGCGTGGGCACGGCAGGAAAAGTTACTGACCGGGGGGCGCTGAGGGACGGAGACGGGGATTTACTTGGGGTTGGGGCGAGCCGGGGGCCGCGCGGCTGCACCTCCCGACCCGTTCCGCGCGGGATGGCGGAGCCGGGGCGCGCTCCGCGGAGCTCCGCGCCGGGGCCGCGCCGCCGCGGGGAGGGACCCACGGCGGAGCAGCCGCGCCGCAGCCCCCCGGGACGCGGTGCGGAGCTCCCCCGGGACGCGGTGCGGAGCTCCCCCCGGGACGCGGTGCGGAGCTCCCCCCGGGACGCGGTGCGGAGCCCCCCCCGGGACGCGGTGCGGAGCTCCCCCCGGGCCGGCCCTCGCTCCCCGCGGCTCCGCGCTCCCGCAGCGACTACTCCAGAAAGCTGCTGAGGGCACAGTGCGTTCGCAGTAGATACACAGACACGTAAAAAATTAATTAATAACCCCCTTCCGCGTGCACCGGTGTATGCGGGCAGGGATGCGCGGCCCCCGGCTCTCCGCGCAACCCCGCGCCGTAGTAATTTGCAAGGGGCGGTGCAGGGATGGGGGGGCCAGGGGGAGGTGTCCCGCCCCCCCGATCACATGGCGACCCCGCGCAGCCAATGCGGGGGGCTCTAGGACCCCGGGGACCCGCGGCCCCCCCGCCCTATAAATGCCTCTCCAAAATGCAGCGGGGCTCCTTCCTCCCGTCCCGCCCGGCCGCGCTGCTCTGCGCCCCGCTGCCCGCGGGTCTCCGTGCCGGCTCCGCGCCCCGCTCCTTCCCCCTCCCCTTTTTCCTTTTTTTTTTTTTTTTTTTAATCTTATTTTTTTGTTAATTTTCTGACACTTCCCCTCCTGTTTTTCTCCTCGCCCCCTCCCCGCGGCCGGTTTGCATGCATTGTCTGTCTCCCAAGATGGTTTGTGAGACCAAGATTGTGGCGGAAGATCATGAATCAATCCCGGGATCCAAAAAAGACACGATCATTGTTTCCTCCTCCCAGATGTGGCCCTCTTTGGCGGGCTCCCCTCCCTCACCCCCACCTCCCCTCACCCCACCAAAAGAAGACCCCAGGCGCGACAATGTCTATATCCGCGAATTCCACCCCTCTGAACAGGAGGTGGTGCGCCGCATCTTTTACGAGGGGATCATGGAGCGAATCCCCAACACGGCGTTCAGGGGGCTGAAGCAGCAGCCCCTCACTCAGCTGCTCTACGGGCTGCTGGCGGGTGAGTATCCGCTCCCTTTTGGGGAGGGGGGCGCCGGGTTTACTCGCCGCTGTGGGTCTTCACAAAATGGTCGGAGAGGCGGGAGGCGCCCCGGGGCAGCGCCGCAGCATCGTGCGGGGACCCGCGGAGCCGCAGCGCTGCGGCGGGGACAGGCGGGGTGCGAGGGGGAGCCCTGCACCGCCGGGATGCGCGACCCTGCGCGGTGCTTAGGGCGGGGAGCCGCGCAGGGGAGGTCGCGGCGGGGGTGAGGGTAGATCAGGATCCTGGTTATTGCAGGGCTTGGGGGTGCAAGAGGGGAGCGGAGCGGAGCCGCCCCCGCGCAGCCCGGCCAGGGGGGCACGGCGTGCCGGCGTTGCCTGGAGACAGCCGGGCCCGCCAGGGAAGCGGCCCCATTTCCCCCGCGGCGTGGGGAGGGGGGACCCCCTGCAGCAGCACCGAGCCGTGGGGTCTCCTCGCCTCCCCGAGTTAAATGCCCAGAAATAGCGCGTGCAAGGTGTCCCCTCCCCGTGCCAAATTAATAATGCGTGCCCCCCGCCCGAGAGGGCTTTGGGGTGGTCTCCTGCCCGCGGTGGCTGCAGGCTGGTCGCACCCCATGTCCCAGACAGCGGGGAGGACGGGGCCCCACGCCGGAGGGGGACCCCCGGCAGGCGCTGGGGAGCAGAGGGACCCAGCCGGTGGCTCTGGGCCGTGCCGGAGAGAGCCGCCGGCTCAGAGCCACCCGCAGAAGCCCCCCAGGATGGGAACAGGCAGGATGGCTGCCCTGGGAGTCGGTGCTGATGGAAATAGCACTGCCGCAGTGGCGAACACATGGCTGCGGAGCGGTGCCCGCAGCGCGGCTCCTCCACCCGGCCGCGCTCCGGGGACAGCGAGGGGGCCCGGGGTGTGCGAGGCCCTCGGGGTCCCCACGGCCCCGCTCCGGGGGGGCTCGGTGGGCCCTGCCGTGGGCGGGCGGCATCCTCCCCACCGGCTCCTTCAGGACCTCATAAACTTCTCCGGGTTATCTCGTCGCGATACGCCGTCCCTTAACACGATAATCTCGAGAGCGTGAATTGTGTGTGTACTGCAAATGTATATTTTGACTGCTTGTTTTGTTGATTTATTTTTATAATGAGTTTGTATTCCGAAATCAACACTAAATTCTCTTTTCTGACAGGTGTCGTTTATTTCTCTTCCTTATCTCCATAGTAATGTGCTTTGTTGTGACCAAGTCCTTCCTGCTGACCTGCTGTTTGCCCATCTTTCTGATGGGCATGAGGTACTACTTCAGTAGAAAAGTTATCCTGCACTATCTCGATTGTGCGCTGCACACGGACATGTCCGATATTGAGCAATATTACATGAAACCGCCAGGTGAGTACGAATTCCCCGAGGGAGCCTTCCTTCCCCCAGCCTGCTGGGGAACATGGCTGCTCCCTGCTGCTGGCGCCTTTTCCTCCTGTCAGCAGCACTGAGCAAGCTCAAAAGTCACCAGAATGCAGCTCTTTAGCCACACCAGGCACAAAGCCGTCTCTGGTTTTGGTTTGGGGTGTTTTTTTTTTGCTGATTTGGGGTTTTTTGATGTTATTTTTTTTTTTCATTCCTCCCCATCCCCCAAGTGCCTAGTCATCCCAGGCAGCCTCTGCCCACCCCTGGAGCCGGCAGGACTGGGGTGAGGGTGCTTGGGGACACTGAGGCTGGAGCGGGTTATTCACTGCAGCCTGGCTCCACCACAGCCCTGGCGTCTTGAGCTTGGTGTTCCTTTGCTCCATGCATTTGGTATTAGCTCTGACAGCAGGAGGAGAGGGAAATGAAAGGCCTTTTAGCCCAAATGCTCAGAGGAGCACGTTTTAGCTGTTGAGCCCATTTTCCCATGTTGTTCAAGAACATTCCTTAATGCAGGTGTTTTGGAAGAGGCATGGATCAGGTATGTAAAGGGCTGCTGCCACATAAGCCCTGATATGGCTTTGATACATATATGCCTATAATTAAAAATACAGTAGCTAATGATAATATTACCTTGTTAAGCTGTAAGAGATAACTTATGTAATAATAATAATAGTCTCTTTAGAACCTGTCAGGTGCTATTTCCCTTTTTGTAGGCACATATCCATATTGAGGACAAGAGCAGGGGCATCCCTGGGCAGTCAGTTGGGGTTTGAGGTTTGCTTTTGGTGATCGCAGAGTGCTAGTGATGAGCTGGAAAAGAAAGGTGAGGACGGTTTCCCACCTTAGTTCCATCTTCTTGGGGTACCTGCTCTCTTCTTGAGTACCTACTTTGTTGTTTTTCCATGTGACCATGTTTTTGCTGTATCATTTGCTGTATCATTCCTGTTCCCCAGGTGTGACAAACCTTTCCCCAGGCACTTCTAGAGGACTGCTAGGAAGTACAATAGCCACAAACCTTCCCTCCCTTCTGATGTGCCATGTTACATTTTGCTAAAATGTTGCTCCTCTTATGAAAATGTTTAACTAGCTTAATTTAGCTGTGGCTTCCTGTCATAATGTGTATCTTACACAGATCTTGTCCCATCTTACACACAGGGTGTGTTTCATTTACAGGGCTTGTTTTTGTAAAAATTAAGTGATGTGTGACTTGTATTTAAAAAGCTCAATCTTCATTAAAGGCGGTGTCACAGAAATAAAAGGGTTCATAGCAAAACATTTCTGCACCTCTGTAGTGAGGCCCAGCAAAGTATTGTCCTGAGAAAACATCAGAAGATTCCAGCAGAATAAGAATGTGTAATATGGAATTAATAGGTGTTTGAGCTGCTTAGCTTGTGAATGCTCAAGACTTGCGTGGCCACAATTTAGAGGGATCACAGTGCCTGTATTTGTAACACTAGCAGACACAGAAAATAAAGGGAAGGGACTCAAAGTAATGCCCTCAATTTGTTTAGGATCAGTAATGTAATTTGGTTCGGCTGTGTTGCCAACATGTCTTTGAAATGTTAGCATTGCTTTTATTTGGTACCTGAAAGAGCTAATTGCAATTTTAGAGCAAGTGTGTGGGCTTTAATTTTTGACAGAATTTAATCATGTAATTAGGCTTCTACCGTGCCATGAAAAGCAGATTTATGGGATTGTTGGTGCTTGTTAGAGGTTCTTGGTGATAGTGGTGTTGGATAAGGGGGCCAGAGAGGCTTTAGGGTCTGGGGAAGGAGAAGGGTGTCTGTGTTTTAACCAGCACCATGAGTGTGCCAGGAATCCAAGTGGTGCTGTTTGGTGTAGCTGTGCACAAGGTGTGAATCCTGTGGTTTGCTTCTGTTTCCTCAAAAAATGCAGATGGTGGATTTTTTTTTTCCCTGTAGGACAGCAGTATAAATACAGTCATCCTAGAGAATCCCAGAGTTTGTGCACTTTGAAGGCTGGCTGGCCAAAAATCCAGAGGAAGGCAGCAGTGTGCAGCACTGGCATTGCCCGTCCCACCCAGAGGACAGAACAATGGCAAGAAGACAAATTCAAGCCCCAAGTTTGTCTTTTATTTGCCTAGTTTACAAATTAACACCCAGTCAGAAATTACTGCAGTGGGAATGAGAAGGGCTCGTTGTATTGCTGCAACTGAGATATCTCTGAGAGTTTTCTCAGTGAGGTGTTAGAGAAGAGCTGGTCACAGCAAGAGAAAAGGGGTGTGGGGAGAAGAGTAAAGGGGTCCCAGAGAGGCTGAAGATGGCTAGAGCTTGACTAGACAAGTTAAACCCAACCTGATATAACTGCAGCTTGGCCTGGAAGTATGACCAGGCAACTTCCTGCTCCTTCTTTAGAGAATCCATGTTTTCCTCCTTGATTTTTTTTTTCTTAACATGGAAAAAAGAGGTAGGGGGGTTTTGTGGTGGGGCATTTTTGTGGTGGGGTTATGAATTTCTCAGGGTGATGAATGCGAAGTTAGAACTGGGACATGGTCTTAAGGTCTCGGATAAAGATGTTGGTTGCAGCTTAGCTGACGTTTTTGCCCTTGGAACCCAAGGTATCCAGGCACAAACAAAAACCTGTTGTTTGTAGCCAGTTCTGTGTGGTGCCCAGGGCTGGGGCACTGTTGTACAGAGTACCTACAGCAAATAGCCTCTGGTCAGACAGGTATCTACAGTGAGGGGATATTTAAACTATTAAAATGGATCGTTCTTGGTGGTGTTGTGGAAGCACCCACAAAACACGTGGGTCAGTTTTATAACCAAGCCAAAAGGACCTGGTTTGCAGTGGGATACCATGAGCACCCAGGTTAATGATTAGTGTTGAATAATTCCATGAGTTATCCCATGTTAAGTTTTTTCTTCTGCAGTTTTTTTGAACCTCTCGCCTCCGAGTTAGTTATTTGAATTTTCCTCTGCTGGGTTTTGTATGAACTGGAAAATATGTGCTGACAGTGGTTTTGTGGAAGTACACTAGCCAAAATTTAATTCTTTGTTTTCTCTTCCCCTCCTACACTTATGTCAAGGGTCTGGCAGAACATTTGGGTCAGTGCTTAGCTTGGAGCTTGTGCACAGTGGTGTGACTTGAAATTGCTTTCAGTGTGAAAGGCATTGTTTGTGTTGAGTGCGTGCTGGAGTCTTAAAACAGAAGGTTGAATGGTTCAAACACCTTCCTGAGCTCTTTGTAAACTCACATTTTTCATTTTAAAATAGCACTTATAGGAATTTACCTTTCTTTTTTTTCCTTCTTCAAAGGCTATGAAAAAAGACTACTGGAATGGTGAAAAAGAAAGGAATTGGATAATGGGCCTAATTGTCAACCAGAGTAACAAGCTCTAGTAAACAAAACAAAACAAAAAAAACCAACCCAACCAAAAAAAGGAATTCATTTTAAATAGAGGCCTGCCTCTTGCATTTATCCAGACAAAAAACATGAGCACAGCTGGAGCGTCTTTTATGGTCTGATGATTTTGATGACTAATCAATTTTACAGTGTCTCTTCAAGCTTCTGTCCCAGTTGGTTGTGTTGTATGCTTTTTTTGCAGTGGTTGGTGTGTTAGAGAGATTCTTGTGAGGCTGAGGGCTCAGCTGGAGAGCTTATGGAAACCAAGACTCCTTGTGTCCGATGCAAAACTGCTGCTCCCCAAAGCGGCTGCAGCTGGGGCTTTGCCTGACCAATTTCCATGTTCCTCTGTGGTTGTTTGAAGAGTTGCTGCTGGCTGTCCTGGCAGGGTGTGCATACCTGACCTGGTGGTGCAAAAAGACCTGGTGGTGGTGGTGGCAGCTGGCCTTTGTTGGGTTTTGGGGACCGGTGACAAGCTTGGTGGCTGCGTCGCAGCGCTGCAGAGGAGGATGGACAGACAGCACAGATGGGCAGCCTGGAGAGCTGAGGCTGCAGGACCTGGTGGGGTGTTGAGGGCACCTGCCTGGGGTGCTGCAGCAGCTGGAGCTGGGGTGCTGCAGCAGCTGGAGCTGGGGTGCTGCAGGGGAGGTGTGGGTCACACCAGCCCCACTCTGCCTCATGGGGGCTGTGCCTTTTGGCCACACAGCCCCAGCTCCCGGCTCTCGTTCTGGGCACCTCTGGCTCCTCAGGCAGGGTGCTTTGCCCTCCTGAGCATCCCAGGTGAGCAGAGCCTTCCTGTCCTGCTGCCCTTTGTCCCCTGTGTGTGACAGTGCACGCAAAGAGCCTGCACAGATATCCCAACCTCCCTGAGGAAGAGGGGCTGCAGGGGGATGGCTCATGAGGGTTCCATTTCTGCTGCTTCTGGGTGCCCCATTCCTCAGCAGAGCTCAAAGAGGGGATGTCCTGCCCTTCCTGGCGGAGGTTCTGGAATCGTGTCCCTCTGCCAGAAGGACACCAGTTGAGGTGGGTCCAGAGCTGGATTGTGAGGAGGTGAGATCCTGTTTGCTGCCTCTGCCTTTAGAGGTGTCCCGCAACTGCAGTGAGGTGTTTGTCTGATGACAAGCAAGTGTTTGTGTCTTGCATCAGGTCGTTTGGCAGTGGGTTTTTCCCTCTGGCATGATGTTTGCAAGGTGAACAGCCAGTTGTGAGTCGTGTGGCTCCTGCTACCTCTATTCTATAAGTTCTGAGCCTTGGGGAGGCTCAGAGGTGAGCACCAGTGACTTTTGGGGTGCAGGGAAAATATAGGGTCTGCCTTGGGAGGAGATCCTCAGCCCTGGAGCTGCGGTTGCTCTGCCGTGCCTAAACCCTTCCAAAGACACGCGGAGAGGGGATGGAAGAGATATTTCTCCCCACTGAGCCCTCGGGCAGAGGGACAGCCACAGAGCCCAGTTCTTCTACATTCTGGATAATGCTCAAGCTGCTAGATAAGCTGCCGAATGATAACATTGTTTGGAAAGAATAGAGCAGCTCTTGCTTTGCAAAAGGCTCAGTTACCTGAGAGGGCTTAGGGCTGCTGCTTCCCAGTGGAGGAATGTGTTTTTGGAGAGCCCTGCCCCACTCCTGGTGCCCAACAGGCAGCTGGAATCTGAAGCATCCCTATCTGCAGCATTTCTTGCTGGCTTATGCAGTGCCCTGACCTCGTGTATCTGCCAAACCCCTCAGCTGCCTGTCCTGTGTTGGGATTTTCACGCTTGCCTTTCCCACACTGCCTTTAGAGTGGTGAGGAGTTCTGTGTGGGGCTGGGAAACCCATGGGAGAGGCTGTGTCCTTATCTCCTCCTGGGTGTTTCCCAGCTCTGCTTCCTATCACTGCTGGGAGCTGGTTAGGTCTCCTTGGGCAGAGGAGGGTCTGTCCTGTGAGCATATCCCTGCCTGCATCTCTGCAATTCCATGAGAGCGCTTCCAGGGATGAGACCTCCATAGCAGAGAGATCCTATGAGATTAGGATGACAGACTTATCATATACTTTATAGTGGGAAGTATTTTGTCAAATTATTTCCAAAGCTGACCTCCTGCAAGTGGGAATTCTTAGGAATTCTTCAGTTCATCAATTTCTACTATTGCCTTTGGGTTTCTACAAATTAGCAGCAAGGAACTGCCTGGTTTGGCATCTCTCATCTCCAGTGCAGAGTTTTTTGGGAAGCAGGATGAAAAACAACTCATGTTTGCAAGTGCTAAGGATGTGCTTTGTCCAGCATTTGTAACAGGCTGAAATACTTTGGTTTTATTTGAATAATGTAAAATGTCTTTAGAGTTGGGTTGCCTCCCAAAACCCACCTCCTCTAACACTGGCACTCCATCACTCATGGCTGCCTCATTTTGCTGTGTTGGAGCCTTGGCTTTTCCATCTGGAGGCAGCCCTGTCCTGCAGGCGTGGAGCATGGGCACAGTGAGGAAGGCAAAGCTCAGCTGGCACCAGCTCCTTCCCCAGCCTGAATTCCCAGAGCTGACCCAGGGCTGTCCTGCTCCCAGCAGCAAGCACGATGCAGAGCCCCAGCCCAGTGCTGCAGCCCTGCTGATAAGAGCTAGGGTAGATCTGGAGGTGACACAGCCTGGGTCCCTTGCAGTGCTGAGCCACTTGGGCCAGCTCTGCTCAACCCACTGCAGGGCCTGCAGGGTCTTTCTACCTCACAAAATGTTTATTTTTTTTCCTCCACTCTATAGAGACTCAGTTTGGAGTAGAAGCACAGTGCTCTCGGCAACGGGCTGACATAGGAAAACCTGGAGCTGCCTGATGAGGGGAGCAGTCTGTGGGTTCAGGGCTTTCAGTGGAATAAACATGTTTATGGGCAAGCTGCTGCAGCCTCCCCCCCTTCCTATTTATTTATCACAGGAGCAGGAACATATGCAACAAACCCATTACTCAATGTGCGTGGCATAAAAATAGCTCTCCCTTTAGATCCACAAGTTTGGCACAGTCCCATGTCAAAATTAGATGAAAATAGATTTTATAGTAAATTTTGCAGAGTAATGTGACTCTTTCCCCCCCCACCATGCATTCAAGAATTCTCTCTAAAGTAGCCAGTCCCTCATGGACATGACCATCACTTAATGCAGCGGTGTTTGAGTTGTAGCCATGACTGGGTGGATGTGATGCTACCGAACGTAAGCTTAACCTGCAGGTGTTTAAAATCCTCAGTACATGCCAGTGCTGGTCATTAATCTTCAGTACAAGAGGTAACCAGTTGTGCAAATTGAACATCAGTAGGTTTTTTTAGGCACAGTTGACTTCTCAAGACCAGCAAACAAGTGACCCTGGGACTTAGGAACACGAAGGAGGGAGGAACATCAGATGTTCTGGGGTTTTTCCTAGCTTTGAGTAATTTTTTAAAATTTTTTCTCCAATATTAAATGTTTTCTGGCATGGTTGTATGCAATTTATCAGGAGTGTCTTAGTGAATAAAGCAAAATAGGTTCTGACTCCAGAATTTTGTCCGCAAGATTAAATGCAAATTTATTACTCTTATAAAGGGATTTTGACAGCTCTTTTTCTCTCTCTTGCTTTCTTAGGAATGGCCAAGATTTAAAACTGTTGCCCAAAAGTTTGTTTCAGGTTAAGATTTCATAACAGCCTAAATTTAAATTTAAATTCTATGTTGGATATCTGATCAGTGGCAGGAGTTTTAAAGGTACAAAGCTTTGAGCCCCTCTTTACACTGAATTTTGGATGAAGGAACATGAACTGAAAAATCTTATTCTCACATTGTTATATTTGCTTATTATATTCAGCCTCTTAGGATTACCCAAGAGTGTGGTCATGTTGCCTCTCAATGTACACCACCACAGTGGTCTTAATACTTTAGAAATTGCCATTGAGGATTGCTCTCTACTTGAAGACCTCTAAATATATTGAAAAACCCCTGATTTTATGTAAAAGTCTAAATACATGGCCTGATTTTTCAAGAAGGCAAGCCATTCAAAATCTTCCCAAATTTCAGAGTGGATTTCTGAAATTCTTTCTGTAGGCTTAGATCTTGATTCAGGCAGGTTATATTTAATTCCTTAGGAGGGGAGTGACTTTTGGGGTGGCCATGAGCCCCTCGGGGACTGTGGGAGCTCGCAATGTCATTTGCTGGTGTATTGCAGAGCGCGTGGTTTTATTTTGGTATTGCAGTGCTGGGGGTCTGTTACAAATAATCACACACTTGATGCTACTCCCTTCCAGGCTACAGCAAAAAGAGAGACCTAGAGTGTTTTGCTGATAACTGGTTCTGTGATGAGCTGAGGGATGTATGAGCCTTTGTTGTTACTTTCTGCATCAGCAGAACACAGAGCTTCAAAGTGTATTTTTAGATTTTCTTTTTCCCTTTTATTTTTTTTTGCATTCTGTAGAAAGCTGAGGCATCGTTTTGTTATGCTGACAGGTGGCTAATGAAAGGAGTCTTAAAGAAAATCCAAAGATAGCAGCATATCTTACCTAGTTTTTATTGACAAATTTATTCTTTGTAACCAAATAATAGGGTTTGGTGGGGGGAGTTTGGGGTTTTTTGTTTGTTTTTTGGTTTTGTGTTTTGGTAAGGGGGGCACATGGAATAACCAAGAAGCCTCATGTGCTTTATTAAGGATGCATCAAAAATTAGTTCACAGTGGTCTGCTCAGAGCCAGTACAAGCTGTGGTATCTGTTACAGATGGCTTTGAGCCATTCTTTTAAGTCATCTACTGACCTACTGGACCCCAGCAATCAATTAACAATTTATGACAGCATGTACAGTATCATTCATTATCTTCTATAACTGTTTGAAGAGTGTTTCTTTCAACAAGAAAAAAATAATTTACAAGATAATTCCAAAATGTAGACCTGTAATTCCCAGGGCTTAGTGCCAAGCTGGGCTTCTGCTTTAAAATGGAATTCTTGGAGTGAAAGGAGACATTTCAATATTGGTAATGGGAAGAATGCATTACAGTTGTATTTTTAAGTGGCTACATGAGATATTGTTATTTAAAATGGGATTTGCAACAGTGTAAATGCTAATGAAATAATACAAGGTATTAGTCCCGCCACAGCTTGTCCTGCTTGAAATTGTAACTAGCAAGTAATATTTGTCACTTAAAATTCATGTGTTGTTTCTAGGAATTATCCAAGTGGCAAAACTGAAAACCAGAGGTTTTGTGAGAAAATGATTTTTCATTTCAGGGACTGGAAGGTAAAAGGAAGGATAGTTTTAGTCCAAACTAAGCTGATTTAGTACTCCCTCTCTGGTTTTTCACTATGATGAAGCAAGGATCTCTGTTTAGCTGGGGGTGTAATGTGTTTTTCAGCCCAAAACGGAATGGTTGGCTGTTTCAACTTTCCTTCAGAAGCACAGGTCAGACCCAAGTGTGTACTTAGAAAATGCTGACCCTGACAGAGCCGTGGTGGTGAAGTGTTTGTTACCCCTCAGGCAGGTCCCGCTTTGCATGGCACTGTTAAATCTGTACTGAGTCAGTTCTGGGATTTCAGGCATCCCAGCCCTGTTGGAATGACATATTTAGTGTTTTATACTGGTGTAGTAGTTGAAGCAGTGGTATTGAGGGGTCCATCTCTGAAGTCCTGGCTGCTGGGGCATCCATCTCCTGTGATCCTTAGAGGACTGAGCTGTGAGCCCTTGTCCTGGCCAGCAATGCTGGGGCTGAGCTCTGTGCAGGATTTGTGCCAGCCTGGCTTTCCTCTGCTTTCATTTTCCACCTTTGGTGAATTCAGGACAAATGTGTGAATTTTTTTGCAGTGACAAAAAAATTGCATTTTTATCTAACCTGCTTGCCTAGATTTACCCTCAATCACCAGTAATTGCTAAACAAGCTGCTCCCACTCTCCCTTGCCAGTGTGCTTGAATCCTGACTTAGAAACCAGCGTCAGCAGTGCAAGTTTGTTTGCTTTTTACAGTTGCAACTCTTGGGCTCTGTGCTAGTGCTGCTTATTGAAATGGGGGTGCTGGACCAGCTCCCTGGTCATGAGTAGCTCCTCAGTGCACCTTGCATTCAACAGCTATCAGATAACCAGCAGTGATTCCTTAAGGGTTTTTTTTTCCCTCTTTTTTTTTTCCCCTTCTTCCATCCCCTAGCACAGCAGTTCTGTATCCCACATTTCCAGTCTTGGGTCAAACTACAATACTTGCATTCCTTGAAGTTCTGCTCTGCTGTCTTGTCCATCCCTGTGTTGAATTCTCCAGTGATTTTTGGTCTGGTCTACTTCCTGCTCTACTAATCAGTTCTGGCATTTTCCATAGGTGGTGATCCCCTACCCAGGATCCCTCTGTATCTCTGATTTTCCACTTCCTTCCATCAAACTTTTCAATTTATGTGCCTTTACCTAATTTATTTTATATGTACTTTCTTCTTGTCTTAGTGTGTCCGGATATTTAGCATGGTGAGTGCAAGTTGTTTGGGGTTTTTTTGCTAGGAGACTCAGAATAACAAAGATGAGAAAATAAATAGAAGTCAGCAGTACGAGGATATTGTCTGCTAAGCTGAAAACAGTGTGTCAGTGCACCAACCCACATGTCAGTGGTGGGGGGAGAACATTTTACCTAAAGGCAACTGAACTGCCAGCAACATTTCTTACACCTTCTTTAGAGCATCTGACCCACATCACTTCCAGATGTATCCATTGATCTTTTCCCCTATGACTTTTCTTACAGACCTAATCCTTCCCATTTTAACAAGATATATAAAATCGTTATTGCAGAGTGCACAAGAAAAAAACCCTGAACCCAACCACTTCATTTTCTGAGACCAGGGTTTTTTGTTCTTTTTTTGGAGGTGCCAAATCTGTTCATCCTCCCTGGATCTAGAGAACAGCATCTGAAACACTGTATAACACTTCTAGTGGGAATCCAGGGAAGACCTAAATCTGTACTCTTCCAATTTAAAATAATGTTAAATAGTAGAACTGCAAAGAGAAGCTTTTGAAAACAGCCTGGTTTGGAGCACCTGCCATTTCCAAGTGCTAATTCAGATGATGGTTAGTAACAGGCAGAGCAATGAAAGCACAGCAGACACCTGGCTGCTGTCTGCTAAACAGCAGTGAACATCCTGGTGAAGTCCTCCTCGGTGGAATTACATCATTAGTGGTGAGATTTGTTGAAAAAGAGGGAAAGCAAGGAGGGAAGAAGTTATTGTACAATAGGGATGCTAATGAGAGATTTTTTTTAAAATCCAAACTGCTTAAAAGGGGTACTTGTAAAACACCTTTTCAAGCTTTTACTGCTTGTAAAGTCAATTAGATTCTGGTAGGGTTTCAGGAGCTGTCAGTGTTCAGAGGATAACATGAAGCTGTGCCTCTCGGACAGTGATTTTTGTTTGGGAATAAGCCATCATCGGGTTTTACGGGGCTTTTTGTGAGCCATCAGAAGTCTGAAAAACATCAAAGCATCTGCAAGGATTCTTGAGAAGTGGGAACATTCTTCATGGATAACTCAAACAGCTAAAGAGGATTTCAGTGAAATTCTAAAAAAAATCTTCACATAACCCCCCACATTCACTGAGACTGAACTCTTGGGACAGTTTGGCTTAAAGATTCAGTGGAGCATTTGCTTTAACTTAATCACGGGCTTAAATCCCTTGTCTCTTGCTGGGAGTTTAGCATAATATACTTAGGGGCAGTATAGGTCCAAATGCTCTTTGGATAGTTACAGGAGACCTGTGACATAAATGGTGGTAAACCTTGGCTTTGCTGTATGTGCTGTCAGCTGCCTGCAAGATGAATTTATGATGTTTTAGGGAATATTGGTGCATTGGGAAAAGGAGCTGTAGTTGTGAACCTCTTGGATATATTCATTCTGCCCTGTCCTGACATTGTGTATGGGTGTTTAGTGTTCTTTGTAGATGGGACAATCCAACAGATCCCAAAAATACGGCAGTTCTACCCAGGCTTGTGTGGATTTGCATCTCTTCTGGCTCTGGTTGCTGTAGTGCTGTTTGTATTTGTAAGTTGATCCCTTTCCACAGGTCCTTTGTGAAGGAGTGTGTCTCAGGCTGGGGGTGTGTGGAGGTGTCTGCTTTCACCAGCCCTGAGCAGCCTGCCCTTCATCTGCCTTGTGTCTTCCTGATGGGACGAGACATGGCCTGGTACCTGCTCACTCCAGTGATTTATTTCACAGATGTCTCTCAAATCCCCAGCTCTTGTGACTGCTATTGAGGCCTGGGGCTCAAATAAATGTAGGGTGTAAGGAGATGATAGATGGTCATCACAGGAGATCTGGATTAGGCTTTTGTAGGGACTTTTTAGTCCTGATTGTTCTGGCATGGTGGTCTGAATGTGTGGCAAAGATTTTTTTTTTCTTCTTTTTCATTTTTAAGACACGTAGAGATTTACACATGTAATTTTCATTTATCCACAACATGCCCATTGTCTGTGCCCAGCCTGACAGATGTTTGTGTATTTATGGATGTGGAATTTTTTTACACTGCCACGTTAAATAAATGTGCTAGTTTGAGTCTGGACTAGTGGAGCTCAGTAGAATTATACCCAAGGCACACTGGCTTTGATGTGCTGGGAGAGGGATGTAGAAGAATGTTGGCTTTCACAAGAGTGGGCATCCTGATGTGTGTTTTTTCTGCACTGTGTTGGGGCTCTGGCCTAGCATGGGGCATTGCTGCTGGTTTGCTGAGATTTAAAGGCTGAAGCAGTGTGTGGTGATGAAGACTCAAGCTGCTTGGGAGGTCTTTCTGGGGTCTGCACCCTGCTCTATGGAAAGATATTCCTTCCTATGGCAGGGGATTGGAGCCAGATGATTTTTAAGGTCCTTTCCAGCTGAAATCATTGTAGGATTCTGACTCGTGGCAGAAGGAGGTGAAGTCCTGAGGCAGTGTTTGCCCTCCTTGCTGTGTAAGGCTGCAGCAGGGTGGGAGTGAGGGAGCCCCTTACCTTGGCATACACAGGTGGGACACACTGGAGCAACCTCACCCCAGGGCTTTGTTTGGCTGAGTTAGGGATAGATACAGCAGCCTCCCAGGGATTACAAATTCACAGTAAAGCTGGAGAAATGAGAGGGCTGCAGGCCTGAAAGGTGCTCAGTCACAGTGAGAGCTGTGCTGGGATGGCCATGGGGGGTGGTACCTGAAGGAGGGTGGGTTGCCTTCACGGGCTTCTCCTGCTGGAAAAAGGCCTGTGCTTATTTTCAAGGAGAGCACTCATTGCAGTAGTGTCCCCAGCAGTCCTGGCTGTCCCAGTTGCCTCAGAAGGGCTGAGTACCCTCAGACACCATCTCAGGAGGGCTCAGCATCTCCCAAAACCAGGCTTTACAAGCACAGTGGGATGAGAAAACCATGGTACCCCTGTCTGCTGATTCTGCCTGGTCATGGAAGTCACCACCCACCTGCTTGAGGGTTGGGTTGAAGATGTGGGAAGGTGCAGATACCAGGGGGTGCTAACAGGTCAGATCCAGCTCCAGCAGGACTGGGGGACACCGTAGGGTGTGGTGGGGAAAGGGCCTCCTTCCCTGCTCTCCCCAAATGGAATGGGCTGATTGGTGTGTGGTAAGGACAGCTCATTGCTCTAGGAAGTCCTCCAGTGCTAGAAGTGGGATGGTGCTAAAAGCACGACAAGAACACCCAGAATGTTTGCTTCCAGAGAGGTTTGCTAGTTATTTATTCATTTATTTATATGGGTCAGGAGTTGGATTTGCCACAAACTGTTGCATTGGTCCTGTTGCTACCTCTAGCCTTGGATGTCAGAAGTACATCCGACCATGTTCCATGGGAAAGGCCTTGTTTCTTGGCATGCTGCAGATAGAATTTGGGGTTTTTTTTTCCATCACTTTCCATGATAGGATGAGCACCTCTGCACAGAGAACGTGCTGCCTTGATATGAGTGGGGCAGAAAGTCTGGGATTGGTTGTCCCAAGCCTGGTTCTCCGTACCAGTTTCATTATCTTTCCCAGTTTCCCTGTTATTTAGTCATGTACTCCTTCTCCAGAGGTTAGGGGAATATGTTTGCCCAGGCGTTTGGAGAGCTCATGCAGGTCAGACAGGGTTGTTCCAGTGAGAAATCCCAAATGAGTGCCCTTGGTGAGCAGCTGGGCAGGACAGAGGTAGCGAGCCAGCCTCACTCCACACCTCTTGATCTCTTCCCAGTCCACTGTAATGGATTTTAGGGGCTCATCTTTGTACAGCAGCTGGTTACAGGGTGGGTTTGTCCCAGCCAGTGATAACTGATGTCCTTATTGGATGCCTGTGCTCTGGGAAGGTTGTGTGTGCAGCACCATTTCAAGGTGTTGTGCTGGAAACTGGAAATATTTACTGCTTGCAGTAGACTTAACGAGATGAAACCATCTACCACCTGACTTCAGCCTGCAGCTTTTACCAAATCTCTGCCCTGAACCTTTTCTTTTTTTCCTGATGTCTTCCTCAATATTGAGTAATGAATTCTTCATTGTGGCTCCAGAGAGAATATAACTCCTTGTGATTGCTGTTTTACTCCTATAGATTATGAAGAGCTAGAGGTCAGGGAGGTTTGATTCATTGTCTTAGCAACAAGGTAGGATTCTTGTGAAACCAGTCATGTGCAAAAGGAAAGGCTTTGAGTGCAGCAGAGCCGTATTTGCTGGTGGTGTTAGGAGAGTATCCTGCAGGGTTTAATGAAGTGGAAGTTCCTGTCTGTCAGTTCCCAGTTTGTCCCAGGAAGGAAAGCAAAGGAGCTGCCCTGGGATCTGAGACTTTTCTGCTCAGTTTCTGCACCACAAATATTGCCTTGTCATTGTCGCTCCTCGGCTGCTGTGGTAGGAAACTCCTCATTTAGAGACTCATGAGGGCAGCAAGAACATGATAAGGGAGCTAACATCATGCTCAGAAGCACTGGAACATGCTGTGCAGCATGCTTTGGTTAAATACATGCACCTATTATCTGACTTGGTCTATTGTGGTTTATTTTTCTGGGTGGGATTTTTGTTTGGTTTTTGTCTGTCACTTTTAAAATATGCAAATATTCTTAGTCCCTCCCTTTTTTACTTTTTAGGGGAGGCACCTCCCAGCCTTGTTTTTGACTCTGATTTAAAGAGTTTGCATGCACAGATGAGTTATTCTGTCCTGATGCATCATTATGCCGTATCCTAAGTTTGAACTTACATCTTGGCTGCACTTCACCCTACCTACATTTCTCCTGACTGAAAGCAGTTGTTCACAGTGAGCTCTGTAGGCTTTAGCTGTGATCTTTTGCAGAAGAGGGGCTCTCCTGGAGAGTGACTCATCTCAAAGGTTGTTGACCTCACAGCAGCATAAAACCCCTTGGAAGTCTTTGTAGAGCTCAGAATTATGTTTGTTATTTAACCTTAAGTAAATGAACCCTAGTTTCTCCCTTTGCTGTGAAGTATTTGGTGCAATACCTATGTAGATACAGGCACTTCTGTTGAAAAAAGGGAGTCTTGGCTAAATTTAGACCAGACAACTAGCGATGGATGGTGAAAATCAGATTGATTCTGTCCATTTTCCCTGTTTGATTTATGGCTTGGCCAACTGCTAAGCTAAAGAAAGCCGTTCAATGGTTATTGCTCAGTCCCTTTTTACAGTAAAGCATATAAAGTAAAAGTCAGCCACCAAGTAATGAATTCTAGAACATCCAATAATTGTAGATTTTCCAGTTTGTGCAATGTTTGGAAGTGAAAATTGTGCAAGGCAAATTCAGTACCTTTTGCAAGCAATAAAGCCATGTAGTGAAAGATTGATGTAGAAGATGGAGACCAAGCCTTAACAATGTCCTTTTAAGGAGCTGGCTCAAAACACAACCAGCAGCACATTTGATCTTATAAACTAATTTCACTAACAAGGAGCTAATTGTCACATCGGTCTTTTGGAGCTGGCACAACCCAGGCTAGCAAAGCAGGCAGAAGAGCTTGATTCCTTTTTTCCTTAAAACTTATAGCTAAAATCCAGTCTAAATTCTAGAGCATAGGCTTACTTAAGGCCTGACTCTGCAGTTGATCAGCTTAGTGTGTACTTTGCATGCATAAGGAGCATCTACCCTGCAAAGTTTAAATGCTTTCTTCCTGGTTTTGTCCATTTGTGCAGAGCAGGCCGTTCTGCTGAGCCAGCTCCATTGAGCCGGGACTCATCATCCAGCCAGCCCTGAGGACAATGCCTGGCCAAAATCACATATCCTAGTCTTTATCCACTCCTTTAAGCTGTTTAATTCTTTGCTTATCGATAACAATTGCTCACATGCCAAAGCCACAGACGCTGCCTCGTTTCTCAATCTGTGCTTTCCCCCTGATGACCCAGCAGCAGGTAGACTCTGCTACATCTGTGGTTTTCTCTCCTCTCTCTGTGTTGTGTCCTTCTTTTCAGCAGCAGAGAGCAGAGCAATGGGCCAGGCTAAATCTGTCCAAATAACCAGGCTACTTCTAATCCCCCACAACTGCTTCTGCAGCTTTTTCTTCAACAGTTGTTATACCTTGGTTTTATTATGGTCTTTGCTTTTCAAGGTGCAGCACAGCCAGCAAAAAGAGCCTGACAGAAGATTTTAAAGTCCTGCTGTTACACTTCTTAATATAGCACCCTCTGAAATGTGCTGGAAGGGCTGTCTTTATCCCATCTGTGGCATTGCCTGGGTTTCTTGCTGTCTCATCAAAAGCCTGCTCCTGCGCTGTGCCGAGCACTTCCTGGGGCTTTGCTGAGCACCCCTCGGGGGCTGTCACACATGGTGACACTCTGGGCCCCAGGGGACTTAAGCCTGTTTGTAAAACCAACCAGTGAAGTGCTGACATGGGGCACGGCCACTAACAGCTTGCATTGATCTGGACATCCAGGCTGGGTCCTCGCAAAGCTTTGCCAGGGGTAAGGCGTGGGCAGAAGCTGTCATAGAGGTGTTTCAGAGGAACAGGGTGAGGTTTAAAGCAAAGGTTTTAAGAAGATTAGAAATGCCTGCTGGGTTATGTCCCCAGCAGTGACAGCAGGAGAGGCTGTTTAGGACCAAACCTGGCCTCTTCCTTAAGTCTCTTTGCTGCAGAGTGGTTTCTCTTTCTTCCTGTCGAAATATTACTGTGAAAGTTAACTATAGCTGGCCACCAGCATCCTAAGGGTTTTCTGGGGGCTTTGGCACCCCAAAATGGAATACCTGTGTTGAGGTAGCTGGGTGCTTTTGAGGCTGGACCAGCTCGATCAGAAAGCGTGGAGCAGGTGCTGATGAAAGTTTTTGTTCTGTTACTCTGAATTGCAACCCCACCACCCTCTCCACCCCTGGGTGCAGGTAAAGCTGCAGTGGGGCTGTCACCTGTGCAGCATGTGCTGCTGCTCCAGCAGCACTGGCGTGGCACAGCATATCCCACTCTGAATGCAAGTATGGCTTGGGGTTTGTACTGATGCTTAGGGCAGCAGTTGCCTGCAGTGCAAGCCCCCATCACCCTGTCTCTCATTTTTGCTGAGGTTTATCATCTCTGAACTTCTGTCTCCTGGGGCGGTTTGAGACCCACTGCTGTGGTGGATTGGGGTCACAGTGTTTCTGGTACAGATGTCCATGGATCTGCCCTGTGGCTGTGTTGCAGACTGAATGCTGGATGTCACTGTCATCCCACTGATTCCCTGCTGCTTGCAATTCTGGAGGCTTTGGCTGAGCTTTGGGGTTGTTGCAAGTACCCTCAGCCCTTGGTAACAACATAGGTGAAAGGTAGCAAGGATGGAAAAGAAGATAGATGGAGACGTAGGTGAACTGATTGCTAAGAATCAAACTATCCATCTCTTTTCATGCTTTGTAGATGATCTCATTGCCTACTGCCCAGATGCTCCATGAATCAAGGAATGTCACCCACCCTCAGCATATAGATGCACTGCCCTGTGCTGTTCCAGCTGGGAATTATTTATAACAAGGCAATGTGTCCTGGAGTGGTAGATTATATGGGGTTATTTATGGGGAAGAATGTGTCCTACAGCATTTCTGATTTCATGCATGAATAATTCCTGTGTCCCTGAGTTATTTTGTTCCCCCAGGCCTGGGTCTTGTCTGGTGCAGAGGGATGCTCATGGATGTCAGGAGTGTTGGAGTCAGGATCTCTAACATCTCACCCAGTTTCCACAACCATAAACTACACTAAAATGCCACTAAAATTCCCTCCAGGAATGCCTTTTAACTGAAGTCAAGTGTAGACTTACTAGCAGGACTTGTGGGAGCTATCATGCAGCCCTGCTTGAAGCCAGGGGAAACTAGAAAGGAGAGAAACAACACATGGGAAAGACAGAGGTAAGGAGGGATAATAGGATAATGGCATGCCTCATAAACACAGACATAAATCCCTCCCCATCCTGGCTAGCTGAGCAGTTGTAGTCAGTGACAGGGACAGCTGCTGGCTGTCCTGGGTTGGTCCCTCACCAGGCTGCCTGTGTGTGCTGGGTGGCAGCTGATGTGCCATGCCTGTGCCCCAGACTCCTCCCGCCGGCAGCACTCCCATCCCGGCAGCCAAGCTGTCCCCAGAAGAGCCTCCTTGCTCCCCTGATGCTGATGCAGCTTGGCTGCTCTGCCCTGTGTTTCACCAAGGATGGAGGGGAAGGAGGAGGGAGTGTTGCCTCAAGTGCTGGGTAGTTCCTTTTCTCCTTCTTCAAGACCCAGACAGGGTAAAAGAGCAGGAATTTAAGCGACATCAGGAACACACAGCCAGAGCACAGCCAGCTTTGGGCTAGTGACTCTGTCCACTTGCTGCCATGTACAGCCTGTCTCTCTTAAAGTGATGTATGTAAATAGTGCTGGCAGCAGGACAGCACAGACACTGAACTTTGGCCCTTTTTAACAGGCTATTGGTGAATAGGTAAATTGGTGAATCACTGGGTTCTGATTCCCTCTGTACTGCCCTGCTTGGACGACCTCTGCTTAGCGCAAAGAGCTGCTGCTCTGGCCAAAATCATGCCAAAAGATGGCACAGGAGGCTGAACAAGTGACTGCAAGGGCAAATACTTAAAGCTCCTTGACGTGACAGCCTGTTGCACCTCCTCTGTACTGGTGTTTCTGTGTGGTGGTGTCACACCAGGCTGTGCTGCAGTCAGGGGGTCACAGGGAGGAGTCAGGGAGCATTTGGATCTCTGGGATGAGCAAGCCTGTCACTTTTGGAAACCTTTATGTAGGTATATTAAGAGCATGGAACACAGGCAATACAGACCCTATCCTGTGGGAAGCACAGGAATGATTTTGAGCTTTTTGTTGTTTGGATTTTTTTTCCCTTTTGCCCCTTCTTAGCAGCCTGGGGAAAAAATGTAGGAGAGGGATGTTTGCCCTGTGCAGGATGCTTTCCTGGCTCTGCTGTAAGGATGCAGAGGAGCTGGTGCTGTCCTGGTGGGTTCCCAGCAGTGGTGATGGAAACTGTCAGTTCCCTAGTCTGGATGATGCTCCAGGGACATCACCTGTGACAGCTTTGAGCCAGCAGGGGAATTGCTCACATTTGTGTTGCTGTGACATGCCAAAGCAGAACTGAAAGTCACAGTCTCTGCTTGAAGGGATATTTTCTTAAGAAGTTGCATGTCTGTCTAGAAATTATGTTCCACGCATAAGCCTTTAAGAATTAATGAGAGCTCAGCTGCATAGATAGCAGTGCCACCCCTGAAGAGAAGGAGAGAAGACTGGCGTGTCTCTGGGCAAGATTTCTTGCCCTGTGCTGAGCTTCCAAGGGAAAATCCTTCCAACAGGGATGCATCCATGCAAAATTAGCACCAACAGCTGGTGGTGGCCACAGGAGCTGCTCTGTGGCTCCCCTCCCCAGCCCTAAGAAAATGAGGGATAGGTTTTACCTGCCTCAGCCCTCACCCCTCAGTGTGCAGGTGCTGGCACTAGGGAGGACCCAAGTGTGAGTTCAGGAAGTTTTGGGGCAGCAGAGCTTTGCTTGCTCCTGTGGGAATACTAGAATTTTCTAGAAAACAATGTATTTGAAAAGTGTGTGGAAGACAGAGCTTTGCCTCTTCAGAACAACACAATTCTGCAGCTTGGGGTAGTGGCCCCTGCATGCTGAGGGCTTCAGAAAGCTGTTGGAACCTGCAATAGTCAGTCATGTGGGACTCATGCTGATGAGGAAGGCTGAAGTCTCTGTCCCCCCTCCCTCCTAGCAGTACTCTGCTGTTGCCTTTGGCTCCAGTCTTTCCACCCATCCACCCACCGGCCTTTTATTCATCAAAAGGTGCAGAAGAATTTGCAGAAAAAATAAATGAATTTATTTTCACCCACCATCCATCCTCGTTGGCTGCGTGGGGGAGAGCTGTGCAGCTCATGACAGTGGAGGAGGGTGGGAGTGGAGGCTTGCAGGCACAGCCAGAGGATTGCATGGCCTGTCCTCCTTGGCAGGAGAGGAGGATGTGTGCCCAGCGTGGTGCCAGCGCTGCGGGGCAGCCCTTGGGATGTGGTGTCAGCAGCAGTGTGTGGACTCTGAGGGCAGCCCTGTGCTGTGGGAGATGGGTGGATGGGTTAGAAGAAACCCATTGGTCTTCAAAAGCTGGGAATCATCCTTAAATTTAGAGCAGAAAGACAGTGCCATCTTGTGTGCTTTCAGGCCCTGGGTGCCATCAGCTGAGGAGCCACGTCTGACCTTGCTGTGAAGCATGAGCAAGACAAAGTCATGTTCCTTGGCGTGCACATCACAGCCATTTTGTGCCTTTTTCATAGGTGTGTGCATCACAGGGTGGGGTTTTTTTGTGGAATGGTTTGGGTTGGAAGAGCCTTTAAAGACTCCTCTGCTGTGGGCAGGGATGCCTTCCGCCAGACCGGGTTGCTCAAAGCCCCAGCTAACATGGCCTTGAATACTTCCAGGGGTGGAGCAGACACAGCTTCTCTGGGCAGCCTGTGCCAGTGCCTCACCACCCTCATGGTTAAAAAATATTTTCTTTTATTGTATCTTTTGTCTGTGAGTTCCTGATGTCAAGATTGTGTGGTGAGGCAGCAAGCTGAGGAAGTGGAGAGAGCAAAGGAAGGCGGTGGTGGATTTTCCATGGCTCTTCTCCTCACTTTTGTTTTTGGCAGCCCAGAAGGAGGCAGGGGAGAGTGCTTGGTGTTTGGCTGGGAACAGCTAGGGCCTCTGGAATGTGCCTCCAGTGCTTCAGAGTGGTGTTCCCAGGGCAGCTGTGGTGAAATGCAAGATGTCCATGAAGAACAGTGAGTGAGCTCCTCCTGGAGTGAGCTGGAAGGGCTTTGGATGACCATGGTGATGGGTTGGCAGAAGATGGAGGCAGGTGAGGGTGAAGGCAAAGACAGAGGTGCTGCTGTGAGATGGGTATCTGGAAGGGCAGGGAGAGTTGTAGCTGTCAGGGTCTGTGTTTATCTTTGCAGCAGTGATTATTTTCAGATAGCATGTGAGAGAGTAAAACGTCAGCTCTTGCTAATAATAGCGCTGCAAACAAGGCTGTTGCTCATTACTGACAGCTGAGATGAAGTTAGTTTTGTTTCATCCTAGGTATGAAAAAGTGCAAAAACAAGCTGTGCTCTGAGTTGATACCCTCAGTCCAGAAAAGGTGAGGAGCAGACCTTCTCCCAGCCCTGGGGTGTGGCACTGAAAGGTGATTTCCCAGGGTGCTTGCACACCGCTCCAGAGTTAAGTGCTGCTGGAAGGGTGGATATGGTGAGGAGGTGCAGCTGGCTGGCATTGTGGAAAACATAGAATCATAGGATAGGATAGTTGGGGTTGGAAAGGACCTTTAGAGGTCATCAAGTTGAGTCTGGGTGAAAAGCAATCTGAGGACCTTCAGCATTCTTGCTGTGAAACTGGAGGGTTTTCCCAGAGGACAGGAAGGCCCAGCCCAAGGTCAGCCACGTATGATGTGACCCCAAGACAGCTTTCAGTGGCAAGTGCCCACCCAAATGGAACACACCCACCTGGAGGGAGGATTTGATAAACCCATGGGGGAAAGCTGCTTCCTGGGCTTGTAGCCACCTTTGAGGTGTCTTCAGTAGAATGAGGGAACTGGCTGCTGGTGATCCTTGGAGCAGACACAGACACGAGGAGGACAGCAGGGTAGAAGTCTTGGGGACTGGTGGCACTGGTGTAAAGGAGAGCTGAATACAACTCGCATTGTTTGAGCAGATGTGTCCTGTCTGTGGCTAATTATAAGCGTTGTGTGCACAACACACACTGGGAGATGTGCCAGATACTATTTCTTTTCAAGTCGAACTCAAAATCATTATAATTAAGCTTTAAAATTGTAAGTAAAAACTAACAAGGAGTCCAGGTTTGCTGTCATGCTGCTTGCAACCAGGTCCAGTCCCTGCTGGGATGGACAGGTGTGGGGAGGGTGGTCATAGGGGCTAGCAATATAAAGGGTTTGGTGGCTCTGCAGTAGCAGGTATGTCCAGATTTGGGGTTTAAATATTCAGACTACCTCAAAGTACCAGAAACGTGCCATTTTACAAATGTGGGAAGTGTTGCTGAGTGAGCTTTAGCACCCTCTCAGGTTTGGTGGGCACAGAGAAGAGGTGCTTGCTAAGAAGAGAAAATAAGGAATAAAAGTGTGAAGCAGTCGTGGAAGCAATTGTGTAACCTGGGGTTGAGAGGAGCCTAGGTTGTTTCTCTGGTTTGAGGGGAAGTGAGGCAGACTTCTTCCTGAAGAAGCAGGTCCAGGAGGAATTGGATGAGTGGGATGTGACGGCTGTGCCACCGGTTGATGGCTGCTTCGTGCCACTTTTGGGGCTGCCCCAGGACTGGGGCCCCTGCTCCCCAAGCATGGGGAAATTCCTGAACCTCTTTTTTGGAACTCCACCACAGGAGTGGTAGCCATGCACGTAGGGTGAGGATCACTGTGGCCCTTATGTTTGGTGTGCTCGCCATGTGGCCAGAGGTGTGAGGAACTGGGCTCAGCCACCACGTGATGAGCACTTCAAAAGCAGCAGTGAGCTCTCTACCCTGCAATTTGTATGCAGAGGGAGGGTGGCTGCTTGATTTCAGTGCTTGTAGGTGTTCGTCTGGGGTCGTGTCTGAATAAATCACGTTCTGAGATCCAAGCGAGCGCCAGGGAACAAGCCGCACTGTCAACGTGGCAGCGGAGCAGAGACATCTTCACTGCTCATGATAAATGGGTCAAGATGGGCCCTGGTGTTTTAAAAATTAGCTGTTGACCTAGATAGCAGCAGCATGATGACTTGCTCACAGTGGGAGCAAGAGTGAGCGTCACTGGAGCTGCACATTCCTCTAAATGTGGGCATGAGCCTGGTGTGCTGAGGTGAACCTGCGCTGGTTCCCCAGCCCTTGTTTGTAGCCAGCTTTTCCTTGGAAGCTGAGCTGTGCCACAGGGAAGTGGGGAAGGCCTTGGGCATCTCTTTCGGATGGTTTCATGGAGCCACAAGGAGCATTTTTTCTACAGCAGCTGCAAAGGCCTCTCCCACCACCCCATGCTTTGCTCTGCTCCAGTGACAAAGTACACTGAGTTGTTTTACTCATGTTTCCCTTGTTTTTTCAGGAGGGGGGTCCTTTGCCCCCCCGAGCCCCTCCCCACCCCAGGCTTGTCACTCTGTTCTTGCACAGATGTGCCATGCATTTGGGTTGGAGCAGCTGACAGGGTTGATGCAGAAGATGGAGCTGCTGCCCAAGTCAGACTCTCTTCTGCTTAGCAGCTGGGAAGAAGGCCATTGCCTGCACCAGGGGTTTCTCCTGTCATGGGATCTTCTTCCTCTGGATGAAGGCATATTGCTCAAGCGCACTGAAAGTCAGTGCTTTTCATCTGGGCAAGAGACCTCTCAGTGCCCATGGTTGGCTGCTGTATTGAATCGTGGCTTTATTGAGTGATAATTAGGCAATGGATAAAGCCACACCTTGAGTACTGTGTCCAGTTCTGGGGCCGTCAACTTAGGAAGGATGCTGGGATCTTTGAGCATGTCCAGAGAAGGGCAACAAGGCTGGTGAAGAGTCTGGAGCACAAGTTCTGTGAACAGCAGCTGAAGGAGCTGGGGCTGTTTAGGCTGGAGAAAAGGAGGCTCATGGGAGACCTTCTCGCTTTCTACAACTCCCTGACAGGAGGTTGTAGCCTCTGTGCATTATCCTTGGGAAAATAACATTTCCTTTGCATGGTCAGGGGAAAAGAGTGTTTGGTTCTTATTTATGGAGGTCATCAGTCCCCACGTGTGACGTGGTTTTGTGCCCCAGGCCCTGCTCCTAGATGTGTGTTTGGCAATGGGCACTTGTCCATCGGGGGTGGCCGGTGACTGCATGTGCTGCTTTATCTCCCACAGGCTCCTGCTTCTGGGTTGCCGTCCTGGATGGCAACGTGGTGGGGATCGTGGCAGCGCGGGGCAATGAGGAAGACAACACCGTGGAGCTTCGCCGCATGTCCGTCGACTCCAACTACCGCGGCAAAGGCATCGCCAAGGCGCTGGGCCGCAAAGTGCTGGAGTTTGCCATGCTCAACAACTACTCCTCCGTCGTGCTGGGGACCACGGCCGTGAAGATGGCAGCCCACAAGCTCTACGAGTCCTTGGGGTTCAAGCACGTGGGTGTCGTGGAACATTATGCCCTGCCAGGGATGACACGCTCCTTACTGGAGAGAATGTTTTTCCAGGTCCGCTACCACCGCTACCGCCTGCAGCTGCGGGAAGAATAAAAAAAAACCCCTACCAACCAAAACAAAACAACAAAAAAAATATTTTTTCCCCCCTTCCTCCCTCATCAAAAATAATAAATTACCCTTCTATTCCTCATCACCACTTATTTGCCAATTTTGGGTTAGAGTTTTTGTACCCTCACGTCACGTTTTGGTTTGCTCCGTTCAGCTCGATGGGCCGGCCGAGCAGCGCCCCTTCCTCGCATGCTGTAGGTGGTGGTGCTGGGAGTCCTGCAACCCAGCGGAGCGGAGCGCCGGCCTCTCCTTCCCAGGTACCTCCGTAAAGCACAGAAACTTACTGCAAAATAGTACAACTGCTCCGGTGTACATAGTCCTCTCCTCTCCCAGGTGTAAGATAACATAGTGATGCATTCATAATAGTGCAGAAATATTACTTGAATGCAGTTTTCAGTATTTCACGCATCAGTAAGTAGAATATGCATTCCTCTTACCGTAATCTACTGGTTAATAGTTTCCAGAGAAAAGGTGGGGGGTACGCCCTGCCCCCCTGCCCCAACCCGCTTGCTACAATGCATGAAGAGGAAAGCGCGTGCACGCACTCAAACACATCGCACTGCCGCCACGGCACTGGTGTTGCACTTTTTTTGGATGTGCCTCATTCTGCCAAATGTCTGAGAGACCCCGGGTGCATCCGGTAACCACGACTCCGCTCCACCTCCCCTCCTTCCTAAGCCAGCACAGACTCGGACCGGCTGACCTGAGCCCCGTTGTACCATAGTGTGAAGTTAAGATCAAATCTCAGTATCTCCTGCGCTGTTCCGTAGCCACACGTAACCTGCAGTCCTGGGCCAGACTCCGCATGTGCGTTGGACTTTCTCTTTGCTGCCTTTTGGGGTTTTTTGTTTGTTTTCATCTTTTTTTTTTTTTTTTTAAGGGTTATGTTTTTTTGTTGTTGTTGTTATTTTTAGTTTTGGCTTTCGCTGAATGGTGTCGTTGAGGCGTAATGGAGGCTGCAGTTCCTATGGCAACACATTTGCACATTAATGTGCGCACCAAATCTCACCACTTCAGAGAAGCGACGTGTGACAGATAATAGCATTTTGGGGAGCACCGGGGTGGGGGGGAACGTACTTATTATCTTAACCAGCTGCTTGTTTGATAAATGTAGATGGCCTCACTGCAGCCTTCCATCAAAGGTAATTAACTGCTTTAATGATGTCAGATTTGTGAATTGTACAATGCAAAAAGCAATGCAAAGCAGATTCGGCATGTGTCTGTACCCGGTATGTATGTACAGTGCCTGCCAACTAAAGAATAACCAAGACTACAGCTTCTTCTAGCCTGAGATATCAACTTTTATAACTTATTTAAACAAATAGCAACTTTGCATGAATTACATCTTGGGGAAAAAGAAGACTGGTAGGTTTGAATTTTTAAAGCGTGGTGTCAGAGGTATTAGAGAAAACCATTTTGGGCTGCACTTAATTTTGGGTGGGTTGAGGGGTTTGGCTCTGCTAATACATTTAAAGGCAAAACCCCTTTAGTTACTGGGAAAAACAATTATTATTTTATGAAGTATTACACGTGTGGTGAGGGGGGAATCCCCCCGACCTCATGGCAATGCAGTTGGTGAAGGGGTAGAGCACGTGTTAACCACGCTGGCAAATACAATGGAAGAGTCAGCAGGAGAGCCACAGAAGGAAGGAGCCTTGGGGTGTGGGGAGGGGACAGGAGCCCTGGGGCAGGTTGGGGGACAGCCAGCACAGACCTTGGACGTGGGGTGCTGTCTGTCCCCCCCCTACCAGGAGCTGCCCTTTCCTCTGCAGCCAGAAGCTTTCCCAGCACTGAGATGCCCTTTCAGTGCTTGGCTGGGGCTTGGTCCAGCCTGTGAGGAGTTGGAGGGGCAGAGTCCCAGCAATAAGGGGTTAATGAGGATGGTGAAGGACACTGTAGCAAGAGACCACGAGTTTAATTAACAAAATTTCTGTATGGGGCACTATATTTTTAAAAGTCTTTCTATGCTGTACATTTCTCCTGAAGCTGAAATAATGTACTGTTGGTAGGGGTTCTTGTATAGTGTACAGAAATCGGCAGAATATTTTCTTGCTGCGTTCAGTGATTTATTAACCGAAGTAAAACAGACAAATATAAAGTGTTAGCAAAAGTTGAAAGAAAAAACACAAAAGTTTGTGCCTTTTTTAGTTTATTTTTCTGTTGCTATATAATCACTGCACTAAAACCTTTCCAGAGGGGTAAAAAAAAAACAAGCAAAAAGTAGTCTCTTAATAAGGGAGGAATATGTAAAGTCTAAATTAAGCATTAATTTTTTTTATTAGGCTATTTAATTAAACTAATGTTGCTGGTTTTATTTGATACCTGTGCCTTTGAAATAAAACTCCACATCCTGTCAGAAAATCCAAACCTGGAATAAATCCCACCAGATTCCACAGACACAGAAGTGTCATCAGGTTACCAGTATTTTATTCTAAACCATGTAAATTTTACCTGATGATATTACAGTTTCTGATCGTAATACCTGTTGAGTTTCCTGGGGAAGAGGTGCTTTGGAAGAGGGTGGCTTTGGGGGTGCTGTCTGCATTCCTCCCCAGCACACGGAAATGCACTGATAAGGATTGAGTTGTTGCCACTTGGCCAGTAGCTGCCAAGAAAATTTATTCCCTTAATGTTTCTGCCAGTTGCTTTGTGACCAGGCTTTTTGGAAGAAATCCAGCTGGTTGCTCCCAGCTCTCCAGCCGGGACAGCTTGTTTCTGAAGGAAAGGGCTGCCTGCCAAATAGGCTGGGATTTGCTCTCCTTGGAAGGTGGTGCAGGCTGCCAGAGCTGCGTCCCTGTAGCAGCAGTGGGACAGGGGTGCACAACCTCCTGTGTTGTTGATGCCTTTCCACCCAGAGCTGCCAAGGTTGGGCTTATAAGCACCACATGATCCTGTTGTTTTATCTGCATGGGAAGTTCCCTGAAGGCAACAGCTCAGGCACAGCTCTGGGGTCAGGGTTGCTGGGCTCTGGACCGTGCCAGGCTCACCTGCTGCCAGGGAAGGGAGTGGGCAGACCACAGGGCAGCTCATAGGGTGACACGTTGAGGTCAAGCTGCCTTTGGCAAATCCATCCCTCTGCATCCTTCAGGGTGCACTGGTTTAAACAAGGTGCTTGGAAAAGATCAGCACAGCCCTTCCTCTGGGCCTGAGCATCATCTCCTGACTCTCCGCATCCCAGTTCAGAGGCTGAGTGGGTGAGGAGCAGCACAAGGTGGTGTGGGGTTGGTCCTGAGGAGAAGAGTTGGTGATCTGGGCCTATTGCCAGTCCTTGAGTCTTGATTCCAACAGAGACTCAGAGCAGTGTGAGATGGGAGGGGGTTTTCCTGATTGATTTTGGGGTTTCCCTTTCCAAGGACAACGTTGGCAGGAGTGTGAGGAAGAGTGGAGCGTCTCTTGGGTTTGAGCCCAGGGTTGGTAAAGGTGGTGGTTAAAGAAGACCAGTTCAGATTTAGGTGGAGGATGTATTAGAGATGTGAGGGCACCTCCCACAGCTGCTCCTATTGCAGTGCAGCTGGGCTGTCACAGCCCCCTGCCCTCCTGCTGCCTGCAGAGATGCAGTTTCCTCACCTGGCTGCTCTCTCCTTAGAGTGGGGCTTTTTTTGCTAATCCCTGTGCACTGGACACTGCTCAAGTGTCCTTTGCTTGGAGGGGCTTGGGACAGAGTCAGTGCTCCCTGAGGAGCACTAGGTGTCATGTCCAAAAGTTAAAAAACGACCAAAAACAGGAAAGGAGGGAAAATTTGCATTACTGTGGCTGAGGTCCACAGCCTTGGGGTTGCCCTGGCCCTCCAGCACAACCCAGGCCATTCCCTGTGGAGTGAGTGGGAACTCCCTCCAGAGCCTGAGCAAACTGGCATCTCAAGCACATGTCATATTTGGCAATAAGCTGTCTGGGAAGCTTGGCCCCTGAACAGATCCAGGCTGATAACGCTAAGCAATCAAACCAACAAAGAGAGTGGTTTCTAATCTAACTTGAAACCCTTAAATTTGTATTTGTTGTAAATTTGTGCTGTGTTTTCCCTCTGTGAAGCAGATAGCACCTGCAAGATGCTTAGGAATGGCAACTGTGTCTCTGGTGGGAGATGCAGAAAAGTCCCAGGCATTGCCATCAGTGGAAAGTTGCTTTCCCTCCCCATGAGGATGATTCCTGAGGTCATGATGTCAGAATTAATTAGTCCCTGGGTAGGAGAGGCAGGACTAAGGGTCAGCCGTGGCTATTGGGGTTGGGATGAGCCTGGTGGGTGCTGGTGCTGCACACCTGCAGCAGGAGCAGAAAGGGTTTGGTGCCAGGGGTGTCTTGGGCCCTTCCTTGCTGTGGCCAACTGGAAGAACAGAAGGTCCCATGGGCAGAATTCCCAAGGGAACTGTGGTTTTGCAGAACCTTGTCCCAATCCTTTCTGCTGCTGTTGCTCACTGATCCACATCCGTATGCAATGCAGGTCTGCTGTCTTTTAATTTGCCAGATTTGCTGGCTGAGGTACAAATGGATAGAAACTGACTGCAGGGACTTCCAAATTGCCAAACACACAAAGGCAGGAACCAGCTCTGGTTACCTCTGAATTAACAATCTCACTTTGGGTGTGCTGGGGCCTGTGTTTCATTAGTGCTGGTGTGATGCTCTTGGTATGCACTCTACTTAAAGCTTAATAAATGCATTTTAGTTCAACACTTAACTGGAGTCTTGCAGTAGAATATACTGTACCACATAAAGAAAATGAAGTAATGCTAAGTGTTAAATAAGCTTTAAAATGCAAAAGGAAAATTTTCTTTTTTTTCTCTCTCAAAATAGATCCACATAGAATCTTGAGGAAAAATTGGTGTGCTCTTGCATCCCTCAGTCATAGAGCCTATGCAACAGAGCTTATGCTTATCTCCCACCAAAACCTGCTACCTGAATGGTGCTTGGGAGTACCTTCCATAAAAAATCAGGAGATTAATTTGAACAACTGAGAGTTTAGTCAAAACACAGTATTCTTTAAAATAACAAGCTCCAAGTGAGCATTTGGAGTTTGATCACAGTTAAAATTGCTGTTCAGTGCTGTCTTTGTATTGCACAATGGTGACCTGTGGGAGAGAACATGCTTTTAACATCTTAATAGTAGAAGACAGACCTAGTGAGACCAAGAGCATAACAAATACATAATGCAACTGTAAATTTATTTACAAGTAAAACGTTTGAATGCAGAAGCAGCTACTGCTATGTAAGTGTAATGAACTTACAGCTAATATTGTTTCTAATTTCTTTTCCTCCAAAGCTTAATCCTTTTGCCTTGTAATATGTATATTTGATTTTTTTTTAATGTAATTAGGTTAAACAAAGCATCAGTTGCTTTGTGAGTTGTACTTATGATTGTGCTGGGCTGTTAGCTTTAAGCAGTTTGTGTGCTTGTGTTATTTTATTAAAGCAAAAGTCTTCTTGAGACAAATGCAGTAAAGGAAAAAAATAATATCTTTGGTAGTGTTAAGCAGATGTGTGGTATGCATTTGGAAAATGTCCAATGTCAGTTAAAAAAAAAAAAAGACAACAAACAAACAGGTTAAATTGCTTCCCAGAATTGCTCATGTTTAAGGCAGTGGCTTACTCACTCACGCCTAAATAGAAACTTGGATTCCCCCAAACAGCCTCTTACTCTGCATCTCCTCACCGTTGTACAAGACCAATGTGAAATGAGTCTTGTGTTTTCTATGTTCAGCATAGTATGTACTGTACTTTGTAACGGGAAGTGGCTACAAGTCCTCAAAGAAAAACAAACATATTCTAAAACAGCAATAATTACCACTGTAAAGCAAAAGAGCACGTGGGGGAGAGCCCAGGGAGACAGTTCAGGAAGGTGACGCTGTTAGGAGCACGCTGGCAGCAGTGTGTTCCTAAGGGGTGCTGTTGCACCTGGGGAGCAGGATTAAGTACTAGGGAAGGCCATCAGTCTCTGGAACTGGATGTCACCTTGGCAGAGAACCTGCCCGTGTGGGGTCCCTAGAGCTGGGTCATTGTGAGCCCGTATGCAGTTAAGGGTGAGTTATTGCAAATACCATTCCTGGTGGGAGAGACAGACATAAGGAGGAGCTGTCAGAGTCACACAGAGGAAGGTAAACACTTATTGCTGCAGTCTTGTGCCCCAGCATACTCTGCTACTGCATTCCTGGGGCTCAGCAATGGCAGAAAGCAGAACCAATCACTCTGATTTCCTGTGGAGGGAAGTGGGAGTCAGCTCTGTGGGAAAGCTGGGTGCATCCCATGCAGGTAGCAATGCAAAGCGTTCCCCTGGCGTGGCAGGGGGTTAGGAGGTGTGCAGGTTATCCCTTGGTGTGCTTTAGGCTTTGGAGCTCCAGCCTCCAGAGCGTGACCCCCATGCTCCATGCGCAGCGCCCCGGGAGCCAGCCAGCTCCCGAGGGACACAGGGTGTCCTCAGGCAGGGGCAGGCCAGGTGCTCTGGACAAATGACTTGTAGGTACTTAAGTTCTGTTCCTGATGGCCGCTGTAACTGTGAAAATTAACCAGACCTGCTGTGATAAATTTGGTTATATAAGGTTTATTTGGTTAATTTTTTATAAGTGAAAACTGAAAAGATGAAAGAGAATTGTAATATGAAAGCAACTGCTGTAAATAATGTACGAATGAATAAAATCTAAAACTTATGTCAGTTTTTTCCTAAACTGTACTGCTGTGGAGTTACTGATGTGCAGATGGTGCCTGCATCTTTTCCAGCCCCCCCAGCTCCAGCATGGGCAGACACCACTCATTCCTGCTCCTGCTGATAATGGGAGTATCCTTTTGTGCCTCATGCTTGTCCTTAGATTGTATTTCCATGCTATTCCAGCTCATACTGCCATGTCCAGAAGCTGCACACAGTAACTTTGGAGACAGCCCTGCCATGGGACCCAGCCTGGCTCTGGCACCAGGCCAAGGGCTGCCACTGCCACCTGCCTGATTGAGCACTCACCCCAAATCCCCCCAGAGACCAGAGGCAGCCCTGAGTGTGCCACTGGAGCAGAGGACAAAACCCCACAGTGTCTACTCTCTGTCACCAAGGCCATGAGGTGATGGAGTGAGTGTTATTGAGGATATTTTCATGGTGGGGTGCATCCTGGGGGGTTCCCCAAGCCACACAGGCCCCTTTTTATTCCCTACACCTGTGCACTACCTTAGGTAAAAACCAGCATCAAAGGGCTGTTGCCTGCTGCTCTTTGTGAAACCTGCACGAGGCTATTTCTGACCATCTCTGGAGCACCTCTGTGGGGCCAGGAACCACTGACCTCCTGTTTGGGGAGGGGAAAAGGGGCTCCAGCCTCCAGCCACAATTAGATACACTTGAAATAAACTGATTGCTGACAAAAGGGCCTCTAGGGATGTCTGTTCCTGAAAACCAGTTTCTGGTGGCTGTTCTAAATGCTGCAGGAGTGCCCTGCCAGCCAGCAGCTGAGGGACACCTACCCAGCTACACCCCCTGGCAACCTGGCCCTGGATCCCTGCACCTCTCGGGCCATCATCCCCCAGCAAAGGCTTTGGGATGAGCAGAGTTATCTAGCTGAGCAGCCAGGCAGCCACGTGGAGCATAAAGTTCATGCCTTTGCCCTGTGGGTCTGGCCCCTGTCACTTCCCTGCCGTATGCAGAGGTGCAGATGCTGATAGCAGTATCTCACTCGGAGGAGGTGAGCACAGAACACCTTCTGGGACTGATAGCAAAGTGCTCTGGGACTCAGCCTGGGGGGAGAACAGCTGCAAAACCATGCATGTGCACCAGCTTTATTTTATATCAGAGCTAACCAAAGAAACACCTCCACCCTTAACACTGCTTTTGTGAAATAACAGAAAAGTGGCAACAAAGCTGAGTTGGTTTTAGAAGGTGCTGCAGTGTGGGTGTGCTGTGTGCCTTAATGCACCTCAATTAACTGCTAATTGGGCTCAAACTCTCCTTTTACCGGCCACACATCCCTGTCCTGGCCTCTTTCATCCTTCATGGTGAATCACTTCAGATAAAAAAATTAGAATTCATGGAAACAAGGACTCTGCCTCCATGCTCTGTGTTCCCAGGCACATATCCCATGCTCTGGCTGAGGCTCAGGATCCCTTCCCCTGTTGCTCCCAGCACATTCATCCATCCATCCATCCAGCCATCCATCCATCCATCCATCCATCCACCCATCCATCCATCTATCCATCCATCCATCCATCCATCCATCCATCCATCCATCATCCATCCATCCATCCATCATCCATCCATCCATCCATCCATCCATCCATCCATCCATGCATTCATCCATCCATCCATCATCCATCCATCCATCCATCCATCATCCATCATCCATCCATCCATCCATCCATCCATCCATCCATGCATCCATCCATCCATGCATCCATGCATCCATCCATCCATCCACCCATCCATCCATCCATCCATCCATCCATCCATCCATCCATCCATCCACCCATCCATCCATCCATCCAGCCAGCCATCCATCCATCCACCCATCCATCCATCCATCATCCATCCATCCATCCATCCATCCATCCATCCATCCATCCATCCATCCATCCATCCATCCATCCATCCATCCATCCATCCCCTCCTTTTGCCAAGGGACTCCTCTGCTCAGCCGTTGCCAAGCTCTGCCTGGAGTGCTCCTGGGGGTGTGCAGGAGTCAGCTTGAGGTTCCTTTCATCTCCCAAGTCCTTCACGGAGCTTCCTGTGACATTTCCCTCTTGACTCCTTTGAGCACCTCCCTGGTTCACAACACCCCCACCAGCCTCTGGTACACAAAGTACCACAGTTCCCACCTCTTCCATTTTAATAAATAGGAAATCCAAATCTTCATGAGGGTGAAGGTGTCCTGTCCTAAAGATTATTTTTATTGCACCTATTTACAACACTACTGGCCAAATTTGTCAGGAAATCAGCCTATTAATTTCTTCGTGGTAGGTTTTCATTCTTTCCCATGCTTGATTGCATTTGCCAAGTCAGTAAAGTAAATTCAGCACCTGATGTGTGTTATAACAGAAGAGGAATGAGCATTGTAGAAAGATGAATCTTCTCATCTGGACATGAAAGGCAGGGTCAGGTGAATCATGCTCCAAAAAGTGCTCATTTCTCTCCACTAATGACCAGTCCAAGACATGTCTAGACTACCCAGCAGTAAATGTCTATCCTAGAAACACCTAAGGTGAGATAAATCCTAACATGATGCCTCTGTAGAGAAGCTTAATTGCACCTGAGAAATCAGGGAAGCTGAAGGACAAACTATCATTTTTTCAACAGGTATTCATTGGGGCTTTAAAGGTAAATGGTTGCATTCAGTAACCAAAGCTTAAAGACTTAAAAAGGAAATATGTTTCTGGTTGTTAAAAAAATCAAAGGTTTGATGCTGCAATAAAGAAAAATTGCTTGTAAAAACTCAGGTGATCAATGGTGTGGTCCAGCTGCACTGGTTATCAGCACTGTGGTTCCATCTACTAGAGAGAAGTGTGAAAATCAATTGCTCATCACCAGTATTTATATTATAGTCTAATTACTTCGATTTTTTTACCTAGACAGGAAAAAACTGATAGAATAGGAAAATAATAAAGAGCTGCTTTGTGTTTCTCTGCAGGGAGAGAAGTGCAGTGGAAGAAAGGAGCACCACAGCAAACTGAATTACCTTTCACTCCTCTTCATTTATTTTATGTTGTCACTCATATTTTATCTTGCAGCAACCCTGAATAACAGCCATTAAAAATCAACATCAGTTTTTCAATTCTGTTGTTTAGAGGCCACTTTGGTTACAGCTGCTGGACTTACTTGTGAAAACAGAAGCTCCTACATCTTTCTAAGCTGAGGAGACCTTGTTTCTCAACAGGAGAGACTGATCTGAGATGGATTTCCAAGATTAATTTTTTGTGCTTTTTCCTTTGTGAAAACGTAACAAAAAAAAGACAAAAAAGTAAATGCTTTAGTCTCACAGGTTGTGACTTCTTTAGGAACACTTTAAGGAAGAGAAAGAAATGCTAGGAGTCAGTGGACCATTACAAAAACCTCCAAGTAATGTGCACTAAGAAGATATTTGGGCAGAGCATCAAGAGGAAGAGGATTCAGTACTGGACCAGGACCCACCAAGAGAGAAGGATGGATCTTTTTCCCCACCTTGGGAATTGTCAAAACATCAAAGAATGTTTGAGGGAGGGATGCCTAAATGGTTACAAACGCTGTTCTTGGCCTTTGCCAAGTGTGGAAGGTGGAGAACCTTCCAGTGCCACAATGATGATCTTCTCCTCCTGCTCCTAAAGCACGAGACGTCTCAAACCTGTTAGAGAGTCATTACAAGGGGAAGGTCAAGCCTTCAAACCCCAAAGGATCACCCCAGAAATGAATTTAGGATTGGATGCTCTCTTCACATACAGATTTACTTTTCCTTTTTTTTTTCCATGGATAGGGGAGCTGAGCAATCCAAGAGTGTTTGTAGGGTTTGACTGTTTTGCTCTGACAAAAGCCCCATGCCTTGAATAATGACCTCATGCTGAATGTCAAACCTGCACAAAGAGCTGAATTTTTCCTCTGGCCCAGCAGGTGGGTGAAAGGCTCCAAGCCCAGGAGACTTTGTGCCTCTAAAGCTGGGCTCAGGGGTGTGCAGGGGCTGCAGGCTCTGTCTGCACTGCCTAGAGCTGCCACTGTCCCCTCATGGATACACAGACACAAGGGCATGACAGAGAGGCAGCTCTTCCTTCCATTTCAGTGGAATTTCTGCAGCATTTCCAGAAAAACACCACCTAAAATAACTCCAAGGTTAACCACAGGGAAAAAGCCACACTGATTCTGCCTCACATTGCAGGGATCAGCATTTTGTTCAAAACACTCTCTAATGCAAGAATGATGTCTAAAACATCATTATTAGCCTGTATGCATGTCAATTCATATAACAACTCATATGTGTATATATATTTCTGCTATGAAGATACTTTTTTTTCTCTTAAGAATGTCTGGTATACATTCAGCTCTCCCACTGAGTCCACTGTGAGAAAGAACCCAACTGGAGATCCTCCTTTTAATTGCCAAGTGTGGTGCATGGACTTCAAATGACAAATAAAATTATACTGACCTATCCCTACCTTCATTCCCATTAACTTTTGTAGGGGTTATTGCACAGAAGAAAACAAGTAGCTCTGTTCATCAGATTCTATTTCAGAAAATGTTAGATGGGATGTCAGTGCCCTGGGAAAAGTGGGGAACTGAAAAGAGGGTGAGGAAATTAAAAAAAAGGGGGGGGGGAGGGGGAAACAGAAAAGAAGGAAAAAAAATCAAACTGATAGCTAGTTTCTACAAATACAATAGTGTGAAAACTTTCCAGTTTGGTTCCCAGACAGGAAAAACTTGTATGGCTGGCACTTGGGTACATTAAACTGCAGAAAATATCCATGATAGCTATTAAATTTTCACAAGGCTGAGGTGTTTCTCACTGATGCTAGATCTGAACTTTTTATCATTGCAGTATTAGGCTCCTAAATGTCAATACTCCTAGGATTATCACACATCATCTCCTTCGGTCTGTCCATAGGGAGGACAACTGCAATTCCTTCATGCTTCAGCTGTATTGCAGTGTTTAAAACCAGTATTTGGGATTTTGGGCAGCCTGGCAAGATTCCCTCCCTGTGCCTTGCAGAAATAGTGCATTTAGTGAAGGCAGATGCTGTTTTTTTCACCTTCCTTCTGACAGAAACACAATAGATTTTGATACGAACAGCAAGGCCCTCTAGAAACACAAAGGACATGATTCAGCTGGCTAAACATGGGGATCTACTGTCGTTTGAGTCAGCCTGTGTTTAGATGGTTTGAAGTGAGCCCAGCCAGGCTGTGAGCAGTGCTTTGGGAGAGTTAACCAGCTGGAAAGGTAAGAGATGTTGTTGTCTTCTCCCTTACTCTCGTGCTGAGTCATTAAGGTTTATTATATGCTCTGTTTGCGTGGCAAACGTGAACAAGTCACACAGATACCTTGAGAACTTGCAAGTTACGAAGGCTAAAATATAAATATCCTTTCTCCCTCTGGGATTGTTTGTTTTCCTAGACTCTGAACATCTGAGACACACAACTCAATCACATGATTATCCATTATTTCTGTAGTAGCCTTTTAATTAAAATCAATGTCATAACACCTCTGGTCCTAAGAATGTGCTATGCCTAATTGAAAAAAAAGATAGCTTTCAATAGGACAAATAATAGTGAAATGAGCAGGGTACATGATAAAAGGGTTCCTTTGTCATTCACTTAAGCAAAAGTAATCAAAACACTTCACTATGCTAATAAACTGCAAAATTATTCATTGAGATGGCTTGTTCCTTCGTCATGTCATAGTCTCAAAGGATTTGTCACCAGAGCTTCCTCACAGATTTTCAGTATTTTTTGCATATGTAAAGAAGTCTTAAGGGAAAACAGCACAGAAGCTCAGGCCCCACAAAAGGCCCTGTCAGATGGGTAAGAGCTGTGAACTTAATACACTTCGAGCATGCTGGTATGGAATAATGTATCTAAGTGTGTCCTGTACGCAAAAACTCATTCTCAGAAAAATATTTTTAAGAGTTGTGTGTTTAAATGGAAGAATTATTTTACCATCAGGGTGCAATAGCCTCATACACCCTGTATGTTAGCAGCTACACAGAATTGGAGGCTGCAGAGCTCATTCTCCAGGCACCCTGGTGGCTGCCCAGAGAGCTTTGCTTGCTGTGATGTCAGGAAAATCTGTGTTAGGTGAAACTCCAGGTTGAGGTAAGGAGCAATGTTTAAGCTTGTTTCCTTGTTCTCTCTCCACTAAATTAGAGAATGTTACGCAAATGTCTTTACAGTCATTCTCTAGCTAATGAGTTTTACAAAGGCTGTGTGATTGCCATGCCGCAGAGCTGACAACAAGTTCAAGCTGCTTTCACTGGTGGCTCTTGCTCTGAGCAAGGTGCTCTAAACCAGCGGGCCTGCAGCTGCAAAGCATCCTCAGCTCCCAAACACACGGTGGGGTCAGCTCTGCCCACTGCAGGCATTTTAAGAGATGGGCCACAGTATCTTTGCCCCCTTCACCTCCTTAGTTCAGGAGTACCCATGGAGTGGGACTTTAAAGGAATTCCTCGGGGTCTGGCTCTGTAGGAGGTGTTACAGCAGGGCAGCAAAATGCAGAGCTTCCCCCAGGACCTTCCCTGGAGCAGTTGCCTTCCCCAGGGGCTCCTGCAGCCCACGCTCTCTGCTCTCTGCTCTCTGCTCTCTGCTCTCTGCTCTTCCACCATCCCAGAGCCACCCAAACTGCTCTGAGAGTCAGTTCCTGTCCTGGGTGTGGAGGCATCAGCTGAAATTCAATAGAGTAACCCTTGGTCAGTTTATTGGGGCATGAAGTTCTTGGAAGTGAAGTACCTGTCAGTGTTACTTTCCTGGCAAAATGTTTTAATTGAAGAAAACCATTTAGTTCCTACTTAATTATTATTTCTGGGAGTGCTATCAGAGTTAGACATTTAAATTGTAAATGCCAAGCATTTTGTCTATCCTGCTCAGCCTAATAAAACCTATTTATGACTTCTACACACAAACCATCCCAATCAGTACAATGCCAGGTCTTCAAAGGGGCTGGTTTGACTTAGCTACAAAGAGATGAAGACTCTGTGTGGCTCTGGCACTGGAGTCCTTTGTGGTGGATGGTCAAAGGCCATGGTTTGTGCAGGTGACTCAAGATCAGTCTTTACAGACAAGGCATGTCAGAGTCTAAGGAAAACAGAAATAAACAGACATGTAAGACCTCTTCCCATAAAATGCTTGATAGAGCCTGCCTTGGCAATGGTTTCCTGCTTGTGTCCTGACTGGCAGCACTGCCAGGGGCTGTGCTTTCACAGTCCTGGGCCACAGCCTTATGGAATAAGAGCACCACTGACCATTCCAAAAGGAAGTGATCTGAAAACCTTGTTTCTCTGTAAGCAAAAATTGAGACCTATCCCAGCACACACTGTGAGCAGGAATGCCTTGGCCTGTAAGCACTAAGTTGTCTGGAAGAGTAGTGGTGGACAGATGGCTCAGATGAAATTTCAAAGAACCTGAGGCAAGAAATCATTATGCACTTAAAGATACACACTGGGAGGGCTGCTCTAAATTGCAGTTCTTCTCTAAACCTCTTGCAGATGCTAAAATTACAAAGCAGGCTTGAGATCTTGGATCCCTGCAGTAATTTCCAAGTTCAGTTATCAGAACCAAAGGGTTCAATACTTTCCTGTTCTTTAATTGTGGGAAGCAGAAAGATAGAAACTTCTTCAGAGCATCTCCATACTTTCTGAATTGAGTCTTTTCCATGCAGGTTTCCTTTAGGCTCAGTTTTATCTCATGAATTCTGTCATATCACTAGTTTTTGGGGAAGAGAACCCACAATCTCTTCCCCATTACTCCAAGGCAGGAAAAGGAAATATCTGAAGATTAAACACAGCCTACAATGTAGGTTCATGTAGGCAGTAAAAGGATTTCAATTCCACAGTTTCCTCTCTATGACTAATGTGTTTAAATGAACCACAAACAGGACAATGTTTTAAGCTGGCAGATTTGGAAATAAAAAAACAAATCCACAAGTAAAAAATAGAGACTTTGATTTGCTGAGGATGAATGTCCTTGGAGTAAGGAGTAAAAAAAAATGTTATTGGCAACTGTTAGGTACAGAAGTATCAATGAGCAAAAAAAGCAGGAGGTAGAGTGGGATGGAGTGAATAACACCTGCTGCTAAGATAATTTATTGAAATAACTGAAATATGAGAACCTAGAAATGAATTTTAAGGCTAAGGCATCACATAAAAATAGCTTAAATGCCCACCCTTGTGTCAGAAGTTGATGGAGGGGAAGCAGGGACAAGAAAGCACATTCCTGGCTCTGTACCACCAGTGTGGAACATGAAGGACAGGCAGGATCCATAATGCAGGAGTGCTAAAAAAATGGAAAACCTTCCAGCCCAAGGGCAAAAGCAGGGATTTCACTGGGGTGTACCTATGGGCAAAGACATATTTTGAAACATGAAGTATGACCTGGATTGAAGACTGGAGACAGAGGCCAGGCTCTTTTTGTGGGATGCAGTAACTTGGAGGCTGGACAGTCATGCCTTTTTGTTGTTGTTGTTTGGGGGTTTGTTTGTTGTTTTTTGTTTTGTTTTTGTCTCTCAGAACAAATATTGATTAGTTCAAATGCAGGGGTCAGCCCCAAGAGGGAGCACAGAAAGCTCCTCGGCAGAACATCCTGTAATCTTGTGATTTGTGCATTCCTGTGGGTGGTGGATGCTGAAAGCCTTTCAGGGAGAAAGGTTTCCTACACTTTGTAGATAAAAGGACAGGAGCAGCAGCAATGTCCATTGCTCTGACTGCCTTTAGAAGGTAGGAACAGCCCCCTCAGTGTTAGAACAAAAAGCCATGGATATCAGTCACAAGGAAGTGAATCCAGAAGCTGGCACTTAAACTCCAGAGGGGCAGAATCAATCACTTCCCTGTGCACAGGTTTTGGGCAGGCTGCTTGGATATTCAGAGGACTGGCAAACAAGGGACAGGACAAGTGCTGAGAGTAAACCTAAAAATGCTGTGTGACACTAACAAGCTCTATTCAAGTCCATCCAATGTTCAGTTAACACCAGCATTCTTTTTAAAGACTTGCTTAACATCTTCCCATCCTTACCTTGCTGAAATTTAAGCCCCTCTTTTCCCATTGTATCTCCAGGGGACCTATGGAGCAGCTCACTGCCACCTTTATGGCAGCCCATCTCATACGGGATGAATCCTTATAGATTTCTCCTCAGTGTCCTCAAGGTTAAATGACTTAAATCCTTGCAGCCTTTCCTCATAGGTGGTATTATCTATAGCTCTGATCACTCTTGGTGGCCTCCTGTGGATTCCTGTTGTCCATCTATTTTCTGAAATGCACTTCTGAAAATTGGGCAGGGCATTCAACTGAGACCTTGTTGGGGCTGAAGCGAGTAGAGGGATTTGTTATATCACTTTTGATCATTCTACAAACACCTTCAGATCCCCACGTCCTTTCCTGAAATTGATATCTAACTAGCTGTTCCCTACATTTTAGAAAATATGTTGCCTACATTTGGGTAGCTAACTGGCTTTGCTTTTGTGTGAAGCTTTGTATTTATCCTCACTTCTTTATATTTATCTTATATTACTGTTCCGTTGTGTCAAAATCCTTTTGAATTATAAACCTGTTGGCCAGAAGGATTTAAAGCAAGATTTCAGTTCTACAAAAGCAATATAAACAGGATTCAAGACCTTCTCAGGAAAGAAATATATGATTAATTGTCAGAAAAATACTTTGTTTGTTGTGCAAGGAAAAATGTCTGCCCAGACTGGAGGTGTAGGATGAAGTAAAGAGGTTTTTATTAACCTGATTTCCAGGGAATGGAAGGTGTTAAAGCATATGGATAATGCCAGGAGAAGGTTAAATTTTAGGTCAAGTAAAAGAAGAAGTGAAAGGACTAAAAAAACTTCAGCTCCAGAAGAAAAATCAAATATATCACAAGCCATAGTATCAGAAGCAGCCAGAGAGTTTGACTACAGCCCAACATTTACAACACTTTTTTAACCTCATCTGAGACCCACAGAGGCCCCAAGGGAAGATGTTGACTTCTCCCAGCTCATATGTTACAAAAGCTCATTATATTTAAAGGAAAACCTCCCTGGGAAGCTTATTTAATTTGACATCACGGTTCAAGTGAATGGATGGGAAGATAAACAGAGATGGGGATTGCTGGCAGGCGAGTAGGGTGGCTCAGCTTTCAAACTGCTGCAGAATTTATTCATTGTGAAGAAATGAAGTCCTTATAGGTGTCTTTCACATGCAGTTTGGAGTCAATCATCAGCCTGAATTGACTCTGGGACATAGCTTAGAATTAAAAACAGAGGGAAAAAAAATTCTGGCAGAAGTCCTGAGGACACTTTGCTTCTTCATCTAACCAGCTACCAATAAAACATTTAGGATAAATCAGCAATTAACTAATTTCTGGACTCAGCTGGATGTGGACTAATGGATCAGTGCAAAGAGGCCAAGAAACCCAGGGAGATATTTAATTTTGTCTCAGCCAGTTCTGTAGAGGAAGGCTGGGTAGCAGGCAGCAGCCACTCGTGGGGAGGATGGAGGTTGATTCTCAGGAGCCTGTAGCTACAGTACTCTGTTTAACACACAAATTGGAAAATGGGATTGTAATCTGATGCATGACACTTTGAAATAATTAGATATGAGAAATTCAGTGTGCACAGCAGTTGAAGCTGCCAAAAAATGTGGGGGGAGGGGGGAGCGTGGAAACCAGAGAATTTCTACAGTCAATTTTTGATAGCCTGGAAAAATTGATCATGAAATGAACAACTACAGTAAAAATACTGTTAACCAGAGAACAACCTCCAAAATTCCATAAATGCATAAATGACGTGCCAAATGACAGAGAGGAGTGAACTAAGGGCACAAGAATTAGAGGTAAAAATAAAAGCTTTTTTTTTTAACTTGTGGACAACTAATTGTAAGATTTTTACTAGAAATATTAACAGTATCTATAAAGTGGGAGGAAAGGTTAGCAGTGGAAAATTTTCAGTGTAAGAAGCAAAAGTTGAGGAAGAAAGAAGCTAAAAATTGTCCAGTTAATTAACTTTGAAGGGAGAAGGTAACATGGAAAAGTGCACAAAAAATGTGCAAATGGCTGGAAGCTGGATCTCCACAATTCGAAACACAAGCAGCATTAAAAATTGCCTGGACTTAGAATAGGTAATGACATGCTTGATAACAAAAAAGGGACTTGCAGAAACTGGTGGTAGAAGTGCACTTCAAATGTCTCTCGAGAGACCCAGCTGACCAGTGACAACAGTCTGGCTGTTCTCTCCAGAAGGGATGAGCTGATTTTTATTAGGCTGGGGATGTTTTCCAGCAAGGCAAAGACAGGGCACGACTGAAACTTATTTTAAACCCAGAGATGCACTCTCTAGTAAAACCATTGCAGAATGGCAGAAAAAACGATTCCTTTCCACTCCCTGAATGTTTCTGACAACGTGCTAATACCAAAAGGAAGAATGCCAGCCAAAAGTGAGCCTGTGAGCCAGGGAATATAATAAATGTTGGCACAGAATGAGGCAACACAGGTGGGAAGGCAAATCCCAAAACATTTCTGGGGCTTCTTCTGGAATGGCACTATATCCTTCATGTGGTGCAGCAGAATGTTTGAAGGGAATTTCTGGTTTGTCTTCCACCCAGGTGATTGCTGTTGTCTAACTGAGGAATGACACAAGGCCAAAATTCAGGAGGTCTCCAGTCTAACCACCTGCTCAAAGTAGGGTGAGATGTGAGGTCCAAAAGAGGTTACTCAGGGATGTGTCCACTCTGGTCTTCTAATGGTGAAGCAAGAAAAGATGTTTCAGGCCACTGAGGAAATATATCAAGCAACTAACATACAACCTTGAACCTGTTCTTTGATCTCCTTTTTAAATCAGATTAAATAAGAAATGAGAGGAATAGGTTTTGTTGACTCCCAAAAATGAAATTAGTTTATTTTTAAGGGCTTTTTCTTAATCATTAACATGAACAAGACTATGTCCTGAGTGATCTAGTAGATTCAATCTCTTAATCTACTCTTACTTTTCAAAAACTCACACCTTTTTTCCATCTCCATGTTTAAAATGTCCTGCTCACATAAAATCTGAGGCCAGTGTTTGAGCTGTGGTTATTATCAGGTTGGACCAGCACTGAAGATCAGATCCTGCTGTCCCACAGTTGCATGTGGACATTACAAGATTTGTGCACAGGGAAGTATTGGCCATGCCATCCAACAGCTGAGCTGTTCTGTTTCCCACAGACACTGAGGTAAAGTATTTTCAAATAGTGCTCTTTCCACACTATTTCACATGGTAAACAAAGAAATTTACAGATGATCTAAGGGAAGATTCAGGCCATCAAAGACACCTGAAATTAAACCCAGACACAAATCAGTTCAAAAGGGTGTTATTACTGTGTTCAGAGAATTAATTAATGAAACTCCTGCTCACAAAGGATACCTGAAACTAAGTACAACCAGCCCTTTCCCTCTGCCCACCTATTCTGTGATTTCCCATGCTCATTGATCAGCACTTTTGTAGGGTTCTGCAATTCAAACAGAAGTTTTTGTTTCTTGCTCTTCCAGTACCTCTTTGTAGGCTGGGAGGAAAAGGGAATCATTTTAGAGATTAAATTGAGAGCTTTAAGGGTGAAAAAGTGCTCTTATGATTGTTCCTGCTCAAGCCTAACCATGTTTTAAAGACCCTTTCATGAAGAACCAAAATAACCTGACAAGGTTGTTATTTATTATAATAAGGGTCTTGAGTTCTGTGGTGTGAAATTATTGTGCCACCCAAAGGAATTTGAGGCAGTCATCAAATACTGAATATTTTCACCTATATTTATTTGGGAGGAAATCTGTGGTCAGGACTGGCCTTGCTTCCTATAATGGCTCTTTAGATTCAGACCTCAACTAAGGTTTGGAAAAACTGCACTGCCCAGATTTTATGATTATACATAGATCAGCACACAAGAGTGGCAATACTGATGCCTTGTCCTCTGGAAATTGGGACATGAATGTTGGGACATGGCGCTGGGAAATGAACTGCAAACACTCTTTCTCAAGTGGAGAAAGCTTCTCAGTTTCTTCACTGGAGAATCTGGAGCATTGGAATGATATCCCAAGTTCATGGTATATCCTGCAAGTTGGAGGGATACAAACTTCACCAAGTCTAAAGACTGTGTCAGCAACAACCATCCAAAATTATGCCAGTTTGCCTTTTGCCCTCACGCCAGTGTACACAGAATGAGCCCATGTGATAAAGCGGTGTTTTATTTCTTGGCCTTCTTCCTTCTGTTAGCTGATTTTCTGGGAATTTAAAACCCTGAAGAAACTGTGACACAAGGAGAATAAAACATTAACTTTGCCTGCTTGTATGACAACCTACATGAAGTGCACATCTGGGGAACTGCGACTGACAGGTTTTTGTGAAGGGTTGTGTTTGAAAATTTGTATGGTGACCTCTGCATTTCTGTAGCTTCATATTTGAACAGATGTCAATTCACACAAGTGGATTAAGGTTCTTTTTGTTCCTAAGCGTGTTTTTGGTTTTTGTTAGGCTGAAAGCTATTCCTAGTGCTGTTTGGGGCTTGAAAAAATACACCATCCATCTAATTGCAAAGTATACATCCTAAGAAAAATACACAAGGTGAAAATCAGCTGGGAATGTACCAAAATATTTCCTCCATATAGTAGGAAGGTTAGCAATGTAGCCTTAGAGAAACAGGGCTTAGTAGGGGCCTCCCAAAATCAGGAGATCTTCAAGAGGAGTGAAAGAAATGAGACAGTAGAACATTTCACACTTATTCAGTGCCACTGCAAACACAGAGGGTTTGAAATAGCAAAAAGCAGAAGAAAACTTGTGCAGCCTCCTCTCTGCTGGAGAGGTGGGATCTGCTCACAGGACCTGGCACGGTGTCCCAGCCATGCAGGCTGGATGCCCCCACCAAAAAGCTGGCCCCAGTTAATATGCAGAAGGTTCTGACTTTGCTGACACGATCAATGCCAGTTTTATAAGAATCAATTTTTAGAAACTACTGACTCACGTCAGCTGACAGGTTATGTATGATTAATAAGCAACATAAGAAAACAATGTTTAATAGTTTAATGGCTTTAAGTGCAAAGTAAAATTATTTAATTATACAAATTAAAAATGCTGCAAAGTCTTTACAGTCATACAGTTCTAAAATTTAAATTGTATTACTGTGATAATTTGATGTCTAATGCTGAAACATACTGAACAACTCTTAAAAGTTTTGTGCTTGACTTCAACTTCTGAATAATTAGTAGACGTCAAGGACAATTTCATATTCCACAAGCACAGAGACAGAATTTGTAAAACAGTAATGTTATGAAACAAATCTCATTTGAAGAATAAACTCTACAGAAAAACAAATTATTAATAAAAAATCCAAACACTCAAGTAAAAACCTGAATCCTAAAAAGGATAAGGCTGAATCCTAAAATTTATCTAAACAATATCATTATATCAGTAATAAAAACAATAGATTAGGCAAAACTTTAATATTTTGTCTAAAGTATGCTAAGGCTATGGTGCAAACTCAGTTTGAAATTAACTCAATGGACAACAATCTCCTTGTTTTTAATACATTTAGGCATCTAGTTTTGTTTACCCGTTTTGGTCCAAAATTCTAGATAAAAATTAAACTCATTTACTCTTTTTCTCAGTCTGAGGAAAGAGACATTTAATATGTGATGAACAGCAAGCAGCTACATTCTACTCACAAAATACAAAATAAGCTGAAGCTAACAGTTAAGCACCTGACACAGTTCAAATACTGCCAGCTTATAAGTATTTTTACACAAGCACTTCACAAAATATTTAACATCAAAGCCGAAACATCCGTGTAACTCAAATATATTTGTGATGCTCCCAAAGGGTTAATACTGTCCTGTTTCATTTCTTACATGTAGTAATTTAGCTGTGAACAAAAGCAGCTCCCTGCTGGATACCTTGGCTAAAGGAAACACAATGAACTGGTAAAAACCAGTTTTATCTCACTGCTGTTGCCTAGGGCTACAGACAAAATGAAGTAAAAAAATTCACATGCAGAGTATTAGGTGCTTATGAAAGATCCAGCAGCGCTGTTGCCTAGTGATTCAGCGAGGAATCAGCACAGGCCAATGAGGTGTTTGGGTACTGAATAACATCCCCAGTGCCTGCTTTACATCTCCTGCAATTCTGTCATACACCCCCATGATTTCCCAGTGGTGAGAATCACTTTCAAGGGAACCTGTCAGGAAAAAAAAAACCAACAACCACAAATAAGCCAAATAAACACATCATATATGGCAAAATTACTATTTTTGATTTTTCCTTTGGATGTTGATACTGCTCTAGATTACATGCCTATCCAATATGGAATGTTCTTCATTTCTATTAATACTCAATTATTGCTACAATTCTGATAAAAATATCTTAACAATTTAAACTAACCTTTAGTTTTCAAATTGGAAATACATGTTACTGAATTGCAAAGAATACACTAAATCAAAATTCATCTTGTGCTTTTAAAAGAGCTACAAATGATGATTTTGATGTTTATCATCAGCAACTTTGTCAGCAATGCATAAAGATATTAGGGGTGTTTTACCCCCCATTTTCAAATTCTGGGGTATTTTTATTGTTGCTTTGGTTTAATTTCAGTTTGTTTTGCAGTTCCTGGTGCTCTTGTACACAGTAGATTTGTTGACATGAAAGCTGCCTCATTAGCATGGACTATATTTTGGGGAAAAAAAAAAAGCTACTTCAAAGATAAAGCATCCTTTACCTCAAAGAAGAAAAAGAGATCTCTCCCTATTAAGACTGTATGTGTGCTCTACTTTAGTGACATTTCGTCTCCATATTAAAAAATAATATTCATATTAACCAAGCACATAAGACATATTCAGCTGAAGTAAGTCTGCTGAAGGAGAGCAGGAGCATTTCACAAAAATCTTTTCATCTTTAGTATCTCTAATCCTAAAAGACATTTTCCTACTGTATAGAAGGGTAAACAACATGAACAAAAAAAGGGTTTTTTTTTTAAAGATCGCTCTCAATTTTTTCTCTGAGATCAAACTTTATGGTTTTTATCTGGCCTCTGTCATTGATCTCTTTTTGAGGCTTCAGAGGAAGGTGAAGTATCTTCATGATGGATGTAGTCTAATGTGCTGCACGAGCAAAAGTATGTCAGGACTCCTACAGAAATTTGCTTAGGAAATGGAGACCAGACAAGGGGAATGAAATGTGTATCTCCAAGTACTTCTACTACCTAATCTTTGAAAGCCCCAGAGAACTACTTATTGTCCAAGAATGTGTTTCTTTTCACCTATTAAGGCATAGTTGGTGTTTAATGGAGAATTACTGCTCTCATGGGAATGACACATTGAATCCATCTGTTTAATGCATTGGGATGGATTTCTCAGTGTGTGACAGCAGAACACCTTAGACTGATGTGAATAACAAGGCAGTGTCCCATTTGTCCACAGGACACTGAAACCACTTCATGGTTAGTCTGAAAAATGTAACACTAAAATGATATTCTACCCCTGTAACCATGAACACTCTTGGTAACCAGGTAAACATTTGTCTTAGAAACCCAGTACAGTACTCATATTTTTTTCATGACCATGACTGCCTCAGACAAAGTATGAATGTTGTTACCTCTGAAAAAGGCAGCAAAAGGTCTCCTCAAACTATCCATAAAGGACTACAGTGTTGCTATTCACTTTATATGCCACCAATAATACTATATTTGATTATTTTTAAGAACCTTATAGCAGCATGAATGCCAGGTATCTAATACAGTAATTCAAAAAAATAATGTAATATATACTAAAAAACACTCCAGCTTCTTTTTCTTTTTTCCCCCAAGGAATTTGTAACAAAAGAGGAGAGGCAAACACAGGTGTGCAATGTAAGCAACCTACAGAAATGCAGTTTGCAAAGCTCAGGAGTATTAGTGCAAGAAATTTATAATCCCAGTGTGGCCAGAAAGTCTCACTGGACCATATTTAATAAACAGGAATGTAACATCTTACAAAGGTTAAGTGAACATTGAGGGGGGAAATCAGTACTGGAAGCAGAAAGAATAATTTAGAACTTGGATACCCTTAATTATCCTTTCTCAATTTTTGTGGGAAGGATGGGCTTCCAAAGGACCCATAAAGGGTCTTGTAACTGCAAGACCTCCAGAGAAAGCCTCACAGAGTTGCTGGAATGCTGCAATAGATATAGAAGATCTGGAGGAAGAAATACAAGACAAATTATCAAGTAGTTTTCTTTTTCAACTGTTTCCATTAGTGCAAGCCTGTATGTTGCAACCATTTCTGAAACAATTAGAATGAAGTTCTTTCTGTCCCTGAATCTTGTTGAGTGTTACTGCTGAGTGACCTGGCAACACCAAGCACTCCATTTGTCAGGAAACTGGAAGCCTGTGGGCTGTTGCTCACTGAAGTTTAGGGATTCCCAGAAGCTTTAGTCTTTTAATAAGCAACAAAAGCTGAGCAGTAGGTTACAGTGACAGGTACCAGTTTTGTAGAGAGAAAAAACACAGTTCTTTTATAATGTAATTACAATTAGTTTGATACATAGATAGTTGTGTAGTTATCTACTCACTTTTTACAGATGTTGGTCTGGTAGATGATGTCCTCTACCTCTAGCAATGACCAGTGATTTTGTCTGCTTTGTGTGTTAGGCATCCATTCAGAAATGTTAAATAGACCCATTTTCTAAGTGAAAATTACTGAAGAAAGATCTTTTGCAATATTTTTTCAGCAGTAACGAATGCCTGGCACATCTAGAAAGCCATTAAAGGGACATATTTCTCACTCTACCACAACCCAACAGAAGTTTCATGGCAATGAATGAAATAGATTTTTAAATTACCATATGCATTGCTATGACAATCTCACTTTTCAAAAGGGAGTATACTTTCTTTCAGTTATTTTCCTTTGGAGCTTTTATAGTAATTTGAAAAAGCAATTACTGCAAATATGAAAATGAAACAATTGAAGTGAAAAACAAACTAGTTGTTTCTAGATTCCTAATATGATGATGATGATGTACAAAGCTAGGTATGCCTGAGAAAGAAATGAAAATTCAAAATTGTTCCTACCTTCAGTGGCACCTCCAAGGGTGCAGTTTGCTGCAGGGACTCCATTGTTCTTTTTACCAGTGCTGTAAGGTAAATTTGAAAACCTATAGCTTTATTTTCCATGTTAAAATTGTTATATAGATACACACATATATATATATAAATTTTTTATATTCTGTTATATAATACTTGTACTTCTGCATAAAAAAATTACCATTTACAACTTTTTCAGATTATTTTAAAGTGATATTTTATCGCTTGTGAACAGTTTGATTTCTTTTTTAAAACTGAATTTTAGGGTAAAATTTGCAGAATTATTTAATTTGCATATCCCATATATAAAGAAGTACAGCACTACTACATTTCATATAAAGGTATATAGAGCATGTATGAGTGCTCAGTTTTCAACTTCACTACTCATAACTATCTATTTGATGACAGTTTACATATTTTAATTTTCTTGTGCAGCCATAAAACTCACTTAAAAAAAAAAAGAAGCTGGCAAAAAAGCCCACAAGAATCTGAATTTTTAAAAATATTTTACTCTTCAAAGTAAAAAGATCAGAGCCAAATTTTTAAAAAATCCTCCATGTGGGATAGTGGAGCTATCAGGACTCTAAACAATTAAATTTCAGTATAATTCATGTAACTTAACAACTCATCATGCCATAACACTATGCTCACTATTACTGTGCACATGCATATATAATTATTCCAAATCAATCATTTGGGATCAGATTTGCCATCATTGGTCCTGCTAATTAGTGTTTTGCTTGACAAAGATTGCTGCTTCAACACATACTGTTCTAATTAAAACCAAAGAGACATTCAATGGATGAACAGCTTTTAAAGAGGAAGACATTTTTGGCTGGTGAAAGTGAAGCAGGAATACCAGGTGGCCCCAGAACCTGCACTGCTCTGACAGGATGGATGAGTAAATAATGAATGTTTTCATGTGTCTCACAGACTTGAGAAAGAGCAGGGTCTGTGATAGGAGCTGGAACTGCGAGAGTGAAACCCACACGATTACTGAGCAGCTTCCTTTGAAGTTATCCCTCACTGCACATCACAGCTCTTTGGAAGCTGAGGTTACAGGCAAAGGAGCAACAAGAACTCTAAGAAGCTGGGGGTGTTGTTGCTCTGGCTGCTGCCAAAACCTTTTCTAATGATGCCAGCAATGAAGAGCAGTCTGTAATGTTTCATGTCATGTCACTGCCACTGAGGCTGGTCTGAGTATAATGATGAGGATAACCAGCTTCTGCCTGAACAGGGCTCAGACCATCCTGGCTCATTCAGATCTCTGTGCTAATGAGCTGTCACAAGCTTTTCCATGAAGTCCAAATTATGCAGTAACTCAAAATATCAACAGATCAAGTGCCAGAGCTGAGGAAACCAAGACATTTGTTGACACATCTATGTACAGCTACATCTGTAGACTTGGTTCATGCTAGATTTGAGGTAGTTCATGGTCCAGTGTGGGACAGAGCAACATTTTTGGAGCGCAGAAACAAACATTGCAATCCACAGATTGTGAAAGGCAAGTGCTGGCCTAAATAATTACTCATTTGTAATCTAGTCCAAGCCAACATGGCTATTAATAGAGGAGTGTTGGACTGCCTCTGTCTTGAGAAGCCCACTCTGAATTTCAACAAGCTGCCAGCTCCAGGAGGTCAGCAATGCAGCAGATGCTGGGGCATCCCAGTCAGGTGGGATGTCTTCAGCAGGCTCAGTGTGCTGCCAGTCAGCCCTGGGTAAACATTTTTTCCAAGCTACAACTACACAAAACTTTTGAGAGGGTAACACCTGAATTCTGCACTTCTCATGCAGAATCACTCAGCTCTGTATGTTCCACCAGGCACTTATGAAGGGCACACTCAGGTCTGTGCAACTAAAGATTTTCTGTGTTGTTAGATAAATGAACAGCAATAGAGCATTTGGGCAATGAGAGGAATAGGTCTTCTTGACAAAATGCATTCCAACAGACAGCAGAAGATGGAGCATGAGTCAGCAGCATCACTTCCTGGGCTGAAATGTGGGAGTGATATGTCTAAGGCTGCTGCCTGCCTATGCACTGCGTTAGACCTGTTTTCCCCAAGTTCACTAGACCCCTAAATTTGGCTAGTTCTGTCCCATTTAGCTGTTATCCCCAAAAGGGGATTCATGATGGCAGCAATGACTGCAACAGCTTTTTCTGCTGGTTCACAAACTTTTCGCTCTAAGGCATCTGGCACAATCAGAATTCAGTTGCATTCTTAAATACTCTTAATTTTAAAATGCACAGATTAAGGTGGCCACATCAGTGAACAAACCCAATGGTTCCTCATTCACTTTGACAACCATTAAAAACCTCTCTATGGGTTTGCTCCATTTTCTTCTTTCCTTTTTTTCTGTCAGTTCAGCTCCCTGTTCTCTTTCTCACGTCACACTGACTTCTTCTCTACCCAGGATTTAGTAAAGCCATTGATTTCAAGCAGTCTGAAGTTGTTGTGCCTGCATTTCAGCCTTTTGAGACCACCCCTTTGCAAATATCAAGAAAAAGCAGCTGGACTGACACTCCTGTTCCGTGGTCTGCTAAGACTGTAAACAGTGAAGAAGGAAACATTTAAACTACATTACAGTCTTTGCACAAAAATAAATAACTATAGTGGCTTAATAAATTTAGGCTGGAAATTTAAAGTTCTAGATTTTGGAGAGAGAAAATTCTGGAACAGTCCTTAGTGGGAGTAATTTTTCATATGAAGATGATAACTTATAAGAGAGACCATATGGCATGGGGGTATGTAATCACAGGAGAGGTCCCCTTTAGTCCATGTACATAATATCTGATTCTCCCACTACCTCGAATCTCCTTGAAAATTTCCCCTTTTCTCAAGGCTCAGGATAAATAATCAGACATACACAACTGTACCTTCTTTATCTCATATATATTTTAGAATGCAGTCACTAAAAAACAGAACCACAGTGTTTAAATAGATCTATCTCTACTGCTCTTAATTTTTTGCTTCTTTTCTAAGATTTAGACTGGAGACTTTGGGGAGATAATGATTATTTCTGTTGAGTCAAGAATCTAGTATATCTGGGGCACATAAATTATTAATTTTAAAATGTTCCTTTACAGCCAACTATATACTGCAATGGCATCTGTAAAATGCTATTCTCCCAATCTTTGTAAGTTATCTCTCAAAACCCACAATCAGCAATTAGGAGAGTTGTTGATTATACTCATCTTGAAATGCTTTGTAAGTGCTAAGTACACGTGCTAAAATATTATGTATAAAAAAATGGTGACAGCAAAGTTAAAAGACTATAGAGAAATTGAATTTTTAACATAGGTTTTAAGATATATTAGATTTTCTTGATACTGACCAGAATAAATCTGCTTATTGAAAGTGCTGTGAATAGGAACAAAGATAAGACATGCATGCCTGCTGTGGAACAAAAGCTTATTTGTCCCCATCAAACTGCAGACATTTTTCAAGTGCACTCACCTATGAAATTATGATTCTAGAAAGATGTCAAAGCTGGCCAGACATATGATCTATGGAACAGGGATTTTTGCAAATTGAAAGCTATCTAGAGGCATCTTTTGTTTACGCACCAGTGTTTTTGAAGTTAGAAAATGGCAGTTCAGAGGACAGAAAATGTCACTAACTTGTGATGACCAGTTCATTCTTTTGTTCTTCTGTTACTGCAGTCCCCTTTTGAACATGTGTACATTTTAATGCAGCTACCTCAGTACCCAGTAAGCATAAAATTGTAGCAGAATAAAGTGAAATTTTATGTAATTTGTATGTAAGCCAAAAATGTGTACTGGCAGATGTTAAAATAAGTCTAAGACACTGCTCTTTAGGTAGCAAGTGATATTAATGCCTACCTAAGTAGGTTTAAATTTTTTTTGACTGGTTGTTTCACTGTTCTTAAATTTAAGGTAAGTACTTCAGCTGAAATATTTTATACCTGGTAAAATATTAGAAGATTGCTTCAAACTCTACATTGTACATGTACGAAAAAAAAGAACCAATGCAGAAATTCTTTAATTCTATCAATACTACATAATTATAAATGAGATCTAAAAAACACACCTTTAAAATTACTCTAATGCACTGTGGTATTGAACACAAAGCACTGGAATACATGTATTTCTACAAAAAGATGTTGTTCCAAGTACCAAGTATCTTTCATTTAATTATCACTAATGGATGCAATCAAGCAGACAGGCATGGAAGAATCCACAGTAATTGCCACTGGCAAAGTTCACCTTTCAAACCCACCAGCTATTTATGGATGACACATTAGAAGCCAGATTCTACAGCTGGAACTACAGGTATCCCTGTACTGTAAAAAAAAATTTGCTTTTCTTCACCACAAAGTGTATTCCCCCTTTTAGCTGTAATTTATTCAGCATAATCCAGTGCAAAGAGGCATTTCAAACATAGCATGGAGCACCAGTGTGAGAAACAGACCCCACAAAATAAAAAAATTGGGTTCTGCCATTCCTAAATACTCTTCCAGAGTCTCTACACAGACTCACAGTCTGATCTGGGGACAGACTGTCTACCTGATTACACAGACTTGAGGACTCAGAGATGCTGAGCCTTCTCAGATTCAAGAACCCAGTTTTTGGCATTCTCACAATATCATCTGCCTTTCTGCTTCCTAGGCTGCTGGAGTGCTCAAGATGTGAGGAAGCCAGACAGGAAAGCTGGCCAGAAACCAGGCAGATTATTGATGGTAAAGCTGAGAGTCTTCTGCCCAAGCCAAACGAATTTCTGCCAAATGTTTTGATTTGAACTTCCCAAGCACCCTCTAATAGGAAATTAGGATTTTAAAAAGGTCTTTTGCTGTCATGTTCTTGCCCTAAACAGAGAATTGAGGGAAATAATATGCCATATCTTTGATGAAAATGGCACCATTGAGAGTAGTATGTGCTTCATTGTATTTCAAAGTATGTCAAAGCTTGGGCAGCACAACCTTGTTATAAACAAATGATGTTCTGCTTTGTCCATTTAGAGTGAGCCATATGTGTACTATAAAACTGTGGGTGATGGATTCTTTTTGAAGAAGGTATTCTTCCAAAATAGATAAGTCCTTGTGATGACCCACCTCATGCAGTACTTTGTGCAGAAGTAGATCTAGAAAAAAAACCCACTTCTTTGCTTGCCTCTTGTTTATTAGATTCAAAAGATTCCAAATCATCTGTGCATTATTAGATGCACTAAAAATGGGATTTCTGTATATTGAAAAGTCCTGAAAATTCTTACTGGAGCATATAAGCAAGTCCTAAGCAAGACTAAAGAAAGTGCCAGTATTATGATTCCTTGTGGCAATTTTCAGCCACCATTCAGAAGAGTCTTAGAAGAAAAGGACATTTTAACGTTGTGAAGCAATTCAAAAGAGACTCTCTCATCAGGGAAATGCTTCTGAGAAGGCTTATGTCATGCACTGTGATCTAATGAAATAATTCTATTTACCTTTATTTCTTCATTTGTAAATCTTAAAAATATTTTAAATTTCATGTCCATACTACAAATAATAAAAAATGAGAGATATATTTGTTGTTGCTTTCCTGAAAAAGTAGATCAGAAACATGACTGGAATCAGAATGCAAACATGCTGAATGGTAGTCCAGTACTTCTTGGATCACATTAAATGTAGTAGAATAACACAGCACTGAAGTGTAATCCATTAAAACCCTCAAACACTGTTCTTTAGCTTCAAGTCCACGTCTTTCCCTTTGCTGAGCTTTGTGACTGTACAACTGAGATTTCTCTCTGGATCATTAAACTGCAGGCTGGAAACTGCAAGTCAGCAGATTCTGTAATTTAAAGTTTCTGAATGGACAAAAGCTCATTAGATATGTAAAGACAAAGCTGACAGCTAAAGAATATCAGCAAATAAAAGTAAGAAGAGTAGGGATTTTTAAAAAGGGTGAAAGAACTTTACGTAAAGAGACGAAAACCATTTTTGGACTTTCAGAGTGTTTAAGTGAATTAGGAGCACCCATCCTACTGACACTTCTTTGGTTGAACACTCAGATACCTAATCTGTTACCTCACTTAGCAGCTCCTGAAATAATTGGAAAAGATTAGGAGAAAAGAGTGTTCCTATTTAGTTTCATCTGAAAGGAATCTAGGTCAACTGTTCTCAGGCTGCTCTGTGATATGAACTGGAACTGCTCACACCATGGTCTGGGACAATAGGGAGATCTGTCTCAGCAGTACTTCTGACTGGAAGGGAGATGCCAGTGTGGGCACACTCTTACCTGCCTATTCAGATCAAACGAAATCCTCACTCATGATTGAAGATTTGGACCCTTCTAAAACACCTTGGATTAGTTCTTCTATCAGTAGCAGGACTATTTGCAAAACACAGAATCAGGAAGGTTGAAAGGAACCTTTGGAGGTTACCTGGTCCAGCCCTGCTGCTCAGAGGGGCTGGTTGCCCAGGACCTTGTCCAGGTGGCTTTTTTGCATCTCCAAGGATGGAGACTCCACAACCTCCCAGGGCAATTTGTGCCAGTGCTCAGTCACCCCCAGAGTAAAGCATTGTTCCCTGATCTTCTTATACTGGGGAAATGAACCAGAACCAGATGCAGAACTCCAACTAAGGCTCTCCCAGTGATGAATAAAGAGGAAGGAAATCAATGCCTCAGGTTGGACTTTTGTGTTAAGAATAAGACAAGATATCACTCTTCTGTTCTGATGGGAGTATATCTGAAAGTTCCTGTAATGCAGAATTTTCTTTTTTCTTTGACTCTTTGAGCAAAGTAGAGACAAATTGAAAACTCAATCTTCAATCAGCAGAACGAAACAAACTTCCATCTTGAACACTCAAGTTTGGCAGCCTATGCTAAGTGCAATGACAATTTTCAAGGTATCTCAGACCTCTAGACTGCCCAGGTCCCTTTTCTAAAGGTCATCTTAGCAACTTCAATTATAGGGTGATAACTTTAATCCACAACAAGGAATTGACAGGTATGTTTGTTCTGCACCCTGCAGCCAGACCTGGAGATCAGCAAACTAATTACTGTGAAGTGCATACTCTAAACTTGAGTATATGAAGTGCACTCTTTTTGCATTTTGAGAAAAAAGCCTCCAGTCATCATGTTTCCATAGCAGGATAATGTAATACCATTATTCATATGATAGCTAGAGGTTTTTTCTCTTATATTTGAAAAGTATTGATTTTTCCAAATTTGCTACAAATCCAGACTAGTAATGGAGATCTGAATTTTACCCAATGAGGGCAGAATCTATGATTTTCTATCTGTATAATCAACCATGAATCATTTTTATCTTTTGGGTATAATATTAGCTCTATACTTTATGCAAATTGATGCAAAATAAGATAATAAAAATCCTTCTATGCTGTCCTACAGATATCTTTCAATACACTACGCTTCCTAACTCTGAAACTATGGCACTTTTAGACATTGTCTTCTCTGAACAGATACTGCAATCTCCAATAAATGGTATCATTTTTTCAAAATTTAAATCAGATTTTAACTCCTGTATTTAGAGGTCAGATGTTAATGTATTAACTTAATTAATTACAATGCCCTGAATATATTGAGCTGAAATTTTTCCCGGGTAGTTTGTTTAGATTAGATAGAATTTTAATGTTCTCATTTTGAAGTAATACTCACAAGAGGGATCAATGATGAAATGAGCCTAATATAGCAAATTGCACTGTTCAGATGAACGCAGCACAGGAAGGTGAAATTAATTTTTTATTAAATGCTTGTGCTATAACAGAAGATATTTCTTGTATTCGTTCATTTAAAATATTTATTACATTATGCTAATTGGTTTAGCCAAACATATTGTTGAGCTTAAAACTAGACCAAAGTTTGTGAATAAACACTTGGTGCCTACAGGAATAAATCCACTACTTACTGGAGAAGAGACCCAACAGTCTGCCATGTGCCCTCGCTTGCTTGCTAAATTTGTACCAGATGCTGATACAAACTCTGGCTTAGGGAAAAATGTCTGGAAGTAAGCCAGATGAGAGGATAGAAACATAGGCATGAACTTTTACTAACCTTATCCTTGAGAGTGCCATCATAAATGTTTCTTAATATAGAAAAGCATTAAACTAACTTAGAAATTACAGTACAGTATAATCTTACATGAAGCATTAAATACTTCTTTATGTAACAGCCCCTAATCTAAAGTACTTCAAACTGGTTTATTTCCTTCTAAAACCTTGGAGGAAATATTATTTACTTTTACAGGATTCACATAGTGGATGATGAAATCTTGATTAAAAAACTAAATACAAATAACCATGGTAATGAATTCCAAACGAGTATATCACGTTTTATCTACATAAGAACCAGTGGTGGAAAACATTCAGAAAAATCTGCTTAGTATACATTTTCTTAATTGTGAGAATCAATGTGCTTCTTGTCACTTCATTAGTTCTTTATTCTCAGAGAAATCACAGGATACAGAGAGTAAAAATGGGTGGGAGGAAAAGAGCAAGAGAGATCATATTTACCTGAGAATTCCTGAATTTGAGAATCTTCTACTTCAAATAACAGTTCATCATGGATCTGGGCAATTAACCTGAAAAATTTCAGAGACATCAGATAACATATGCAAAATTTTTTTAACAATGCTTTCTATTCATGGATAAGTTAAAGTGAAAATGAACAACCAAAGAAAATTAAAAAATCATTAATGGACTTCAGATTTGCCCATCTCTATATTCTGGAAACATAAAGGCCAGGGTTATAACCCAAATTGTGCTTGCCAGCTTATAAATGTCATTCAGGGATTTGATGACATTACTTAAGGTATTACTTAAAACCAACATAATTTACAGAAAAATGCAATGGACTATGTTTTGTTAATATAGCTTGGGTTTTATTGAATTGGATGTAAAGAAGAAATTCAAATTTCTTTGCCTCCTGAGGTGGGTGAGGAACTAGAACTGATCACTCAGAGAAATTGTGGGTGTCCCATCCTTGGCAGTGTTCAAAGCCAGGTTGGATGGAGTTTGGAGCAACCTGGTCTAGTGGAAGGTGTCCCTGCCCATGGCAGGGGGTTGAACAATGAGGTCTTTGTGGTCCCTTCCACCCCAAACTATTCTGTGATTCCATGCTTTACATTAAATGTCATTTGTAGACTTTTCTTAAAACCTTTTCTTGACAATAGCAGTTATTCAAGTAAATAATTCTTTACAAGTGGCTGAAATATCAATATGGTTATGACTTACAACTTTTCACAGCTTCTCAAGATCATTTCACACAGCCTTAAATTACAATGTGACATTGACTAACAGTGTGGTGAGCTCTAATAATAGATCTTAAATTATTAGTCACAACACAGTGAGAAGCAGAGTGAAAAAGATTAACATATTTCTAATAGGAAATTAGGACACAGGACACAAAAAAGAAATAGATGAAAAGACCAGGATCAACTATAGCAAGAGAATAGTTACATGAAAAGTTGTAATTTCTAATTCAAGTTAATTAATTAAAGCAAGAGTGTCCTCATAACCATTGAAATGATGTGCAAAAGGTGTAAATCAGAACAGTGAGTATTAAAGATTAATAAACAGTCAATCAATGGAGTAAGTGAAAATAATTGCATTTATTAAACCAGTGCAATAAAAACACAATAGACTGGTTATTGTTTGTTCCAGAGTAGTGTCTCATGCCTTCAGTCAGGATTAGAGCACCACATATTCTGAATATTTGGTAAGGAAAAATCCTTTCTTAGAAGAATTGACAATGTACATAAAACCTTCATCATCAATTTACCAGGATTTAGGAATGAAAGAATAGGATTTGCCAAACCTGTCAGCATTATAAAAACTGATCACTTCACCTCCATGCTAAAAGTAAAACAGGAGGAGCAAGGTTGGACTAGAATTATGTGCTGCCTTATGCATGTCTGAAAACCTGTGGAAGTAATGTAAATTAACCGAAATTTTCTCTTTGGACAGTAAAATAGACCTGATACAACTCTACATGCTCCACTTCACCTCCTGAATGCAGCCCAGCTCCTTTAGCTTAGCTCTCCATCACGGTAAAGGACCCTGTTTGTCATTCACATCATCCTGAACAGCACAGCCATCAGCTCACTTGCACTGCCATTTAACTCAGCACCTGCACGGAGCTGCAGTTACATCTGCCCTGTCTTACACATCTAGAGATTAATTTGAAGTTCAGGACCATGTTCTGTCTGCTAAACACAGAACTAGAAGTTGGCATTGCTGCCTCTCTGTCTAGCTCTGCTGCTCCCCTAACCAATGCCTTCAGTTAGAAAATGGGAATAACATTTCTGAGATCTAAGAAATGAGTATTTCTAATACACTTCTATTTTCAAATGAAAGATATTACAGAAGATTTAATTAATATTAAACATGATTTCCTAGACTGATGCCAAGTGAAATAGTACACACTGTTTCCTCTTTAATGTTCATCAAACAAGTCAGATATTTTTTGATGATGCTTTATCTCTTTTTCTCACACGTTTCACAGCAAAGAATCAGTTCTGGTCTTACAGTACAAGGCCACCTGTATTTTTTCAGGCTTGCTTAAGTAATAACATTTGCATGCAATATGCTGTTCCACAGAAGGAAGCTTTCAATTTGACATCAATAAAGATGAAAGAAAAAAATCAAAGCAATTTATACATTCAGAATTTACAGCTTTCACCGTTCCCCTTCACGCACCCACCCAGCCATTGCATACTCTGAGTGAAAAGTTTGAAAAAGCCCCTGTACTTTTGCTTAATAGCTTAATTGAATCCTCTTCACTTTGAAGGAATGTTGCAATAGCAAGCTCCTCTCATTATCATGTGCTAAAAGGTATGGCCAACTGGATTAGAAATTCCAAAACCAGACAGAGACTAGTATATTCTTAATTCTACAGATGACAAGAATGCCTTTGATTTAGAAAATAGTATTTTAGTAACTATGTTGTTGCCTGACTGAAAATAAGGCATCATTTTTGATGAGTACACATATGATTTCTTTTACTGAGAATCATGACTGGCATCTGGGGATGCCAGTGGTGTGGAACTAGAAATAGTGCTACAGCCTGACCCTTCAAATGCAGAAATATTTCTGTGACTGCCAGTCTGAACACGGCTTTTGACATCACTTTAGTGGTGCCCAGCGTACAATAGCCATCTTAAACTATTATGCTGCACAACAGAATTTTAAAAAGAAAATATTTTTCATTTTCTTAACACTACATTGATCATTCTTCCAGTTTTCTACAAAGCAACTCAGAGACTGAATTCTCAGGCCTCCAATGGATCTGCCCAGCTATTACTACTATCTCATAATCATAGTAATGAATTACATATCCCCAAGCTAATTAAACTGTTCTCAAAGTTATTTTTCATGGTATTCTATTTGTGAAGTCATATTGTTAGAGCATACTTTTCCCTAGCACCTGGCCAGTTGTCTAATAAAATAACTAATAACAATTTTGTTTGTTACTGGAAATCAATATATTCCAGGTCTGGACTCCTCTGTTCTAAAGTACAGAATTGAAAGGTTTTCCATGACTACTTCAAACACCTAGAAATAATGACACTATTGAAGTGACTTCAACAAAACACTTGTAACCTTATTAGTGAGCACCTGTATTTTTCTTTATTATTAAAGGAAAAACTTGCTGTCTAAAGTCAGAAAAAGAGCACTGTGGCATGACACGCCACAGGCTACAGTGCAGGTATATTCACTAGAAGAGGCCAATGTAGGAGAGGGGAAAAAAGGACAAGATTTTCATAGTAGTCTTCATCAGAAGGAGGTTTTGAACAGTGACATTCAGTGCTTCAGGACGTCAGAATGTACCAAGAGATGCTCAAACTAATTAAATTCATGCTTCTTCTACAGACAAGGGACTAGGGCTGGTTCTGACCTAGATGTTCTGAACTCACACTTGGAAAACCCCAGCTACGTGTGTTGACTTTAGGGGTGCCACCTCCCAAAACAGCTACCAGAAGTTAGAGATTAACCCTCTGTACATTTTTGTGATATATTTTTTGCATCACCAGGGAAATTTTTAATGCTATTAACAACACATCCAAAGCATAACATGGTTTAGCTTTCCAGAATGGTCTGTAGGAAGATAATATAAAATATAAAACACCAACAGTTTAGTGGTGGACTTGGCAATGCTATTTTAACAGTTGGACTCAATGACCTTAGAGGTATTTTCCAACCTAACTGATTCTATGATTCTCTATTACATTGAGCTGTCTGTTTTATGAATTTGAATAGAAGATAAATTAAAATAAGGTTTTACACTGGGCAACTGACAAAGCTTTAAAAAAGAGGATTTGATCATCATGAATTACGTAGAAGGACTCAGTGATCTTAAAGGTCTTTTTCAACCTGATACTATAATTCTGTAAGAAATAAAAGGCACCTTATTCTGACCAAGAGCCAGGCTAAGAGCCCAGACTAAAGTTGAAGATGGTTCTTGTTGGACACTCCTACAGCTTCAGAAAAAAAATGGTCCAGGACAAGAGCACAGGTCTGATTCTGAACTAGAGCACTCCAGTGTAAAATTTCCATGACAAATGACATATTTATTTCTAACCTGAAGATATACTGAGAACTAAATCATATCTGAACAAGAGATTCCTAAAGCAAAAGGATCATCTTTGGAGAAGGAACAAAGAAGATGAATTATTTGAAATCCATCATAATTTAATGGTTTGAGTAAAAATTCTTGTGGAAAAAAAATCCTATAATAAATACATCTTGAGAATTTAAAACAATGTTAGTAGTTAAGTATTTATATACAATAAAAATATAAACATTAAAGAGTTACTAAGAGTACACAGCCTTAAATAGGGTATTAATGATCTCTTGGTAGCATAATAAACTTTGAAATACTTTTTAAAAATATTCTCAAAAATATTTTTAAAATATTTCTCATTTTCTATTCCCACAAGGTTTTCATCTTATTTAAAAAAACCCTATGTCTCTGATCGCTGAAATGAAGTTCATACAACAGTATCAGATTTTATATCCCAAATATTAATATCCTTGTCTCTCATCCTATGTTATTCCCCTTTTTTGATATAATCAAATCAATCAATAAAATAATAATCCAATTAGTAACACCACATTTTTTGTTTTGAATTTGAAACCAATAAATGCCTAATGGGAGACTTCAAAATTGCAGATATAGGAGTACACAGTTAAAAACTTTTTATATAAAGTTTAAAAATAAGCCCAAAAAGCATAAAAATTGTTAAGTGGTTAGGGGGAAAAAACAACCAAAAAGATAAAAATAATAAAGTATTTTGAAATCAGAAAAATGGAGGAATATGGAAAAAACCACCAAAATTCAAGCCATCAAAACCAAAAAACAAATGGAAATATGTTTTTTAAATGAAAAAAAGAATTTAATTTAACTTGAAAAATGGACACATTCACACTTAATAAATTAATATTTAATAAAATACAATAATGAGTTAAAAGGCCCATAATGAAGCACTTTGCCAGAAAAAGCCAGAATGGCTGCTCATGTAACAAATACTTGCACGGATTTCAAGAACGTTTAGAAATGGTGACATACAATATTTTGTGGAAAGACTTTTAAATTTTACATTTCAGAACTTAGACTCATCCCCACAAGCAGAGGAAGATGAAAATCTGCAGACTGGCTACTCTACCACAAATCTTACACCATCCTCCTGAAGCATCTGCTACTGGCCACACTCAGGGATAATGGACCAGATGGAAGCTGGATCCAATTCCTCTTAGAAATATCTATACTGAAACACTGTTCATTTATTTTCTGATACCACTATTACTACCTGTGGTTTAATTGTGCCAGTTTCCCCACAGAAGCCTACAGATTCCAGTGGACAGAATGCCTATTGTCATGTAAGTAAGGAACAAGATTATCAGCAGATTGTGATATTTTGTAGCATTTTCCCTTTCAAAAAATTTTTTTGAAGTTGCACCTATGTGGACTCCTAATGTTGTAATATAAAAGTTATAGTTCAGGATACATCATGCCTGAATAGATGTTACTTGCATTAACTTTAAGCTATGTCCTTCAGGGTTTTCATGATAAAGACCAAATTATTTTAACATTTTAACCATAAAAATTCAGCTAGCCTTTGAAATGGGTTTTCCCAGCAGCTGCATCAGGAAGAGTGGGAAACTGAACAGATGGCTAATTAAAGATAATAGAATTTTTGCATGTCTCCAAAATGTTTGAAAACATACCAATCTAAAAGGTGACCTACAAAAGAGGTTTACAAATGAAATATATTTATTTGTGTTGAATGTCTTGTATAAAGGAATAGTGAAAAACCTGCTACATCATGCATGTCCTTTTGGCTGTGATATTTCAGCATATTAAATCTTCTTGGCTCTTTCTATAAAGAATAAATTACTCTGACTTGCTCTGGCTCACTGAGCATGAAGTGTTCAGGTAACAGCTCACCATCTTGTGGATACATGCAAAATGCTGCTTTGGTTGCTTGAGGAAAGTGATGATTTTTCTAAGTTACAGCTTGCTTAGAAATTCAATGTCATTTGGCTACTTTGGGAGGCAAAGAGCTACATACTGGACAAGAGCTATGAAGAGTGCAATATGACCTTGGAAGTTTCCTTCTGTTACAGAAACAAAAGCATTTGTCTGTGAAACAATAATCCTACTCTCCTCTCAAGCAGGATCCAAAACTTATCTTTTCTTTGTGGTTCAGTTTCTCCAGTATCAGGCTAAGGATAAAAGTTAACCATCTTGCTAGAGTTAATATATTAAGGAAGTTTGGGAATATATTGAGTGGGAATTGTGGGCAGAGTACCAGAGTAAAAAGCATTTATTCGAAAACCCTGGTTAACTGCTAGAGAAGAAACATAAGTAAAAACAGTTCTTTATCTCCTGAAGAAACCGATAAAGTGATGTGAGATTTATGCTTGGAATTAAAGAAGATCAACACAAATAGCAGCACTAAGAATTTTACTTAATGTATTTGTTTGAAACTATGATGTAATAAGGAAATTGGGTTTATTAATAAGCCCTCTTGTATGAATATGAGAGATTATAAGCAGTTTATAAAGTAATAATTATTGAATACCTACACACCTTATAAAAATGCCTCAAGATTCTTGTGTTGTACTATAACTGAAGCCACGTTCAAGAAATTAATCATTTGCAATTTATCACATGATTTGTATCTGAAAAAAATCCAGGTCACATAAAACAACACTTTTTGCTGAGGCAATAAGAGCTGTTTCTAACTAATTTAGCTATCTGTGGAAGTGAGTTGCATTTACAGCTCACCAGCACAGAAAATCATTAGGTTGCTTAAGGTTCCTTGAGGAAGACACAAAAAACTCCAATATCCACTGCTATTGAAAAGCAACTGGGACCAAACAAGAAAATAAACCTTTTATTTGCTGGTGGTTTCTTCTTTTCAGATTACTCCTTTATATCTGGCCTGTGGTTGAACCTGTGTCTTTAACTAGGCTTCAGACATGCTGAGAAGTAAAGCTGTGTGTGTGTGGCACAGGTCCAGTGCTGAAGGAGCAATAATTTCATGCAAAAACAGAACTGGTGGATTCACACCAAATTATTTGATAGTTCTGTAGACTTGTTAAAATTCACGTGTATGTTGTTGAGATATTGAGAAGTCTATGTAATACCAGGTAGACTTTGGGTAACATCAGTGATTTTTCAGCTTACAAAATGATAATATGTACAAGCAATGCTATAGGCAGCAATTCTTCCACAATTTGCCAGCATCCTTCTTTCTCACCAAGTTTCCATGTGACAGTCACTGCAATGATGTTTTAAACACCAAAAAGAACTACAACTGAGTCCATGTGAGTTCACCAAGTTCCCCTTTGCACTCTCATCAATTCCATAAATCTTTCTTTCAGCTGCTACTATATGCCTTGATCTCATTTCAGAAGTTTCTCTGCTATCATCTGCCTGCAGGAAACATCATGTGGAGATTCTGTGGATTGCATCAGACAGGTAAAAGCTGGCACTTCAATAATTTATGCCAGCAGCACATTTTCTGTTAGCAACTTGGCCAGCAGCAGCAAAACAACTTAAGAAAGATCTAGGTAATACAGGAGAAGTCTGAAAAATTTTGATTACTTGTCAGCACCACACAGCAGAGATATTAAAACTGATGCCAGCAGTCAACCCATACTAACATTAGATTTGTATCATATATATTACATTTAATACTACTTTTCCTGATTTCCATAAAATTGCTTCCAAGTAACTGATTGACTTGTTATTGGCAACTGCAAAAGCTGCTAGGCTGGTATTTGAGTTAAAAGATAAAGAAACATAAAGAGAAAAATGAGAGTGCTACTTGACAGAATCAATCAGTCACAGTGGAATATAGTGTTTCACCAAGAACGCCTCTCTGGTGATGCAACATCATGAAAATGTAACTTGATCACCTTTCCTGACTTCCAAATACAGTGTCATACATGCAAACAATAACTGAAAATCTACTGACTGCTAGTCACACAAAAATGAAGCTTCACACTATTGGGTCAGAGTTTGCTCACTGCTGAAGAGCCTCCAGCACAGGAGCAATCAATGCAGTGTTGTGAGTGAAGGCTGCAAACATACCTGCAAACTAATGCTAAAAACTGTAAGATCTTATCTGGAATAATTTTTTCTTTTTTTCTAAGGTAAGGAAGACAAAATGTTGGGCATTAGCCAAAACCTAGCTATGCTTAATAGGATACTGTCTCCCACTGTAAATGTTCATAATCACTTCTAAAGCATGTAAAAATGATATTTCTCTTTGATATGCTGTTCAAAGTGAAAACCCTGTTTCCAAAATCAGAAATTCTAACAGGGGAATAAAGATATTTACAAGGGAATGAAGATAGAAGAAAAGATAGTAGTGTGCTATCTTTGGAATAAATATGATCTGATGGGGTGATAACAGGAGATTGATTATATTTCTCATTTTGGAAGAGCTACTGAACATTCCCACTGTTACAATAGCACCAATTATTTCCATGCTTCCTTTCAACAGTATTTTTCAAATGGCTTTATAAAGCATGTTAGGATAATTATCCTGACCTGACTGATAAGAAAATCAAGAAAAAGACCAGTGAAAAAATAACTAACTGAATGTCACCTAGCAGACAAGCAGAAACACAATATTTCAAATTTCAGTCCCATATTCTTTTGGCAAGATCCTTCTGATGTTTTCAAATGCCACTGTCCAAGCAGGGAAGTGTTCACAGAATTTGCAAAGGGATTGATTGTGCTTTCCTGGCAAGCCTGGCCTCTAAGTATCTACTAAATATTACAGCAAAGGAGGCATCACTGAACCACTAAAACACTCTCCTCTAGCAAAGCCAACCAGTTGTTAATGGCTGGCAGAAGTTCAAAACCCCTCTTTAAAACAGTCTATCCTTTTTAAATGCCCTTCCAGTGTTGGTCTTTCCCAGCTGTGGCATTTATGATAGGACCAAGCAGGATAAGCAGTGATGTTTTTCTGTTATCTGGTGTAGCCATTCCCCTATTTCACAACACCAGGAATTTCAACATGTTCAGCTTCAACACTTCCCCAAGTCTGTTACCTCCTTAGCCATTTGGTGACACTATTTCTTCCAAAGAAATAGTTTTGAGAAAGAAAAACCCAAATAAAACTTTCTGTTGAGAGAAAAATACATTCCCAAACTTAGTCAGACATGACATTAGTAGCAAAAAACTTTGGCTTTCTCAGAATTACAATGAACAGCCAGTTGCTGAACCTAAAGATCTGTGTGCCAGCCAGGAACTGCAGAATGTAGTATGTTCTTTGCCCTCACACCACCTCCACTTGCCTCCTCCACTAAAGGCTGCTGGCTGCTTCTCTATCACTCATCTATCTCAGTTATGCCTGCTGCTGCTGCAGAAATTGTCATCCATGCCACACATGACAGATTCTGGGCTCTTCATTCAGCTCAGGTAGCAAAATGAATTATAACCAGTGCAGACAATCTGCCTGAAAGTGTACAATGCAATATGTGATAGTGCATCATCCAACATTTAATACATAAATGTATCATTGTCTGAGTGCAGGCAGGATCTTCACCAAAGAACAATTTCCCTTTTCAGATTCGTACTAGTGGGCCACTAACTTTTGGTTTTTTAATAGTTCAATGGTATTTTGCTTAAAAAGTTGCAAGAGTCACTCAGAAATTGTTTTATTTTTAGCATAGGAATGAGTCCAACTACTTTGAATTCAACAAATTGAACTTTTATTTGTAATTAGAAATTGTATTTTCAAACATTGATCAAATAAGACAACACTGCTTGTGTGTAAACTACACACACACAAATTACTTATAGGGTTAGATAATAGCCTGAATTGCCAAGTATATTCAGAAGGACAAATTCTATTTTTTTGTACTGAGCTAAACACCCACAGAAGTCTTCAATGCATGATTGCTCCAGCTAAGTTGTTATCACCCTTTCTACGTGACAACAGAAATATTGATGTTCTGCACTATTTGCACTACTCTGCTTGCATCTGAACTTCTACTGCACCAATTCTTGTTCTTCTGGATTGCTTGCCACAAAATCTTTGCATTACCAGAGATGAGAAACCAGCTATTTGGGGTTTTTCTATATGTTTGACTTCAAAGTCTCTTTCTAGTGCAGCAAATAATAATGCTTACTGGATGTCTGGACCAACTTCTCCACAGGAAAAGTAGACTTCATTATTTCTGCTGCTGGCATAAAACTCCTTGAGGACATTCTGTGATCTCCCACCCATATTTAAGCAGTCACAATAGAAGAGAATCATGATGACTGAGCTTTTCTTTAAAGAAAAGCCATCTATACAAGAATAAAAAAAATGTTCATTTCTTTTGCTTGAGCACTGGTTTCCTGATTCCTGTTTTTTTTCCCAGCCCATTGAATGTTCAATTCCCACTGTACAATACACTCAAATACAGGAAGGATATGATCAGTGGTCTTGATTTCAAAGGTGCAGAACTACCACTGAATTAGATCTGACCAAGTTTAAATGACCCTGGGGCACTTCAGTGCCTTGGGATGCATTTACAGATTCAATCATTTAAGCACAAAGATATAACTTTAAATGTATGAAACCATTCCACATGTCCTTGCTTGTTAAGAGATTCAGAGGTACACATGGTAGTTCTAGACTATTTAAAACACCAGAAACACAATAATTTCAACTGATTTTGGTTTAAAACCAAACAGTTCTGCAGTCATTCATTACTAACCTGGCTGTTAAAGTTGGAGAAATTACAACAGAGGCAAAAATCTTCACCATAGCCATTTTACAAAGATCAGCTGCAGAGCCTACAAAAGAAAGTGATTTGGTTTTAATTTGAAGAATGCAAAAGGAAAACATTCTTCTTGGAACTATGGCATAGGAACAAAAAACATCTGAAGGTTCTGAATTATAAGAATTTTCAAAACTAGCAGATCCAATTAATGTAATATGTAAAACAGATTATAAGATTAATAAATAACAGAGGAAGTAATTACATGTTAAATAAAACTAGAAAATAACAATATGAAATTATGTGTTAATTAAAGGTGAATTTGTCATTCATGACTATACGTTGAAAAATTGCTTTCTATAAAAAAGGTACAAAATTATCTATCTCTAAGCTTTAATTAAAATTTACCTATGAATCAATTAAAATTTAATGTCACAAAAGGTCAGAATATTGTTTCAGTACTGCATTTCAATTCGGAGCCTTAATTTTGCCCTTTTTCATATTTCCGTGTGTATGTAATGTATATTTATTATATTACAGTGTTAAAATCAGTGGTGCATAAAACAGTGTAATGGCACAGAATAGATGCCTCATTTCTGGTCATCAAGGTCTCTAGGCCTGCAGTTTGGTGAAGGGCTTTGTTCTGATCCAAACATTTTACATAAAAGATTTACCTGATAAAATACAGAAACAATCCTTTGCATAAAGAGTGGAAGCCATAATCCTCCTTGTCCCATTAAACATCCTAAATGTCCTAGATCATGGTCCTTTTTACAACCCTGTAACTCAATGAATTCTGAATTTTTTCTTCCAAATGATTCAGCTTTCAGAATAGGGGCAGAGAACAGGCAGGTAGCCAAATGACAAGGGTACTCTGCTGAGAGGTAATCAGAGAATTGAAGAATATCTCCAATCAGAAGGGACCCACAGAGATCATCAAGTCCAACTCCCCAACCTCCTGCTCCTTGCAGGACTCTAAATCTGAACCATATGACTGAGAGCAATGTCCAAACACTCCTTGAGCTCTGTCAGGCTTGGGGCTGTGCCCACTGCCCTGGGGAGCCTGTGCCAGTGCACAACCACTCTCTGGGTGAAGAGCCTTTTCCTGATATCCAAGCTAACCTCCCTGACACAGCTTCAGGCCATTCCCTCAGCTCCTACAGCTGTCATCAGAGAAAGGAGCTCAGCATCTCCCCCTCCACTGCCCCTGCTGAGGAACCTGGAGACTGTGGTGAGGTCACCCCACAGGCTGAACAACACAAGAGACCTCAGCTGCTCCTTGTAAGCCTTGTCCTCAACACCTTTCAGTGTCTTGGTGACTCTCCTCTGGACACAGTCTGACAGTCTGATGTCCTTCTTATACTGAGGCACCCAAAACTGCACACGGGAGGGAGGTGGGGCCACACCAGTGCAGAGCAGAGTGGGACAGTGACCGGCCAGTGAGGCTGTGCCTGATGTCCCCCAGGGTACAGTGGCTCCTTTTGGCTAGGGAAGAACATCTAAGAGCACAAGGACAAAAGCTTAACCTCTCTTCTTTCTCCAAAGTCCTGTGTGACAAACTGCCTCCTCTGAATGCCAGCTGAGACTCTGTTCTGCACATTGACTGTGCCGAGGGCAGACCCTCAGCTGATGATGGAGATGGCAATGTCTGATTGTGGGTTAGCCTCAAATCCCTTCTTGTTTCCCTGTTCAAATGATGTGTCAAATTATTCAACACATCACAAAAAGGGACAACTGATATAAAAAATAAGAAAGAATGTTTCAGCAAAGGTCAGGTAAATATCTTCTTAGTGACTGTGAGGATAAAACTATACTGAGCATTTAGTCCATCACAAAAGATATGTTCTAGATATATTCTTTATGGAACACTGTAGAGTAATAAAATTTGAAAGACTTCTCAAAATGATTTTTTACGTAAATATGACTTTTGGAGGTGTCCTATTTCAAACTTTTTTTAAAAAATAATTGTACATAAATAATTAAAGATAAAACAAACTGTTTTTCTATGTATTCTATGGGGATAGGTACAACTGAATAATAACTGAAGAATAATATGCTGTACATTGGTGAAAACTATTAAACTGGAAAATATTCAAAAAGAGAAAAAACACTGTGAAAAAAGTGTGAGAAATCCAATTGTAATAATTCGAAACTGCAGTTCTACATTCCTCTCAATATTGTCATGCATTCAAAGTGTTCTGCTATCAGTTGCTGCTACCATAATCAAAATGTAAATTACTTAAATAAATTAGACTATTTAGTGTAACTATAAAACACATATTAAATGCAGTTTAGTACACTAAATGTCATAAAAGGTTTTATCATAATTTAGAAAGTTTTTATAGTCTTCAAATATTATCTTAGAGCTGAAATACTAAAATTAAAACATCATGATAGTCTAGAATGAATTTTTTAATAAAATTGGGGAATACTAAATATTTTAGAGTCTTTAATCCTCACTTCACCACATCTTCTAATATTACATTCTTTTTCATCAATTACATTATTTTTCATGAGATTTGTCCTCCAGTATCACTTGAACTGACAGTGAAATCTGACAATCTTATTATTGTAGGTACACAGAAGTGAGAGTTCCATAGACAGTCCTATGACAGCCTTGCTCCAGCTCTTGGGACAGATGGGCACAGCAAATGCTGCTCAAGGGCTGTGCCTCTATCAATGTGTGCTCTGCAGGACTCACAGAATGAGAATTAGAATTAGAATTCTAGATCTGTAGGTATCTTTGCAGAGACAGTACTTAAGGACTGTCAAACACAACATAAATACTTAGGTAATTTTAAAAATGAAACATTAAAATGAATAATTTGTAGAAAGGAAAGTGATACTTTCAAAAGGAAATTCAAATAAATTTATAGGAGCATGCCATCACCATGTCTAGAAAGCACATTTTCCTTGCCTGTAAATTGCACACTTCCAAGATAACTTAAGGAAAACCCTGTCAGCATCATCCAATTAAAAAAATAATTCTTCTAAGGGAAAGCCTGGTAGAAGGGATCTCAGTCTTGGGCCAACAGCTCAGGGTTTTTTCCTTCCGGTGGCTAAATTCTGTACTCACCTGAGCTCCAAGTGACTTAAACAGAGTATGTTATTGCATCAGATTAACAAACACGTGAGCACAGAATGCTGGCTTTTACATTTCCAATCTATATGTTAAATATTTTTCTATGGAAAAAAACACCTTTTTTCTTGCCCTCTATTGAATTAAGTTTGAAAATTTCTGCAAAGAATGAGCTGGATTTCAAAACAAATAACAATGCACAATAATTGTAACATTATATATTTCTGAAACTAAAGCTGTCTGGCAAAATAAAAGCTGGAATCTAAGAAACATTATCACACAAACCCTTCTGGAGTAGCAGACTATAAAAACCAGAAAGAAAAGCGTTTAAAGAAACAATGCATCTGAAAAACAGAATTCTAGATATTCTCTCTATGCATAGTTTGTATCAATACCTACATTTAACTATCACAGAGCACTCTAGTGTATTAGAACATTTATACTGTTGCTGATATTATTATTATCATTATTATTATATTATTCTGTTTACTGGCAATTTCCAAGGTAGATGGAATATATAATTTTAACTTCTTTTGCACAGTAAAACTCACGCCTACTCGAGTAGTCTACTGGAATATTCATTCTCCTGAGATTACCAGAGCTGTTGCCCACTCTGTAAAGGCAAGCAGGGACAGGGACAGGTGGGTGGGCAGAAAGGAAGGGAGGCAGAGCTTTACCTTGAACAACAAAATTGACAGCCTGCCTCTCTGCTTGAGTGCGTAGCCTGTAATCCTGTGCGCTGATATTGGCCAGTGGCCGCCTGCGCCCCATGATGGAAACCACGTAACCTCGCAGGATGGAAAGAAAAATTACCATTATGTGATACAGAGTGGGGAGAATTAAAGTTCAAAAAGTCTTTTTGGAGATAATACAGATATTTGTAATTATGTGTTGTCGGAGTCAATTTAATATTTTGTCCTCTGAAAATAGTCAGAGCTTATTTAAACCTTTAACACTTACTGGATTTTTGGTTTAAGAATTATTTCACAGAGAATTGGTACATGTTATACAAGAAAAACTTTTGTTCTTTAAGGCTGTTAAGTTTTTATTAGGAATGTCTACTGATAAACCAGCAAACTCTCTCTGTGGGAGATGAAACTATAAATACCTAGCAGAATTAGCTATCTATTAGCAGCCATAATTAGAGCTTTCCACACAATGAATAGTTTACTTGGGAATAGTAAAGAAAAATCAATTTGTAGAGTAATTAAACCAGTAATGAATATTTCCCAAAAATATAAAATAGGTTTTTTTGGGGAAAAAAAAGTTATGCTTTTTTTTCCATTTATCTTTATGTAGTATTTCTGTGTTCCTTTCACAGTCAAATGTCCAAATTCTAGTGTGGTGGGATTTTCTAATTTTAAAGAAACATAAAAACCCAGTTAAAGCTTTATGTTAGGCCCAATGATGTATTTTGCTAAAAAAACCCCTATTTGGAGGGTGAGAGGAGTTGAAAGAGGAAAAGACATGTGAGGATCCTCTTGTCAAAATAACACACAAAAAACGTAGCTTATCTTCAAAAATAAACTTCTATTCTTATTTTAGGAAAAATGAAAAATCACCCATGTTAAAAATACATCTTGAAAAAAAAATTATTTATATTTCTAATCACCTTGACTACCCATGAATTAGATTAGATACCATGGAAACTCAGATTGACATGTTTCATCTCCTCTGCTGTGCAAGCACAAGTGGTGAGGAGACCTTCTCAAACAAAAAGTTATCACCTTATTATGGACAAAATATACCCAGGCTTGTGTGCAGAGGAGGAATTAATTCAGCTTTCTGTGAATTACTGCATTTCCAGGAGTGCTGATACCAAAAGTACCAGTTTGGAAACAAGGAACAGAACTATCTGGATGTTAGGGTATTCTTTGGCAAATTAGTCTTCCCAATTTAACTACCATTTTCCATGAAGAACAGTATTTAAAGATGGAATTCTTGAAACATTGTATTCATAGGTAAAATTAGATTTGCTGTAATATCCTTATTCCTGTGAGGTGTGACTCTCCATAACAGAGCAGCATCCCAAAACAAAACCACCACCATTCGTGTAACAGTGGCAGAGAAGGTGCCTGGTGTTGATGATTAATCTGCAAATGCATGCCTTAATGAGGTTTTAATGTACTCCTTTCAATATGTCAATAATTTCATAAAAAACAACAGCAGTACAGTAATATATACACTAACAAATATCTTCTTCATAAAAGAAATATTTATATACCTATCATGTCTACATGGAAAATCAGACATTCATAACAAATAATATTAGTCAGGGGGTTGCTGCTCACCTTTGAACTGCAGATAAGTTAAGAAAAATTACCTTCTAATGAGCTCAATAGGTTGGAATGTTTTTGTTGGAAAGTTAGAATCAAGCTGGATTAACAAGAAAAATATTAAATAATATTGATCTGGTGCAGATTTCTAAAGCTTGTACAACCTAAACAGATTGCTCTTCTACCATTAATGGTTAAAAAAGGTCGATAAGCAGGAGTGTCAGAAGGAGTAAGAAGCAATTAGACAAGTTGCTTTGATGACTTTAGAACATTAGTCATGACATCCCTGTCTGCTGAACTCATAAACCAGATTCTCTTGCACAGAAGTCTGTTTATTGAAATTCATTCACTTTTAAGAAAAAAATGTTATTTAAACTATATAATAAATATATATTAAATATGTAATATTTTACTAGGTATGTTACATTAGGCTTAATTACAGCTAAAATGGATGTTTTGTAACTTCACCTTTTTTGAGCAATATTAATAAACAAAGGAATGCAAATGTGTGACACAATGACAGTTCACATTCCAGTAGATTTTGAGGCCCTACAAAGTACAAAAAATTAATACTACCCATTTTCATAACTAGAATTGAATTATATGTTTCTGCCATGACACTCACCCATACAGTGATGGGTAATATTATATTGCAAATTTACTATTTATTTCTAAAAGAGTCTTAGTACTGCATGCCCTATTAAGAAACAAAAGAACTCCATTTTGACAGTTCTGTTAATTAGCTTTTATCAGACAATATTTCAAGCAGCTATGTTTTCTCTTCTCAAATTACTGCACTCCTAGGATTCACTAAATATAAATGAATATGTAGACTAAAAACAAATTTGATGCAAGAAGAGTTTGCAGCTGCTGGCTCCAGAAGCACTCTGCACACATCTGTCGCTACAGCCACCACCTGAACTTCAAGAACATAAACTCTGATTGATGCAAAGGAAAAATAAGTTTAAAACAATTGGCTGTGTAAATTGACTGAACTTCCACGGTCCAGCAGCCATGTACCCAATTTATTAGGTAGAATATTCCTTGGGCTTTTTTTCTGTTGGAGTACATTATATGTCAAAATGATGCAATGCAACTTGACAGTAAGTGGGGTTCATTCTGAGAACAGATGTCTTATTCTGTTAGTATCTTTCTGAGGAAAGGCAGACTTAACCAGCTCCTTTTAGGGCTAAAAAAGAAAAAAAACCCAAACCTGATTCACCAAGAAAGGACAGTCCATCTTTTTTTTTGTTGTCCTGTAACTATCTGAATTTGGGTCAAGTTGAATCTTTGTCTTCACCACTGTCACACAGTGCAGATCAGTCAACAAAATACAGTCACAGACTTTGGATTACCTTTGTTTCGGCACTCTTCAATGGTTCTCTTTGTAAATTCATGGACTTTCTTGTACTTTTGCATAAAACTCTCTATAAATTGACTGGCTTGAACAGGAGTAATTCCCAAGCAGTCAGCAAGGCGTTCTTTACCTGGTGGTACAGAAATTATCTCTATTATGCAATAAAGCAGAACAGAAAACCATACAGTGGCATACAAAACAACATACAATAGCACTGGCTCATGCACAATTAGTGGAATTAGTTAACTTTACTTACCTCTATGAAAGAGGATGAATCTGATACACTAAAATCATATTGCAACAAAATAAATGTTTAACCCTAAGCTTGAATGCTTTACTGAAGTTACTAGATTAAGTATATAATTAATAAGAAGTATGCAATTAAGAAATTCGTAGTTATAATTTATACCTATAATGTGGTTGAAATATCTTTTGTTTACAGAGTAATGCTGTTGCTTTAAGTGCAGTCTTGCAATCTCCAAACTTTGAAGAGCAGGTAGAGATTTGAAATTAACTTTAAACAAACACAAATACAATAAAGATCTAAAAAAGGATGGAGATGTTTGAGGTTGAGTTTAGCTAGAAGCTTTAGAGTTTAGCCTGAATTTAAAAAGGAGATTTGGAGTCTGAGTCTCACAGATTTCAAACAGTCTTAGGCTCCTCAATGTAAGTAGAAATTTGGGTCCAATTTTTGAGATATAAGGTTTGGAAAAAGAAAAAAACTGGAAAAAGAGAAAAAGTGTTTCAACAGAGAGAGAAAGGAATAATAGCTTTTGGACAGAATACAGGTGCACAGTATCTGTTATGCTGGATCTAAGAGCATTTATAAGAAAAGGTGGAAAAAACCTGATGATATTCCAGAGTGTGAAAATATAAACTAAGAGCCACAGTTTAAACCCACCTAAAAATCAAACAGTTCCAGTAAAAATAAAACATACATCAACATCAGTCATATGAAGTTTGAAAGACAGATATATTTATGTCTGCACAGCAACACAGAACCAGCACTATGTCTGCAAAGAACATAAGCTGAGAGGAGACATCTCAAGGCACCAAAGGCACAGAATAGTCATTGTCATGGTAAGACTGTCAAGAAAAATTGTCTAGCACTTTTAAAAGAGAGAGGATTTCAGCCACCTAAATGCCATCACTGTCAGGCTGATGTGCATTTCAGAACAATTCTGGTAGCATTTTGTTCTCAGTCACGCCAGGATCTGCACTGAGCTGCAAGAACACCAGTCTGGACAAGGAAGAAATTCACACAGACATCCAGGATGACATTTGCTGAGCTATTATAGACCTGTACTCTTTTTTATTATTTTTTTTTAATATCTAATTAATTTGGGTTTTCTTCCTGGGTCAGAAAATGACAAGTCTATCTGATAAGGCACACGTTGCTAACAGCTAGGAGACTACTGTAGCTTCCTTAGAGAACTGTAACAATCTAAGTTTGTCCATGTCATCCATTTAAAGAACTATTAATATACAGAACAATTGCATAAAATACTAGGAAAATTAAAGCATATTAGCAAGGACGTCTGAAAGGTCCCAGGGAAATGCAGCTCCCAGGAAGCAAAAAGAGGGGAATGAACAGCCAGGTAATTGTGTCAGATCATGCTTCACAATGCAGGAGCACAGGCCATGCAAGGCAAAGCCCAGGAGTGGACTAAACCTTCTCTGAGCACTCTTCCTGAGCTGTCTGTGCCAGGGGAATTATTAGCAGCAGCCTATGAGCTTCACTGTTCTCCATTCTGCAATATCATCTTTCAAAAATGAAAATAGCATTCGTTTTCATGTAAACACTGGGATAGTCCTCTGTGTCAGTGCAGGGCTTGAACATACTGCCATTGAATATAAGGAATTCCTTATTTTACAGATGTTTAAGTTGCGTGTGTTTTAGTTCTACAAGATAACTAAGGCAGAAACAGGTGAATTGAACTGCTTCAAATCAACCAAAAGTATTTATAGAATGTCCTGAGCTAGAAGGGACCCACAAGGATCAATTCCTGGCCTTGCACAGGAGGCCCAAGAGTCACACCATGTGTTGCCCAAATGCTTCTTGAACTCTTGTCAGGCTTTGGGTCTTGACCACTGCCCTGGGGAGCCTGTTCCAGTGCCCAACCACCCCTCTGGGTGAAAACTTTTTCCTAATAACCAATCTTCTTCTTCCTCTATTATCCTTCAGAATTAAAGACCTTGAAAACATGAACCAAGTGTAACTTACAGCTAAGAAAACAAAAATAAAATTTAAAAAGGTTACTATTTACTACATGAAAGGTTTTTATTAACTCCTGTAATCATAATACAGGCAAGCTCCTCAGGGAGTGTTTTTGTAGTTTTCAATCCTAAAAGAACTATTATTCACACTCTTCAGTTGTATCAAAATGTCTCCTTAATGAAAAGTGAGCCATCCTTTGAAGGGAGACAAACTGTGGGTGGAATTCAGTCCATCAATTTCAGGTATCTGACAATTACTTTTTGTCAGCCCAGTTTCCATCTAAGTGGTTTAATGATATCATTTCATGTCTTAATTAGGATCTGATCACACTTCTAATGAACTGGAAACTTCTTATTATCTTTGAGGTGCTTCAGCTGCCCTTGTTTGAGAGAGAGACACACAAAGCAAACAAGTAAATGGAGACACTTACATTGAGCACTGCTGCACTGAAATCTTTAGTGCCTGGTTCAGAGCAAGTGAGGGAGAGCCAATATTGTGCTTAAATGTAAACACCACAGTTCTCTATAGATGAGCAGACAGACACAGGCTCCACTGAGCCCCAGGAACTGAGGCACTTCTGACTATACAGAACTACAGGGCATTCCACTGGTGCTGATTCATCTGATTACATCTGGTATCTGCCTGTTCCACTCACAGGGAAGGGGAGAGATAGGAAATGTGTAGCATCTGCATGGACCAAGGGGCAGGGGAGATAATCCTGGCATTTTGTAAAATAACCCAGTGATGAAACCAGTCAGGTGGGAAATTGAAGATTTGTTCCAGTCTCAGCACAGGCAGGTGTAAATTTACAGTGTGGGGTACTAGTGCTGGGCTTTTTAAATATAGATTTTAAACACAGAGGTTTCAAATGCAATATAGCTTAATGTAAAGATGCAGGTGTGTATGCATATATACATACATAAATATATATATATATACACACACACACTCTTATAGGTATGTGTATAACCTACACACACCCCTAAGCATAAGTTAGATATTCTGAAGAGCTGAATTTAATGCATTTCTTCCCAACTGAGCACCATAAATGATAAATGAAATACCCTGGCTGATTCTGCCTTTGGTTCAAGGACTCAGTGCAAAACATGGCTCAGAAAGCATTCACAACCAGGAACCCAGGATGTAGCATTAAGTATTTCCAAGTTACATAAAGCCTGCAGCCCAGGGCTTTCACTTCCTAAATGACTTTTTCAAGAAGTTATCCTCTGTAGAGAAAGTTAGTCAGCTGCTCACTGAATCCAATTCACAAGACCTTCTAGGCTGATGACATACATGTATCCATCTCCCCAGAAAAGGTAACTCTAAGCATGTATAAGGAGAAAGAAATAGAAAGAATGTAATAAATAGTAGGCAGTTTTGGAAAGTAAGAGGAACACCTTGACTTATCTAGGAACTGGTCAGGACTTAGGCAGAAAGGGTAACAGTGGATTTTTGTAAGTTTTCATCAGTTATGAAGAAATGGCAGCAAACATTAAGACTCAAAGTAAGGGAACACTTTTACACCGTGAGAGTGAGCAAGCACTGGCACATGTTGCTGTGGATTCTTGAAGAGCCTTTCTCCAGCCTTGAGGACATTGAAAATCTGGACACAGTCCTGGGCAAACAGCTCAAGGTGTCCCTGCTTGAACAAGGGGCGGGATCTGATGACCTCCAGAGGTCCCTTCCAATCCCTGCCATTCTCTGATTCTCTAAATATGTTTTAAAACAGTATTGGAGTTTTTAAAATTTCATTGCAGTTATTCTCACCTCTGTCTATATACGAAGAATATGAAGTCCACTCAAAATTAAATAAATGCTTCAGTTATATCAGCAGTAAATAAATACAAAATCAAATAATCTTCATATATGGCAATATACCTATATAAATTTCATAATTTTTATACTGAGTAGATAATTTAATAATCCCAGATAAAAATATAAATGTAATACTCTGACAAACTTTTACTCACCTTTAGCAATTCAGTCTACTTTTATAAATTATAAATAAAGTATAAATTTACAGTAGATGGGGTTTTATTCTAAAAGTGCCCACCTGCTCCATAAACCACAGAGTAAACTACACGCTTTGCTTGCTCTCTATCAGCATGTTTCACTTGCTCACTTGGAATCCCTTTCCTAAAGAAACAAACAAAAATCACACATTTTCAGTTAAAACTAAGTTGCTATCCCCACAGAAAACTTATTTAAAGTCAATAGTCATTTGATAACTACAAAACTGTAAGATATTAATAGATGCATGTAAGGGTTTTGTTGTCAGCCAGGAATGCACAATTTCTTTACAAACTTTCATAGTGATAGTCCATAATAAATGAAATTTTTAATTTTAATTTTAATCTTCTCCTTTCCTTTTCAATTAAATTCTTGGTTAGGAAAAATCCTACTACTATATTACTAGTTTTTCAGATTTAGGAGGATTAATAGTGGCCCATGAGAAAAATTGATTATTTCCAGCAAGAGCATTTTTTCAAGATGTGAGGGTCTAGAGATTCAAAGCATAATTCTGACCTAAATCTTGTTTAAACAGGATTATTATCAGGGTTTCACTAACAGAAATATCCAACCTTTTTTCAAGAAATGAAGGATAGAAGCAAGCACTGCTTGCTCCAAATGCCTTACAGAGCTCCACAATAGCAAGGCTCCATAAAACAGCAGCAGTGGCTGATTCTGAACTCAAGAGTGCATCCAGATTATTCCCAGCCAAGTGTCCCCCTTCCCAGTTCTTATTCTCTCACTGACATAAAACAGTCCTAAAAATGCTAATGGATTTAGCAATGTGAAAAATGAAAAGCTACAACTCTGCAATCATCAAGTATGTGCCACCTATATTTTCCTTATCAAAATGCAGCTTCAGAAAGCATACTGACATTATTAACAACAGAAAGCACTGAGGAATACTGATCATTTGGTTTAAATGGAAGAGTGTTGGGGGAAATCATAGACACTCTCTGAAAACAAATACCTACAAAAATTGTATTTGAAATATGGAGTTTAATTGTTATCAGAGATACATGTTGATATCTGCACCAGTCTCCCCACAAGACTGTCAATTTTTTTTTCACGAGTCTGGTTGCATTTTTAAAGTTTTCTGTGGTTTGTTATGAAAGCTTTTTTGTCATGAAAGATGCCTTGTCCTGAAGGTTTTAGCTGAGGAGCTTTGATAAAATGGTGTATTTCTATGTATCCTCTTCAAGGAAAGTCTTTCACCACTATTAAGATATTTGAATTCCTAGAAAATCAGCAGAGCCACCAATTTTTGCTTGCTTATGTCATACACTGATTTTAGCCAAATCTATGCTGGGTGCTGGTATAATTAGGCATTCTGAATGATAAACAGGCAGACCCTGAATGAAATCAGATTTAAGCAAGTCTTTACAGCCGTACAGTTTTTTTGAAAAGGAAAAATAAAACAATATAATCTCCAGTCTTTGTTCGACAAAAAGTCTTCGGTTTTGCAGAAGTTCACATTGTTCCTTTGAGTACTACTAACTGTTCAAAGATGAAACAAAAGTTTTCACTGCTCAGTTTAGTTGAGAAACAAAAATAATTTAATAGTGTTTCCACCTGTAATGAAAACTGTTCCCATTTAATCATTCTGCCAGTTTGAGACTCTTATAATTTACTTTCTTAGCTGTGGCAGATCAAAAGTTCATGGATTTTTTGAATGCAGTAGGTTGAGAGTCCCAGTTGTACCTTGAATACAAGGACAAAGTGGCAATAGGAGCTAATAAGTGCAGAATTAGGAAACTAGACATCATTAAGGATTTCCTGGAACAATCTCCAGCAGAAAGACTGCAGGAATTTCCTGAAGAACCTGGCAGAGAACTACACAGACACTTGAGAAAGCATCAAACACAGGGGAAAATAGAATCTGGTAAGAGAGCAAATACCACCTGAAGACCTTTCTGATACACAAAACTAAGATTGGGGAATGCTGAAACTGGAGAAAACCTAGAAAATGTAATACTGCCTTGATAATACTGCATAATTCAAACTAAAGGATTAGACAGAAGTTTTAGCAGTGAAAGAAGACACTAGAACTGGATTGTGTGCACAATTCAAACTGCTGCTAGAACCTTGATTATGATTTTGCATTATCCAAGCTTCAGCTTGGAGGGCTGACTGGAATAAAAAGAAAAGTCTTACTGCTCTGATCATGACTGGCAGTGTCAGCAATCACAATAAAACCTTGCCTAACACAGTTATTGGTGCAGGTGTACATGCATCATGTACTCATGGCAATCTAACAGTCATTTAGCATTTCCTGATCTGTGGTTAGTCATGAAACACACAGAAAAGATTAAAATTTCAGAGCTTTAGCTCAAATTTTTCCTTTAATATAATGGTACAACCAAAATGGTCAACACCTATGAGTGTGTAAGTGGGAAATGTGAGCACTAGACAGAGAAGTATTACATCTACCACTCTGAGTACTGCAAATTTATGTACCACATAAAAGAATACATAGTTATAAGGTATGAAATTGCCATATAAATCAAAACTGCTTGAGCAAATAGAAGTCATTAATCGTAACTATTCTTTTTTTTTTAATAATTTTTTTCCTGTGCGTATTGACAATCATTGGCATCTACTGGAGTGTTTGATTCCTTCTGTAATACAGAGAGGCATTCCTGCAGCTTGAGGCAAAGGCTGTTTATTCCTTTGAATAATAAAATTAAAGGGGAGGTGTGCAGTTTCTCAGAACTGCAGCAGCCGTGTAAGAAATCCCCAGTGGGCTTTCTGCTTTATCCTGTTTCCCTTACAAACTAATTTACATTTGTGATAATTGATTTGTTTTAATGGGTACTATGAGAACCTATTTCAAAATAAAACCTTTATTTTGCCTTTGGACTGATCATGGAACACCACAATATTGATAAAAAGACATTGTTATCTGCATACTTGGATCAGAAATTTTTAGCAAGCCGTCCAGTGAATGAAAATATTCAGTCCTGAAGTGTAGTAGGATGCAACAGAGATCTTTAGTGGAAATGCACTTTTTTGAATAAATTTGAATCTGAAAACGAAGGTGAATAGGTATAAAGTCATTTTAGCTGCTGGGCAGTGGCACTGAGGCTGTGACTTCAGCTCACCCAGCACTGTCTGTACAGCTGCAGTAAGAGAAGATTGTTAATGCAATATTATAGAAACTGATGCAGGAAAAAAAGCTCAGGAGGAAAAAGAATTTGCTGCAGATCTTGTGAAAACAGCAAAATTCCTCAAGTCCTGCAGAAAATAAATATGCAGCTACTAGTTCTAGCATGAAACGTATCTTTCCATTTTATTACATCCTTCTCATTGCTCTCTCTCAAATGTCCTGGGAAAAGTTTGAGTTCATAATCAGTATTTTCACCATCTTCAAATCTCCCAATGTGCAGTATTTCACCTCCTACATTCCTGTCCTAGTCTGCATAGTTGTCTTAGCCCATTTCCACATCTCTGTTTTGTTTGTCCTTTACTTTGTTTAGCATTGATTTGCAAGTACTTTGGCTTACAGTACTTTATTTGACAGACCTCTCTCAGGTAGAATAAAGAAGAGCCCTCAGTGCCGGAAGACATGTTCAGGTTGGCAGATCCCAGCATCCTAGGAAGGACTTAGCAGAGCTAAACAATCTGGAAAGGTCTGTGAGGGCAGCAAATAACTTGCAGCCAAAAATTGCAGAGTATCTAACAATCACAGTGAGAGTAGAGATACACAAAGTCTTTAAAAAGGTGGCTCTACTAAGAACTTGGCTGTTTGTCTAAAACGGAGTAGCTGCCTAATTCTCAGAGTAAAAAACACGGAGAAGAACTTTTCTAGCAAAGAGTGAAGAAAGATAACATGAAATTATGATTACAAAACAAAGTGCAGATATGAAACAAAAAGAGAAATATATGATTTATTACTTTTTCAGAGAAAATACTTTGAATATTATTGTAATTTCTCCAAAATTCACTGTACATTTTCATTTATTAATGGGGTGTAATGGACATCTCAAACAGTTTCTACTGAATTAAGTCTTAGGTCTTTAACACATATGAACACCAAGTTTCTTTACACACAAGAAAAATACAGCAATCATATCTGTAATTTCAACAAAGTTTAACTGTAAACTGGAATAACACATTTAATACAGAGCAGACAACTCAACGGATTAATTTTTACTTGTACAGAATACTAAAAAACCTAACATGAAATTTAGTATACAGAAATGAGTTCACACAACACAAACACATTAAAAAAAAAAAAAAAGATTAAAGAGGCCACAGGGTAAAATGTATGAGCAATGGCAAAATAAAACCTTGAGAACAGGTAGAAATGGAGGAAATCAGTCTTAAAAGAATGCGATAAGACATTCCAGAATTTCTGGGAAATGTTGTGTGGTGAGGGAAGTCAACTGTTTATGCACAGGAAAAGGCAGAACAAACTCCTCAAACACAATATCTGGCAGGCATGCACTGCCTTGATCTGCATTACACTCCAGCCAAGCTAAGCTCACTCATAACAGTCACAAACTCTTGGCTGCTCTCTTGCATCTGCCAATTAATCCAAGTCCAAGCTGTGAATTGTTGATGTGGGAAATGAGCTGGAGTGGCACTAAATTCATTTTATATGCAGTCATTAATGTCCACTAAATGAGTGAATGTATGAGTGAATACACATTTGTTCATCTGACAGCTCTTAGAGCTTTTTTTATTTTCATCAATGATCTATATAAATCTAATTTTCAATCACCTGTTGCTGTTTAATAGCAGATGAGGGTTTTATATTCTCTAAGTTTGTGACTGGAACTTGAGTTGGGACATGAAAAAGGTACAGACAATTTATGTAATGAGTAAAACTGAAAAAGCCCAGTTTTACAGTAGTATCACTATTGGGTAGATCATGTAGGAGGTAAATTCTGAAAGTTTACTTTTTCAGTTTAGCAGACCTTATATCTGAGGCAAGCCGAATATCTACAACAATGTATGTGAGTATCCAAGATGTATGGAAAAAAACTGGCTACCTGTAACCCAGTTCACTCACTGCTAATGCAATGAGCAAGAATAAACAGTTTTTTTGAAAGCTGCTATTCCATGACTCATGGAAAATGCTGACAAGGCTCAGGCATACTTTGTCTCAGATATTTGTAGGGTAATATGCAGAAGCAAACTTGGAATTACTTTTGCCTGGCTAATCTCTGTTATTAAATACAGAAAAGGAAGAAGTTGGGAAACAGTTTCCCTGAAGACACTGTCATATCAAAATATATCACTACTTTTGTCTTGTATCAATCAAGAGCTAGACACAAGATACATACAATTAGCCCATCTTTTTTCATACAGAAATGTAAAATGTATGGTTTCTATGCTTTCTATTACTATGAGGCATTTACACAATTATGTTCAAAACAAAAAGTAATGACACTATCTTTTACATAAAAGCATGGAGACAGCAGGATGAAAAATGAAATTTTTCTAGACTGCCCAGAAGAGTGGAAATACAGTTGAGATATTTTTCTAAAAAAAGGAGAGAAACCTCTCCATAGAGAAGCTGTGGACTCCCTATTCCTGCAGGTGTTCACAGCCAGGCTGGAAGGGCTCTGAGTAACCTGGCCTACTCACAGTGTTCCTTGCCCATGGTAGGGAGTTGGAACTATACAGCTTTAAGGTCCCTTCCAACACAAACCATTGTTTCTAGGATTCTATGGAAAAAAAGCATCTACAAAGACTAAAATGTATCTTGCCAGAAGGGAAACGGCAGGTGAGGAGTAAAAGAAAGATAAATCTTTCTGACGTAACCTAAGTATATATCAGTTTTTTGTTGCACTTTTTATCTAAGTCACTTGTAAACACCTCTCATGTCTGATTCAGAAGTTATTTCAAATGTTTGTATTTGCAATTTTATTATAACCTATTTTGCATAAGTGAGATAAAAGGTTACAGAATAACACAAAGAAACTCCTCACACCATAGGACAGCAGATCCTCATATCTCTTTCTCCTTACCCGGAGGGCAATATATAGTATTACATAAATATACATGTATATTTATCCCCAGTCTGGCATCAGGAGAGATAGAGTTGTCTTCCAGTAGCCACTGCACATGCTGGAGGATCTCTGGCATGGATCTCCCACATAAAATAGGAGTCATGTACTTAAACACAGAGGGGAGAGAGTCACAACACACAATGCAGAAGTTTAATATTGTGTTTTATTTAGTTAAGAGAGTTTTTTAAAGTTTTTGTTTGTGTTCAGCTTCTTTGAGTGAAAGATTACAGCTGTCAGCTTGATGTCATCATTCCCAGATTACACCCAACCCTAAAACATTTTTGTCATTGTCTCTCTTTTCCTTTTGGGTATGCCACCCTACCAAACTGTGGTTTCATTTATTTTATACCTATTTAGCACATGAAAAATCTTTACAACCCCTATAAAACACTTTTGAAATAATCCAGAAGCACTTTAGTATTTTAAAACCTCTTCCAGTAGTTAATCATAAAATAAATTATTTTGTCTGAGTAGCCTCTATAATTCACTGCATGAAGATTTATTTCATTAGTCCTCAACCTCCTTTTAAAAGTCTTGGTGTTTAATGTCCATGTCTTTTAAAAAAGATAAAGACATGTCTTTGCAGTTTGCTATGAGGGGCAAAAGTCTTCTGTTGTTACATTTTAAAGTAGCAGGGAACCAGATAAAGCAATTGCAACAAGGTTATGTTATAAATTATAGTTATCATCAGTAAAAATTTGCTGAGAGATTGATTAATTTGAGACTGAAGTGATCCATTATCTTTATTAAAATATTTACAGGCATGTTGCTCTTTCAGGTATGAGACACTGAAGAGATTAATTTGATGGCACTTATTTTCAGTGTTCTTCATTAGAAAAAGGCCACTTAGAAGATTTTTCTGTAAAAATGCACAATTCTAGACATATGTCAGTTGGAACAGAAAGTTCCTGACATTGACAAAGGTTCTTGAAAGAGCAATCCTTACCCTGCAACCTTTGCCTTGCCTCTCCTTCATCCCATAGGAAAAAAATAAAAGGGCTTTGGCCTCACATATACATAGTCTTTATTTATTTCTGAGACATGAGGTCAGTCTTATTTTAGGGTCTCTGGGTCCATGAGTACAGAAGAGAAGGAACTCAGGGTAACTAAGTTCCCATGTCAGGTGCTGATGTGAGAATCAACAGTGACGGGCACCATCACTGAAAGAACAAATAAATATTAATGGATTAAGGGTTCTATGCAAACTGGGATGGCATAAAATTTCTCAGAGGCCATTTGTATAAAACAACAGGGATCAAATGCAAATTAATGCCCTTGGAGTTCTTTCTTTACTGATCACAAATACTTTTCAAGCTTTTCTTCAAGTGAAGTCAAATAATTAAGACAGAACAGCAGCCAGTTTGGGAGATGTCACAGGCAGCTCCAGCAGAGCAGCAAATAATTACACATCTTGGACCTGTCAAAAGTCTCATAAAGAAACAGAGGGACCTTCAGAGCAGCCTTTAGATAAATACCAGAAAAGTGAAACAGAAAGAACAGAGTTCTTAATGTATAATCAAAAGATGATGCAATGCCATTTAGATATTACACAGAACAAAACATGGGGATATCATATTGTTACAACAATGTATAGTTTGCTCAGGAAGAATAGGCAGGGGAGGAGAACAGATCTCTCTCTACATCAAACTGCATCCACATGATACAGAAAAAAGTAAGAGACAGGCTCTGAAATATCTTGGATGGGCAATCAAAAAAGGAAGAAATCAGACATGCTATGTATAAGGGTCTTGAACAAATTCAGCAGAAAGGGATAAGAAACTTCCTATCCCATCTTTTTCGATCTTCTCTATAAACACCTCTTTCAGCTTAAATTTCTACTATGCCTTGGATCAACACTATACTAAAGGCAAAAATAAAAGTGAAGAATGGATTGCTGTGATATTCTTGATTTCATCAAAATTTAGCTTGACATTGGAATTGAAGTTGAGTTAAATGAAATAAATGGAAATATTTTATTGAGCTCTGGAGTGTGTTCATAAAACAGCATTTTATTAAAGTCACTCTTGAAGGACATGACTTTGGAGATAAGAGTTTCATACACAACAAAACCTTTCTGTGAAATTAGCAAAGCCAAAAGTTATCAGACACCACAAAACAACTCAGGACTATCCAGCCTCCTCAGAGCTTGCTTTCCCTCTGTTTTCTGTGTTAGTTGTGGTGGTGTAAAACTTTATTTTTCATTTACTCTAGAAGGCTAAGAAAGCATTTAATGTGCAGTAATAACAAGTTTCCAATGTGACATAAAATTAAGCTGTCTGCTTAAACTTCTAGTTAACTGCCTGGTTTATTTAAAGCTTCTAAAAACAAAAGCCACTATGCTTCCTGAAGACTTTATTCCCTGTGTTTTATCTGCCAGTCTGAACTAAAGCCACAGCTGCAGTTCTACAAGGCAGTGTAAACTACAAGGTGAAATTTCCACAGTTGCCATACAGACTGTCAGAGTACAAAGTAAGACAAGTGTTAAATTTCATTAATAGCAACTATTGCAAATGAGCTTTCAAAACATGTAGAAATCTCTTTGCTGCAAAAGTAACACAAAATATTCCACACCAACACCCATGAGGTGTTGAACTTGGAGCTTAAAATGTTTTAAAACTCTTATTCTGAGAAGGCAAACTGAACTTCCCCTTTAACTACATAACAGCAGCTGCAGGAGCTGCAAGCTCACACAACATTTTTACCAAACAAGTTATTAAATATCAGATTCATAAAGAGTAGTACCTGTACGTAGTACCTGTCCCTGAATATGTGACTTGATTTGAAAGAGCATGCCTTCCCATTCAAACTGAAATTGTGTCTCTCTTAACTGCATATAAGAAACAAATTACTGATTCCACATTTTTATTCAGTATCACTCTAAACAAAGATAGATACAAGATGAGAGATATTTTAAGTATAGATCAGAATAGAAATGATATATACATTGCAAAAACTGCTTCTTCAGAATCTATTTCACCAAAGGAAAGTGAGTAGAAGCCTTGAAATCAACTAAAAATTGTAACAAAATTATAAAACCATCCAAATAAATGATAATGAAATAAATGTTATATTAACCTTTACCGAGTGTCCTAGCAGGCAGCACTGAGCCTAAGATCTCCTGATTTACATCAGGAATCAATACAGGCTGAGTAACAGAAGCAAACTTTAAAGCTGAAGGATCACAACAGTGTCACACACTTCTAAACAGAGACTTCAGCAGAGAGGCTCAGTGACACTTATTTAAGGGGGCTGCTATGTAACACACAGGAAAACTTCTCTCCACTCTCTTCAAAGGATTCTAGGAGTAACCCTAAATACTCCCCAGTGAAGAGCAGACATGATTTTAACTTGTCTTAATACTGCAAAAGTTTCTCCATTTTCTATGTGCTCAGTGGCATGGAATGTCTCTTCTTCATTGCAACTCCAACAACAAAGATTTTGCCATTTTGCAATGGATGAAGTGAAATGAATTAACTCAAATTCATTTCAGATTTGACATTAAGTTCATAAAAAGGGGAAAAATGAATGAACCCAACAGACCACATGTCCTAGAAGCTTAGAAGTGTATGAAATCGCCCAGATTATCTAAAAAATCTTTAGACAAATACAGGGCTCCAAGAACCCTAAACTGATATAGTTTATTATTTAGACAAAGAACAAAACTAAGAGAGCTCTGCTTGGGGGGCAAGGGAGCTGTGCAACCCTGTGGCTGCATCTTGCAACTATGTCTGTTGATGGGGACAGGAGAGCTAAAGCTTTTCCTGTTTCCTTAGTAAAAATCCACCTGGATAAGCATGATTATTTAATTATTCCTTAATCACCTACCAAACACACAGGTGACATCTCATGATTAATAATTACTCTGTTCAAGCTTGTTGATAATATTTTCACAAAATTAATATAGAAGGACAAATATTCATATCTGTTTAAAAACCATTCAGCTATAGATGTGGCGTTCACTTCTCAGAAATCTATTTATCTTATCCCTGATTAATTGGCCTTTGCTCTTGCTATTTGAGTAGGCAGCCTAAACTGAATTCCATATCTGCTATACCATCCAGTTATAAGAACTACACTGAAAAAATACTATTTTGTGGACTATTAATCTTTAATCTATTTTCTACAAAGAATGTATTTGAAACAGAGTTGTATGAAATGGATATGGGCAGGTGTGTATATATTTAGTCAGCCTACCACCAAGCATTTATGCATACTTGACCTTATCTTTTTCAAACAGACTCAGTTATGTTTTTGTATAATTCAGCCCATGAGGACTTATTTTGATTAATTTCAGGAATATCCAAAATACCTCTGCTTATTTCCTGTGTTCTTCAGAACTCAGCAGGGTATCAGCAGATAGAGCTATTGTCAGGAAGTATCCTGAATTGCCAAGAGGCTGGAAAAACAAGAGTCCCTATTTTGACACAGTTCCTACCAGACCAAATTCCAGTATGCAACAGTTTGCCTCACCTGGCCATCACTGGATATAATCAGCTCTGTGAATCCCCTGCTTGGCAGGTGGTAAAGAAATAAAATTCCACATTTCCTGCAGGAAGACATTCTGTGAAGAACAAACCAAACCTTTCTGCACCATTGTCTTTTTATTCAAAGATGGTTGAACTTAGTTTTTTAAAAAAGACAAAAACACAACAAAAACATAACAAAAAGCCTTTTCTCCTTTCAACAGTTAATTCGAAGTAGTTCTGTGCTTTGCTTTTCTCTAGGCTTTTTCTTAAGTAATTTTCAAAATCAGCATGTCAGTCTCTAACAAAACAGTTCAGAACAGACATTACCATGATCCCACAGAAATATCAGCTGAGGAGAGATGGACTTAGGTGCTCAGAACATTTTATAAACAGTCTGCAGTTCCCAAGGTTATTGGAAATGAAGTGTTCAAGTTCTTCTGACTGTGACAAGGATAGTATAAGCTAAAGGCCCTTCCATGTCTTAAAAGCATCAGCCAACCAAGCCTACACAATAAAAATGCAAAGAAATGTCTTTCAAAATGATTGGTGGTAAAGAATTTATTAATCCCTTAGAATTTCAGGATAATTACACACTTCTTTATTTTAGATATAAACTGCCATGCCTACAAAGACACAATGAGATATGTCCTCTTATCTGCAGCCATTTTTTTAACTCTCTGAAAGCCACACAGGTTAACAATTACTATGTCCAGTACTTGCTAGAAGCTAAATTCAATACCTGGAAGAAGCACAGGTATTCATGCTGTTCTCCATCACCACACAAAAGAGAGCACTAATAGCATGAATATGAGGAAACAGATGACAGATGAGAGAGAGGGAGTATTTTGTGGTTTGGATTTTACAAAATCAGATCTCAATGTGAAACAGGAGCAACTAGACCACTATCAAATTCTCCAGCCTTCTTTCAAACACTGCCATGAGCGTAAGCATTGCACGCAACTGACCTAAATCATCCTTTCATTGGTATAATCAGAGTAAATATCACCCTTAAAGAGTATCCACTAATTACCTTGTTACTTTAATTCACCATCAGTAGTTAATGTGTACAGGTTAAATTACAGTTCAGAGGTAGAAACTGATACTTTAAAGAGAATGCCCATTTTCATACTGGACTGGCAGCAGTTATCAGATTATTATACCTTTTAATATACAACATATCTGTATATTGAACTGTCTTAGAGCTATTCCTCTTCTACATAGTAATATGTAAGCACTTTTAATAAAAATTATTTAAATTTCTCTACTCTCCTATTCTTTTTGCTTTTAGAATTTAAAGAGAACTCATTGCATTTGCAAAACTCATTGCAAACTTTTTGTGTGTTCTCTGATTCATACTCTTTGATTTCCGTACTGAAAAAGAATTAAGAGTACAACTGCTTAACAATGCTATCTATTAAAGGCTTTTTTTTGTGAGGCATAAACCAACTTGGGTATCATTACTCTGGATCTACAGATAATCTATAACACAGAATATATGACAGAAAATACCCAGGTAATTTACCACTGCATGGAAAAGTTTGTGCACAGGGCCAATTATCTTTCTGCTCTCACACAATTGAAAATACACAGTTTATAGCAAGCAATAAATTCATGCTTGCAAGCAAATCATACTGTAAGCAATTTACTAAATATCTTTCTTAATTTCACCCCTTCTCAAATAGCAAATATCTTCTAAAGAAAAGGTGTATTCACCATGAGAATGTAACAGTAAATCAATACAAACAATCTAGAAATATTATTAAATCCCAGAGAAGTAATGTGGTCAAGAAAATGTTCTTTGTTTCACATGCTAGCATTATCCCTAGAGACTATAAATCACCTGAGTATTCCCTTTCCTAAATTTCTGGATATAGGAGTATTGGACTTTCACTTCAATCCATTGGCAACAAATCTACTTACAGAGTCTTTTCCTCTGAACCTCTTGGTTTATGAGGATATAGAGTCCACATGTTTTACCATCTTAGTTCACAGTTATAATATGGAAAGAGAAAAAATGGTCTCATAAATCTGCTAGGCCATTTATGACAGACACATCAGTGTTCCATTTCAGGCTTGAGAACATAAAACATAAATACAATTTGCAGATATTAGGAAAATCTGTAGCAAATACTGGATCACAGTGACAACATCTTCAAGCTTAAATTGACTAAGCTTGTTCAGAGCCATAAACAAAGAGTTGCAGGCTGCCCTCAGGACCCTTGATGGAGGGCATCACTGTGCTCTGCTGGATACAGCTGAACTCGTCACTGCTGGAGATCTCCAGTTGCCTGAGACATTCTAGAGTAACAAAGGAAAGGGCTTATCCAAATATTTTAAGTATGGATTTATGCTCCAATCGTTGGAACTCTGAAGAAGTACTATCCCAATTCAAAAAAGCACTCAGGCAGGAAAGTAGCCAGAAGTCAGATAGGATGAAACCCCATACTATGGTGTGCTCAAGTGCATAGCTAAATCAAGAATCTTTTCCTGGTTTTTGACTCATCGTGGTCAATATGAGTATATACTATGATGGAGGAATAACAACCTACTGAGAAGGGTGACAAAAGAACAGTTTGAATGAAATTGGTAGTCATTACACCTTGAATTAAGAAATTCTGGAAAGATGTACCTAAAAGACTAAACTTATTTTTCAGCATTTATTTTTGAAAGTGGTTTTAAGATATGCACATCAACACCATTTTAAATACCATTACTTCTTTTTCATTCATTTTGTAAAAGCTGAAGGAGTGAGGGAAAGTTCACACTGAGGTTTGTTGTCATTTGAATGTCTAACAGCAGTTGGGTCTCTTGGCTGGTCAGACAGCTGCCAGGACAGCTCTCGTCATCTTCAGCACTGGGATGATGATTTGGATTAAATAGGATTATGACTGTCATGGGGCATCAAGGCAACACAACACAAGGTGAATTTGCAGGTAGCAAGAATCCATTATACCATTAATTTTTAAAAGTTTAGGCAAGCCTAAACTGAACTATGTGTTCAGTGTGTCATTAATGTAATGGACTCTTGGTGTTGTAATAGCAGGTCTTGACCTGTCTTTAAGGCTTTTTCTTTGTAGGACATAACAGAGGATTCACTGAGAGATAATTTTGCTAATACCTTATGATCCTCATCACAGGAGAACAGGAAGAAGAGCACTAAGCATATATAAGTGAAACTCTCTAGCTTAGTTTTAGTTAGGTAACTATGTCAGATGACCAGAAAATATACTGGCTGTCCAAGGCAGAGATGAACAAGCTGCTCTAGTGGAAGATGTCCCTCTCCATAGCAAGGGGATGGACTAGATGATCTTTAAAGGCCCCATCCAACACAAACCCTTCTGTGCTTCTGTGGTAGTTAACTGCACCTTGTGATAGTTTTAGCTGGATAGCCACTTCAACACAGTTCTGCCAAAGAGAACACACAAAACTTCAAAAACTCTCTACAGCAAGCAGTGTCTCCAGCAAACAGCTGAGCTCAGTGCAGGGAAGCAGAGAGTGGTGGAGCTGAGTTACTCCTGAAATGAGCTGTCTCTGCAAGCTCACCAGGGCAGCACAAGGTCCCAGCCTGGCCAGGAGCACTGACTCTCAGTGGGGTTGGTGGTTGGGGTAGTGTGCTGCACATGACTGAATTTTAGCATGGAAGTTAAATTAATACCTCCACTCAGCCCTTTACCACCATGTACAGACAGTGTGGGCTGACACACACTTAGGCATCTCTGCCTGCTCTGCTGACCAGAGTAAAGAAATGTTTGTATGGAAATATGAATGATGTTTAAAACAGAAACACGGATCCAACAGAACTCCACGAGAGACACATCTCTAAGGCACCAGAGTTGGGCTGAGTCACAGCACAGAACACCGAACTGAATTATGAAAGGCAAGCTTTTATACAGAAGAGATCTTAATTTAATCAGAAACTCATAGAGTTCACATCTTTGCAGAAACTGCCCACCCATGTGTATTTCCTGCCAAATGCTATAAAAAGCCTGTGAAAGTTATTAAAAAAGCTGGATTTCAGATAGAAGGGTTTAGTCTGAAGAGCAGCTGAGGAAGGGAGTTACGTTTCAGTGAAGAAGCCATGAAGTTTAGAAAAAATAAGTGAATAAACAGATATAAAACTTGGCTGGACTCTGGAGTGTGGCTCAGATTTCTATCCAATAATGTATTATTTTCTATTTATGATTTAATATTCATAAGTCTAAGGATTTTTAGATACAGAAAACCAGCTAAAAGATCCCACGTGTCATGCATTCAGAAGCTGATACGCTACTAGATACCAAGTTAATTTTTTGTCTTTGGAGAGTGAGCTTCAGAAACAAATCCATTCTTTATATCTCTTAGAGAAAAAGACTTTTTTTTGTAAAGGTTTTTCCAATTGTACAAAATCTCTCAGGAAAGATTTACAAAAAGTAACAACATGCCATTCCTTCAAACAGAACAAAACATTTGCTATGCCCTATTGGTGTATCAGTTGCACATATTTTAAAGGATTAAGATCCAGAGAAAACCAGATGACCAAGAAGAGATAAAAGATTTGTTGTTTATTTTGTTCTCATAACTCATTCTAATACCAGTGAGTAGAATCAACTACAAGAAAGCCAATAGACTAATTTTTGGCCCTAAGGCTCTGTTTATCAATAGCAGACTATGAGAAATGAATAAATACCTGGAATGAGAAAGCATTTGTGAAGCCTGTAATTTTATATCTTCTCTTTGGAGCCAAAAAAATTCAGGACAACATTCAAAAATCCAAGACGAGTTCAGCAGGAACTGGCCCAACAGGAGGAATTCAATTTGTCAGAACAAATACAAATGTCTACATTTAAACTGGCCACCCCAGACCTACTTTGTTCTCAGTGGTGAGAAGTCAACACTTTTATTGTGCTATTTATCTTATTACACAGGGCATATCAGCAGTTGGCCAAATGAATCTCCAAGCATGTGACAGATGTCCAAGGTTAGATGAGATTAAACACGCCCTTTGTGTTTCTGTGATTCATAAATCATCTAATAGATTTAATAGAAAGTTTCTTCCAAGCATTAGCTTTACAGAAGCCTAAGAGAAGAGTCAGCAGAATCATTATGTAATGATTTTGTAGACACACCATGACAATTCTGTCTGATAAAAATATTTGCCTGTAATATTCTGTTAAATTTAAAGTTACCGTGTAGCAACTGCAAGAGGTTGACGGCTGCCAAGAGCCATGAGATTGCTGAATAGAATGGTATTTCTGGAGTCCTGCCCAGAGCTGAGACAAAATTTGACTCATCTTCATGCACACATTTCCAATAAACCATCAATCTAAAATAAGGATTTAACTCCATCATGAGGTTCTAGCGATATCATGTTAGAGCTAAGAATTTATTACAATATCAAGAGAAGCTTCTAAGAAACTCTCAAAGAAAGGTGATCTTTCCATAGATATATTCAATGAAATGTTTGTGTGGTCTTGAGTTTCGTTCTCCCAGAATGCACATGCCTCGAGCTCAGATTCAGTTGTTGGTAGCAGGATAATTACAATGTGAGCTCCAGTTTGGTTTTCTGTACGACTTCAGAGCATATTAACAAATACGCCCCAGCCCTGGATGTGCTCAAGGCAGGGTTGGATGGGGCTTGGAGCTACAGAAGAAGGTGTCCCTGCCTGTGGAAGGGGGACTGGAACCTGATGGTCTTTAAGGTCCCTTCCAACCCAAACCATTCCAGGATTCTAAGGTCCTGTGAACTATGGAATTTGTAGGAAATACCATATTTGGTATTTAGAAACTGAAGGATGAGAATTGAGCTCAATCAATCATAGATATTTTTGCTTTCATTTTCAGCTAACAAACTTTCAACTAAAATGGAGATAAAAAGTTAGAGGAGGAGACAAAGAGAAAATAAGGAAATTGCATAATATTTATATGAACTTCAGTCTGTTCAAACAGCTTTATGTTAGAGCATTTTATTTAATCTTTTTCTGACCCATCTGTTGAAACAATAAGTTTCTTGACATCTATCCTGTCACTTACTGAATGCTCATGCACTTTTGAGTACAAGGGAGTCCCAGTCTCAAGTGAGATTTTTAGGCATCACCATGATGCAAACAACCATGTAAAATACCTTTAACAGGTAAGTGACTAATATTCCATCTTTTTTTGACAGCTAATCTTTTAATCGGCATACTGAAGAGATCAGTAAATAATTATACAGATAAGGAATTTTTTAAAATTATTGGGGTAGTACTTTTTCCAAGTCATTCCAGAATAGGGAAGCACTAAACCTTATTAGTTCAAAAGAAATCCCATAAGCTCTAGTCTCTGTTTCTTAAGTATATGTAATTTGATTCCAATACTTCTATTGGATATCTTAGTAAATTTCAAAAATGCTTGTACATTTACTGAGAAAAGCTGTTCTGCCCTTTTTCAAATGGATAACCTCTCTAACTGCTGCTCTGGATTTTTAAAAAGAATTGGTTAAAAAAATGACAAGGAGAAAGTTATCAGCAATCACTGTTCACAATAGATCATTACACCAGCTTTAGCCACAAGGCTCACACCAGCCAGTTGGATTGCAGCATTTTGATATGTGGTAATTAACCACACTGGAGAAGAAAAGGCTCAGAAAGACAGAAGGGAATTCATGGTGTTAAAATAGTAAGAACAATAGATAGTATAATAAAATACTTTCTTCTGTTATCATTATGCAATAATACAATAGCTTAGGTTATACTTACTATTCTGTCTAATTACTATTAAAATATGCAACATTTACTCTTACCACTGAGAAGCCAGTGTAGTGAAGATATCAGTGATTTCAGGTTCTTGGAACAGTTTCAAAAGTTCTGGTTCAGATGATAAGTCAGCAAGGATCCTTAACTCTATATGGGAAAAGTCTAGAAAACAGTGTTAAAATGCATCTATTGCTCTAAAATAATAAAAACCCCCTGCATTTTAACCAGACTATCACAAATTAAAATGTAAGCCTGGAGTATTCAATTACTTCTTCATGCTCAAAAAAGACAGATGTCTATAAGAAGCTCATCCTGAAGATGTTATATTCCAGCTAAGGATCACAAAGTGTCTCAATCCTTCATTATCTTCATGTGTCAGCTAATCTCATTAATTTTGTTTCTACTCACAAGGCTTAAACATCCTCCACTTCCAAAGCATAGTAAGGAATACATATCATATTACAATATTAATTGTTACTAAGGGATTTGACAGCCTTGTAAAATATGTCATCCAAAGGAGAGGGGAAAGAGACATGACAGTGAATATTAATATGTATGAGAACAATAATTCACTCTTTCTCTTACCTGCTGCTAAAAATGTACATCCTTTTTTTGAAACAAACAATGTTCTTGGGGAAATAGTTATTACGTCCTCTTCTTTTCCTAGAGAGGAGATACACATTTAAATCCCAAACACCAGTTCAAAAACACTGTGCTGCAAACCATAGGAGTTTTTATACCAATTACACAGCTAACACCACAGAAATGGCAATGTAAGCAAACTAGCAGAGCACCAAATGCCAGCATAGCAATTATTTCACTATATCAATCATGTACAACTTTATCTCCACCATCTTTGTAGTACTGTTTACTTCCTTTCTCAAATCCAAACCTTTCCCTAAACACAAGCTATCAAATATATACAATAACTAACATTATTCACATATCACTTAATAAAGAATACTTTCATAAGGAAATTTACTTAAAAATAAGTAAAAATATGTATTTTTGTATCTTTAAACATGCTGCAGCAATGTATAAATAACCAAATTCTGAGTTACAGATGGTAAGGGAATATAATATTTAGAACATACAGCTGTCATAGGCATTCAAATTGTACTGACAGAAATCCCCAATAATATCATGAAACACTAACACAAGGTACTAGAAACTGAATGCATCCAGGGAATATCACTTGACATAGTGCAGGGCGAGATGGTGGTTTGAAATGCAACAGAATCTGGACAGCATAAAAAGGGAAGAAAATAGAAAAAATGTGCCTTGATATAAGAAAAGCTCAGAAACATTTTTGAGAAGCACATAAGATCATCAGCAAAATCTCTAGAAGGTTTCATGTGCTACAGTTGTGCCCAGCACCTCAGGTTTATGCTGCCCCTGCTGACATAGCTTTTTATAGCAACTTTAAAAAAAATAAAAATTACTCATGTAGATAAAATAAAACTACTGTCAAAATTTTACATTATCTTCCATAGTCTCCTGTTTAATGACCTGTATTATTTCCAACACAGGGAGTGAATGGCTGTGAAAAGGCAAAGCTTGCCCTTAGCAGAGAACTGAGCACCACATTGAGCAGAACTGCCCAACTGTGGCTGCAGGCACTCAAGGAGGAGAATGTGTGTTCCAAAATCTCTCATATTTGAGCCTGCTACTGTGGGTTTCTCTCTTTATCATCTGGCTCATGCTTTTATAGACTTCACTTTGATTCTCTCTGAACCATCTGCCTTAAATCCACTTCTGTAATCAAAACCAACACATCTGACTAACTACTGGCGTTTAGTTGTGAGTATGATTAAAATGACCCAGCTTAAACATTGACTCAGGCAGAGCCTTATGAGCTGGATGCACACAAAATCATCCCTAGGTATTTAATAGGCATAATTTCATTTGGAAAAAATGAGGGAAACAAAAAACCTAAAAGCTTGTAACTATTTAAATCAGTGCTGAAACGCCAATTATTTTTTCAGGAACGACCAGAAAAAGTAATTGGTTTAAAAGCTAATGTATAACAAAACATCAATCATCTGATATTTAATGCTGGACCTATCCATTTGCTTCAAAATATAATACCACTCAGTAAAATAATTAGATAAAACTGCCTTTTCATCTTAATAAAAACCCAGTTTACCTTTTATGTACTGCTTCTTTGTAATTGTAACTGGATGTTTAGAGATACCTTGAATGTTCTACAAACAAAAAGAATAAAAACACTTAGTAAGTGCAAGTTTATGAAAACATGTTTAGGAAGAGTTTACTACCAGCATTAGTGATACTCGTAC